>NW_024882156.1:0-388083 GCF_019059575.1 Amphibalanus amphitrite
AACCGATTCCAGTTCTAGTGTCAGTCGATGCAAAATTGATGTGGCTACAATATGTTTAGAACTGCGTTTTCGTCGAGCTTCTACAACTGCCCACAGGTGGCGCAAATAATGTCAACTTGGCGCCACCTGGCGGCAAAAATAAGTGTCAAGTCCTTGAAATTCCTATATGTTGTAGATTACATTCAAAGAGCTATCGAATGACGGTACGAGTTTCTGATCTTTCTTAGGTAAGGTAAGGAGAGGCCGTTAAGTTGACCTCTGTATGACTCGTATGCCTAAGACCACTTAAGGGCTGTATAGCCAAACATTGGTCTCTTTAGAAGCATCTAGACTGAAAAAGACTGAACGATCTTCGAGTTTTAGGTCAGTCGATGCAGAATTGATGTGGCGACATTATGTTAGAACTGCATTTCGTCGAGCCTCTACAACTCCCACCAGGTGGCGCAAATATATGTCAACTTTGGCGCACCTGGCGGCACAGACCAAAAACGTCAAGTCCTTGAAATTCCTATATGTTCTAGATACATACAAGCACTATTGAATGGCGGTAACTGCGTTTCTGTATCTTTCTTAGTTTAGGCAGGGGAGGCCGTTGAGTTGACCTCTGTTTTGACTCATATGCCTAAAGACCACTTAAGGGGTGTGTAGCCAAACATTGGTCTACTTAGAAGCTTCTAGACTGAAAACGACTGACCTGATCTTCAAGTTTCTAGTGTCAGTCAATGCAGAATTGATGTGGCTACAATATGTAAGAACCGCGTTTTCGTCGAGCTTCTACAACTGCCCACCAGGTGGCGCAAATATATGTCAAATTTGGCGCCACCTGGTGGCCAAACCAAAAATGTCAAGTCCTTGAAATTCGTATATGTTGTAGATACATTCAAGGACTATTTAATGATGGTACCCGCGTTTCTGTATCTTTCTTAGTTTAGGCAGGGGAGGCCGTTAAGTTGACCTCTGTATTGACTCGTATGCCAAAGACCACTTAAGGGGTGTATAGCCAAACATTGGTCTCTTTAGAAGCTTCTAGACTCAAAACGGCTTACCCGATCTTCAAGTTTCTGGTGTCAGTCGATGCACCATTGATGTATCTATATCAAATCTGAACCGCATTCCGGTCGAGCTTTGCAAACTGCCCAACAGGTGGCGCTAACATATAGCAACTTCAACACGTGGCGCTAACATGTAGTAACTTTAGCGCCACCTAGCGGCAAAACTAAGAAAGCCAGGGTCTTCATTTTCAGATATGTTCTAGATACATGCAAGGGCTATTAAATGACGGTTACCGGGTTTCTGTATCTTTCTTAGTTTAGGGAGGAGAGGCCGTCAAGTTGACCTCTGTATTGACTCGTATTCCTAAAGACCCCTTAAGGGGTGTATAGCCAAACATTGGTCTCTTTAGAAGCTTCTAGACTGAAAACGACTGAACTGATCTTCAAGTTTTTAGTGTCAATCGATGCAGAATTGATGTGGCTAAAACATGTTAGAACCGCATTTTCGTCAATTTTCTACAACTGCCCACCAGGTGGCGTTAAAATATGTAAATTTTTGCGCCACCTGGCGCCCAAACCAAAAATGTCAAGTCCTTGAAGTTCCTACATGTTGTAGATACATTCAAGTACTATCGAATGGGGGTAACCGGGTTTCTGCATCTTCCTTAGTTTAGGCAATAGAGACCGGTAAGTTTGCCTCTAAACTTACAGGTGGCACAAATATATGTCAAATTTGGCGCCACCTGGTGGCCAAACCAAAAACGTCAAGTCCTTGAAATTCCTATATGTTGTAGATACAATCAAGGACTATCGAATGGCGGTATATTGGTTTCTGTATCTTTCTTAGTTTAGGCAAAGGAGAGTGTTAAGTTGACCACTGTATTGACTCGTATGCCTTAAGACCACTTAAGGGCTGTATAGCCAAACATTGGTCTCTTTAGAAGCTTCTAGACTGAAAACGACTAAACCGATCTTCAAGTTTTTAGTGTCAGTCGATGCAGAATTAATGTGGCTACATTATGTTAGAACTGCATTTTCGTCAAGATTCTAAAAATGCCCACCAGGTGGCGCAAATATATGTCAAATTTGCCGCCACCTGGCGGCCAGACCAAAACCGTAAGGTCCTTGAAATTCCTATATTTTGTAGATACAATCAAGGACTATCGAATGGCGGTAACCTGGTTTCTGTATCTTTCTTAGTTTAGGCAGGGGAGAGTGTTAAGTTGACCACTGTATTGACTCGTATGCCTAAAGACCACTTAAGGGCTGCATAGCCAAACATTGGTCTCTTTAGAAGCTTCTAGACTCAAAACGACTGAACCGATCTTCAAGTTTCTTGTATCAGTCGATGCAGAAGTGATGTGGCTACAACATGTTAGAACAACATTTTTGTCAAGCTTCTACAACTGCCCACCAGGTGGCGCAAATATATGTCAACTTAGGCGCCACCTGGTGGCCAAACCAAAAATGTCAAGTCCTTGAAATTCCTATATGTTGTAGATACAATCAAGGACTATCGAATGGTGGTAACCTGGTTTCTCTATGTTTCTTAGTTTAGGCAGGGGAGAGTGTTAAGTTGACCACTGTATTGACTCGTATGCCTAAAGACCACTTAAGGGCTGCATAGCCAAACATTGGTCTCTTTAGAAGCTTTTAGACTCAAAACGACTGAACCGATCTTCAAGTTTCTAGTGTCAGTCGATGCAGAATTGATGTGGCTACAACATGCTAGAACCGCATTTTCGTCGAGCTTCTACAACTGCCCACCAGGTGGCAAAAATATATGTCAACTTTGGGGTACTGGAGGGGTACTGGCGTGATGCTCCCTCCCGGGACCTTGCTGGCGCGGAGCCGCAACGGTACCAGCCTAATTGCCAAATGGAAAGCGCCCGAAGTGTTAGGGGCAAATTCTTAAACCTCGGGAGCAATTATGCTTGTTCCCTCAGGTCACTTCCGGGCGATTGCCAGGTGTCAATTAGGCTGGTACGGTTGCGGCTCCGCGACAGCCGGTTACGAGAGGGAGAGAGAAGGAGAGAGGGAGGGAGATCACTTCAAGTTAGCTCAATTTAGATGACGAAATCATTATCAGCGTTAAAAAATAGCCGACACATGTTTTTTTACTAAGGTAAATAATCATATGATTTACATAGGTAGCGCCACCTATATCTCGGTAGCTTATAAAGATAGCGGAAAATGTTACAAGACTTTCTGACGCACAAACTTATGTTCTATTCGAAAATGGAAGAAAATTTTGAAAATCATTATTTTCATGTATATCGAAAGGTTTATGACGTCATAAATCAAAAAATAAACTTACAAAAAAAATCCAACAACACCGTTGAACTCAGCGTCAAAAGTTGTGTTAGAAATGTTTTCAACGATACAATTATACAATGAAACATCTGAAATCGTCATATGACAATACTTATGACGTCACAATTTTTTTTGAAAATACTGTTTTGAAACTCAGTTTTTCAGAATCAGCACCATCGATTACATATAGGTCAATGGTCAAAAACCGAAAAATCGAAAAAAATTGAGGTCACGTGACCATGACGTCACAGTCGGCCGGGACTCCGGAAAGGTTAAATTAAGCAATTTTGAGCCATTTCTAAATCGAGACCGGTTTATCGAAAACACTTAAAAAGGGTATCAAAAAATTTGTCTTCATGCAACAAAGACAATGGTGACATCACCGTAACCATAACTAAGACCAAAAAAAAGAAAAAAATCTTTGAAAATTTCAATTCAACTTAATTTTCTTAACATCAAATTTTGTTAAAACTTGAAGTTAATTCTTTTTAAATGACGGCATCGGCATCAGGGTCAAAAATAGCTGACACGTGTTTTTTCTTTAAGGTTAAAAATGATACAAAATATATAGGTGGCGCCACCCATATCTCGGTAACTTTTAAAAATAGGGGAAAATGTTACTTGACTTTCTGACGCAAAAACTCAAGTTCTATTCGAAAACGGAAGAAAATTTTGAAAATCGTAATTAGCATATATTTTGCAAAGTTAATGACGTCATAAAATCAAAATTTGTGTTACTTTTAGGATAGCTCAATGTAGATGACAGGATCGGCATCAGCGTCAAAAAACAGCCGAAATGTGTTTTTTTTCTCAAGTCAACAATCATATAAAGAATATAGGTGGCGCCACCTATATCTCGGTAACTATCAATGATAGCGGAAAATGTTACTTGACATTCTGACGCACAAACTTGAGTTCTATTCGAAAATGGAAGAAAATTTGGAAAATCATAATTTTCATGTATATCGAAAGATTTATGACGTCATAAATAAAAAATTGTATATGTAAAAAAAAATCGACAACACCGTTGAACTCAGCGTAAAAAGTTGTGTAAGAAAGTACCTTTAAAGATACAATTATTTAATATTTCATATGAAATCGTAATATGACAATAATGATGACGTCACAATTTTTTTTGAAATATCATTTTGAGACCCAGTTTTTCGGAATCAGCACCATCGATTACATATAAGTCAATGGTTAAAAAACGTAAAATCGAAAAAAATTCTAGGTCACGTGACCATGACGTCACAGTCGGCCGGGACTCCAGAAAGGCTAAAATAAGCGATTCTGAGACATTTCCAAATCGAGACCCGTTTATGCAAAACGCTTAAAAAGGGTATCAAAAAATTTGTCTCCTTGCTAGGAAGACAATGGTGTCATCACCGGAACCATAACTAACACCAAAAAAAAGAAAAAAATCTTAGAAATTTTCAATTTTACTTGGACCCAAAAACTTACAAAATTTTGAATTTTTGTTGTTAGATAAAAGATGCGTCTCCCTGTTCTCTATCGAAGGGTAAAAAAAATATCAAATCAGACCAAAAACAAAGGCGCTAGGCCTAAGAGCTCCTTTTTCGATAGTGGCGCCATCTCTTGGATTCTTTTGAAGTTCTCTATTTTGGAAGTTTCTGGACTTAGAAATCCGAAAAAAATCCTAATCTACGCAGAATTAAGCATGCTTTAAGAATCCGAAGAGAGCTAAGCTCTAAGTGCAACCGTTCTGCTTAAACTTAGAAAATAAGAGGACCGGTGCGGAAAAGGACCGGTTTATGTACTTGAAGATAATCAAAAAAAGACCGATGTATGTAATACATATAACGGTCCTGCAATATTCACTACCGACATTTCTCGGTCTTTTTTGGGCCTTTTTTGCCCAACTTTGACCTGACCTAGCTCTTAAGTTTAAAGACCTAGGTCAGTTTTTCTTTTACGAACGTGTAGAGTGGACCTTTCCCTACAAGCCTATACCCGGCAATTCTAATTTATACCAAAAACAACGTTTTTAGAGCGTTTTGAAGATAGGTCTTCCAGGACCGTTTTATGTACAACTCGATAACACATTTTCTGACAAGACCGGATCATGGATTAGAAGCTAACCTAACCTAACCTAACCTAACCTAACCTAACCTAACCTAACCTAACCTAACCTAACCTAACCTAACCTAACCTAACCTAACCTAACCTAACCTAACCTAACCTAACCTAACCTAACCTAACCTAACCTAACCTAACCTAACCTAACCTAACCTAACCTAACCTAACCTAACCTAACCTAACCTAACCTAACCTAACCTAACCTAACCTAACCTAACCTAACCTAACCTAACCTAACCTAACCTAACCTAACCTAACCTAACCTAACCTAACCTAACCTAACCTAACCTAACCTAACCTAACCTAACCTAACCTAACCTAACCTAACCTAACCTAACCTAACCTAACCTAACCTAACCTAACCTAACCTAACCTAACCTAACCTAACCTAACCTAACCTAACCTAACCTAACCTAACCTAACCTAACCTAACCTAACCTAACCTAACCTAACCTAACCTAACCTAACCTAACCTAACCTAACCTAACCTAACCTAACCTAACCTAACCTAACCTAACCTAACCTAACCTAACCTAACCTAACCTAACCTAACCTAACCTAACCTAACCTAACCTAACCTAACCTAACCTAACCTAACCTAACCTAACCTAACCTAACCTAACCTAACCTTCGCCCCAGTGGGGGGGGGCATATGTTACCACCCTGTCGCGTTTTTTTTTCGTATAAATAAAAAACCGCGGCGCGTAGCGCCGCGCCGCTTGGGGTAGCTTTTGGTACATCAATTTTGGAGAATGTGTGAAATTTTTGACCCCAGGTCATGTCAGGTCAGGTCACTAGGTCAAGTTAACTGACCAAGCCGAAAAAAAGTTTGCAATCATGTCCAGCCTGCAGTGTTTGTCAGAGAGGTTTCAAACTTGGTGGATTACATGACGTTATAGGTGCCTACAATTTGTCTATCTCGGATTTTTTATATGCGTGACCTAAGGTCAGGTCAGTGGCGTGACCTTTCCATTATAAGTCAATAGAGAAAAACGAAAATGCCTCTAGATCCGTGTGTACGCATAGGAACAGTCCAAATATTTCAGGATAACAATGATTTGGACCACCCGGGACGACCAAGGTGTCTTTTTTGCTGATAGCCTCTTGAAAGGTCATCCGAGGTCATTTGAGGCTCCAAACAGTTTTTTGCCAATAACTCTCGATTGGAAAGAGATAGAACGCTGGGGTTGGCCTCATTGTGTTTGTCTTCCCGAGACGCATCGACTGATATGCAACATGACCTTTTCCGGTCAGGTCATGACCTTGACCTGAGGTCAAATTTTCAAGTTGACCTTTCAAGGTCAAATTATAGTTCTTTCGACGCGCCTCGGCGAGAGGAACACGACTCTGGCATTAGAAATGACCTAACTTTTTGTAGTCAAAAGTTATTGTCGAAAAACACTTTTCTTAAAAACAGCTATTTTTGGAGTTTTTGTCGTCTGGAGGCTAAACCGTTGACCTGAGGTCATTTTGGATAATGGCCTTATCAAAAGAAGAGTTCAAAAGCTATCGATTGCTTTTCCCAGCGTTTTTCTAGCTATCATAGTTCTTGAGATAATGGCATGTTTTCTGAAAAATATAATGACAATTCGCAAATTTTGACCTTTGATGACCTCTGGTGACCCCAATATTGCTCTAAGATGAAAAATGACGAAATACTTTCAAACGTACGCATCAAGAGCTATCGACTGCTTTTTACCGCGTCTTTCTAGCCCTCTTAGTTTTTGAGTTAGAGGTGGGTGGTAACATATGCCCCCCCTCACTAGGGCGAAGTTGGCGGAGACCGCCACTGGGGCGCGGGCTAACCTAACCTAACCTAACCTAACCTAACCTAACCTAACCTAACCTAACCTAACCTAACCTAACCTAACCTAACCTAACCTAACCTTACCTAACCTAAAGGTGTGGAGATCTGTCAAAATTTCAGGGGGGGGGGGTCCAGGCCGGGCAGATAAAGGCGGGCTGGATGCATTACCATTGACTTACATAGCAGTAATTCGTTTTCAGGGGGTGGGTCCTGACCCCCTCCGACCCCCCGAGATCTCCACCTCTGGTCTGGGTAAACCAGAGCTTTTGATTGTTACACATTTATTTTACCATAGCACTACTTTTTTGTCCGTACAAAGGTGACTTAAGGGATATTTTACGAGTCTAGGGGGCTTAACGGGCCTTAAACGTGAATGTAGCCGGCAACGGGGACTATTTTGGGGAAAGTTTCTCGTCTGGTGGTGGGGCACCTGTGGTCCGATTTTGATCGAAATCGGAGGGGACCCCCATTGACCCAAAATTTTGATTTTCCCCTAAAAACTTTCCTATGAGGAAAAAGTGGCATTTTCCTACAGGGCTGTGTGTCGGGATTTCGTATAAATATGTATCCGCGTGGTGACCGGCCGCCGCGCCGCCGCCGCCCCCGTCCGGTGCTGCCGCCTGGCGGCGGGCCGGCAAGCGACCCACCCCGGGTCAGCGAAGCGGGCGGCCGGGCGGGCAGTCAGGCGTGGGCCCTGACCGACGACGGAGCGGCGCGGTGCAGAGCGTGTGAGACCAATACATCAGCACCGGTGACCTGTTGGTGTTGGAGCACGGCGGTGGGAGGCGAATCTCAACATTGGCGCGGTCGGTAGGACACCAAGGAACCAGGTCCGCCTCGCCGTGGATGCCACACCAAGCTACGCGCCTGCTGACAGGTGAGAAAATTCCCGAGAGGAATTATTCCGCTTAAATTTGTACATAGTCTTTTACATCGTACTGCTGAAACATCCGGCGTGTTACCGCTTGTTTAGCCGTGCTTCCCTGCGGGCATTGTTCCTTTTTCAACTGTGTGTCCCGACACGTTGAAGTATTCGGCGTTTGCCCGTAACTTCAGCGGTGTCCCGATCCTGACCGGGCATGGATCCCAAAATACTAATTTTGTCTAAGGCTAAGCCATTTTCTTGAGCACAGGGGCAGAATTGGAATCAATGGGTGAGCCGGTTCGAAGCCAAAACCGCTTCGTTTTCCGATGCAGACCGCATCCAGTGCCTCGTGGCGCTCCTCGAGGAGAGGGCGCTAGACTCGTACGCCTCGTTTCCCGATAAGACTAAAACCAGCTATTCAGGAATCAAGGCAGCCCTGGCAGCGCGCTACGGGTCAGATGTCGGAATTCTCCAGGCCCAGGCAGAGCTGGCAGGAGTCATCCAGGGGCCTGGCGAGTCCGTGGTCGACTTCGCCGACTGCAACGTGTGCAGATCCTCGCCACATAATTGGCCCTGCAGGCTGTGGCTGACAAAGCGTGTGCCGTACACAAACGTCAGGCGACTGTCAGTGCGATGAGGCAGGCCACAGCCGGGGTGCGGTCAGTGGCAGCGGCCGCCCAGCTAGCGGATGGCCACGTTGCCGTCAGTCGGCCTCCGGGGGGAGGGGGTATTCCGGCGGCAGGGAGGAGCGGCGTGAGCCCGCCCTACCTCGCGCCGGGAACCGTGCCCCCCGGGGATGTTGCCCAAACGTGTGCTGGTGCGGACGGACTCGGTCGGGTGTTCCGGCGGTGGGGAGGAGCGGCGTGTGCCCGTCCTACCTCGCGCCGGGGACCGTGCCCCCCGGCGATGTTATCCAAACGTGCGCTGGGGCGGGCGGGCTCGATCGGGACCCGGCGCGCCTCTGGAATGCCGATCCTCAGATGACCTTCGAAGCGCTGCCGGTCACCCGCCCATCGAATGGTGGGGAGGGGTCGGCCCCGCTGCATGCGCTCGAGCGTCGCCTCGATGCTGTCCAACAGGCGCTCAAAGAGCTTCAGACTGCCGACCGGCAGCAGGACGGCGCGGCCATGGGTGAACGGACTGGCTCAGAGCACCCGAGATCAACTCAGAGAATGCCTGGGACGCGCCGGAGTACTGGCGGGGGGTCTGGGAGCCGGCGGGGTCGATGCTGGACGTGCGGAGAGCAGGGGACCCACTATGCACGCGAGTGTCCCCACTCGGTCGAGCGGCCCAACCCTCATGGAGAGCGGCCGTTTTGCCTGGGCTGTGGAAGGAGTGGCCACTGGTTGGTGGACTGCCGCCTACTCCCTGGTGTTCCTGTTCAGCAGATGTACCCCGCCGCACCCCGTGGTACCTCCTCGGTGCCGCCCTCTGGCATGCAGGGAAACTGATGTCGGCCGGTGCTGAGGGACAGGCGCCGGCCCCGTATCCATCAGGGTCCCGACTTACCGCTTCGGTGGTAAAAGCGCAAGTAGGAGATAAGGAAGTGTGGGCCCTGGTGGACTCTGGGGCGGACTTCACCATGATCCGTGACGGCCTTCAAATAGATATACAGAGGGATCTCGGTTACCAAATGACGCGGCCTTCCCGTCCGGCGAGAGGCGCTGGCGGCGAGCCCCTTCATATCGCAGTCGTCCTGAGTGAGATTCCAATTAGAATTCGTGACCAGTCATTTACATGCGCGAGTGTCGCGGTGGTCAGCGGTCTGGTGTATGACGTCGTCCTGGGCCGTGATTTTTGCTGCCGGTATGGCACCATCATCGACGACCAGCAGGGGGTCCTCAGGCTCGCGGGAATGTCCATTCCTCTGCCAGCATACGGCGAGATCAGACCGACCCGCGCGAGGGCGTTGCTCACGGCTGCAACTGTTGTCCCGGCCCGGTCAGCCCTCATCGTCGCGGCCCGGGTGGCACCTCTCGACGGAAAGGTGCGCAATCCGTCATCTCTGTCAGGAGTTTTCGAGCCCAGTCACACAGCGGAGAGGGAGGGCCTCCTGATCCCGAGGGAGGTGGTAACAGTTGACCATGATGGCACTGTTCCCATTCGGCTGACCAACGCCGACTTGGGGGAGATCAAATTACTGAAGGGTAGTGATGTCGGCACGTTCTTCGCCATTCTTCCTGGAGCCGACAACGAGTTCGACTTGTGTGACGACAAGCAGACCAGCGTACGTCACGCCGTGACGTGTGTTGGGCCTGGAGCCAGGAACGTCACCACAGGCTGCACTCCGGCGCAGTGCGCAGCAGACGTTCTCAATGCACCCGACGATGGGGGGATCGGCGTGTGCCCGCTCCCCCTGTCGTCGATGTGGAGAGCTCTGGGATGTCCGCGGAGGGGAGAGCTGAACTAAAGCACTTGGTGATGGAATATCAGGATATATTCAGCCGCAATTCCGGAGATATCGGATGCACCCACCTCACGAAGCATTACATCGACACGGGAGACACCCTCCGGTCCGGCAGCCGCCTCGGAGGATCCCCGCCTCGATTCGTGAACAGGTGGAACTCCAAAAGGAGCAGATGTTGCGAGACGGAGTTATAGAGCCCAGCGACAGCCCATGGTGCTCCCCCGTAGTTCTCGCACGCAAGAAAGACGGGTCCTTCCGTTTTTGCGTGGATATGAGAGCTGTTAACAGCGTGACGAAGGGTCTGGCACACCCGCTCCCTAGGATCGACGACGCATTGGACTCATTGGCTGGGGCGCGATGGTACACCACCCTCGATATGGCCACAGGATACTGGCAGGTAGAGATCGCTCCCGAAGACCGTGAAAAGACCGCGTTCACGACGGGGAGGGGACTGCACCAGTTTCGAGTGATGGCCATGGGGCTGAAAAACGCCGGCGGCACCTTCCAGCGCCTGATGGAGCTTGTGCTGGCGGGTCTAGACACCCGGACATGCCTCGTCTACCTAGACATCATCCTCTTCAACAAGACCGAGCACGAGCACCTGGCGACTCTGAAAGACGTTTTCGAACGTATCAGAGAGGCCGGTCTCAAACTCAAATTCCAAAAATGCCACTTGGCAAGAAACGAAGTCACCTCTCTCGGGCACTCAGTATCGGAGGCAGGAGTGAAGCCAGATCAAAGGAACGTGGTCAAGGTCCTCACGTGGCCAGAACCTGCCGATGACTCGAAGATGAATAGCTTCCTGGGGCTGTGTGGCTACTATGCCCACTTCATCGATGGCTATGCCGAGATCGCCAGGCCACTGAGGAACGCTGCACTGTCACCCGGGAAACTGATGTGGACGGCCGAGATGCGCCAGGCTTTCTCTCAGCTCAAGAGCATCCTGGCTTCGCCCCCCGTGTTGTCTCTGCCTCGTTTCCGCGGCATGTTTGTGCTGTATACGGATGCGTGCAGCACGACGGTGGGGTCCGTCCTGACGGAACGGATCGATGGCGAGGAGCGTGTCATAGCCTACGACAGCAAGGTCCTCACAAGGCAGCAGGTGAAGTGGCCCACTTATGACAAGGAGTTGTGGGCTGTCGTCCACGCTATCAGACGCTTCCGTCAATACACCACAGGCGCCAAGTTCCTGGTTGTTACCGACCACAAACCTCTGGCCAACATCCCTCAGTCCATTGCGGTGGAACGTGACGGGACGGGACGGCTAGGTTGGGCCATCGAGCTAAGCTCGTTTGAATTTGATGTCGAGATCAAGGCTGGAGTGGAACACCACAACGCTGACGCTCTATCCAGGCGGCCAGCTGAGTCCGGAGCAGTGGAAGTGCCGACTCCTGAAGTGGCTGTCGCCTCCGTATCTGGCGCTAAGGCGTCCGTAGCAGCGTCCTGCTTCCTGGAGGATAAACCTCGCTCCGGAGGTACGTCTTCAGGCGTGTGTCCTGACCCAGATCGCGCCGGAGGAGTAGAGACCCAGGTGATGTCTCGTGCCCTGAAGGGCAGTCCTGTCCCTGGTGGTACGGATACAGGCGTGTGTCCTGATCCAGACCACACAGCCCAGGCACAGGTGACGTCTGGTGCCCTGAAGGGCTGTCCTTTCCCTGGTGGCACGGATACAGGCGTGTGCCCTGATCCGGACCACACCAGCCAAGGGGGGATACAAGCGGCGGTCAACGTGCCTCTGGGGGCTGGCAGAGGCGACGCTCAGGGTATTCGTCAAGCTCAGGAACAGGACTACACTTTGCAGCAGATCCGCAGCCGGCTGGAGAGTGGGGAGACACCAGATCGGAGCATGATGGGAGCCTGGGGGGAGGTGCTGCTGCCCCGCTGGAGGGACGTCGAGCTGCGCGATGGAGTCATCGGACTGGCGACGGGTGAGGGCTTTCGAGCAGCTGTCCCAAAAGATCTACGGGAGGAGATTCTTAAAATGGCGCATGACCAATGACCATTCGACCAGTGGGCACATGAGACGGCGGAGGACATCGTTTCGTGTCAGACGGCGTTTTATCTGGCCGGGGATGTACCAGGACATACGCGTGCTCTGCGATGACTGCATCCCCTGTCAGAGAAGGCACCGGCCGTCCCCCGCAAAAAGGGCCCCGATGGTGACGGAGACGACGTCCTTGCCCTTCGAGAGGATCGCCGTCGATGTTACCGAAACGCCAACGTCCTTAAAAGGAAATAACTGCGCTCTGATCATCGTGGACTATTTTTCCAAATACGTCCGCATCTACCCAATGGCTGATCAGAAGACCGAAACCATACTGGAATGTCTCCTGGACTGGGTCCACGACTTCGATGTCCCAGATCGCCTTCATTCTGACCAAGGGCGGCAGTTTGAGTCCCGGCTGTTCCAGGCCATGTGCCAGAGACTAGGTATCCACAAGACCCGAACTAGGCCGTACCACCCCGAAAGCGACGGCATGGTAGAAAGGTTTAACCGGACGCTGAAGGACATGATCAGCAAATACGTCGATGCTGAGGGGCTGCATTGGGATGTCGACATCAAGGCGTACTCAATGGCCTACAATTCATCAATCCACAGTGCAACTGGGTACACCCTTCTATCTGGTGCATGGGTACGAACCGCGGATGCCGCTGGACGTCGAGTACGGACCTGCCGTCGAATCCGTGCTGGTGCGCAGCTACCTCGAGGACCGACTCCGCTCCATGCGTGCCGCGTACAATCAAGTGCGAAGCAACTCGGCTCGAGCCGCCAAGGAAGCCGCTGAGAGGTATGACGCGAAGCAGTGTGCCGAAGAGTATCGGATCGGGGACAAGGTCTGGATCCGAGACTTCAGGGCCGCAGCTGGGCCCTGAACCCAAGTGAATGGTAAACCCAAGCTGGGCTTACCATTCACCGGTCCCTCTACCATCATTGGTAAGGTCGGGGCCCCCGGGAAGGAGGTCGCCTATAAGGTGGCCAACAAGGACGGCAAGGTACGTGTTCTCCATCATAACCACCTGAAGCCCTCCAAATGCAGTAAGGAACGTTTCCAGGGAACCCGGGGAACCCCGAGGTCTACGGGGGAAAGGCCCCCGGGGGAGGGAGGCGGTGATGGGTCCGTGCCCGCGATAACCACAGGCGATGAGAGGAGGCCTCAGATGCTCCTGCTCCTGCATCAGTCATCCTCTGGACACAGTACGCCCGCGCCTCCTGTGGGACGGGTGGGGGAGGATGACGAGAGCCCCCCAGTATACGGTCCCCCGGCCCCCTACATCACACGGTCTGGTCGAGTGTCCCGACCCGTTGTGCTGTATCAGGTGTCCGCGTAGCATGACGTTTATTTGCTCTCTCAGGGACGCAATGGATGAAGAGGACCTGCTAGCGGACCTCCTGACATTCGACGAACGGCAGGACCTCTTGTTCGAGCTCGATATCGCGGAGGAAGATGACGTGAACGGGACCGCGGGAGCGGCAGAGATGGCTGAAAATGCAGCCGTTCTCTACGAGTGGATGCCCACGAGGACGGAGTTGGACGCGGCGACCGAGAGAAGCGGCGTGAGCCCGCCCTCCCGGACCGTGGACGGAGGCGGCGGGAGCGCGCCTACGACCGTGTCCGTGGTCGGGAGAAGCGGCGTGAGCCCCCCCCCCTCCCGGACCGTGGACGGAGGCGGCGGGAGCGCGCCTATGACCGTGTCCGTGGTCGGGAGTAGCGGCGTGAGCCCGCCCTCCCGGACCGTGGACGGAGGCGGCGAGGGCGCGTCCGTGACCGTGACCGTGGAGGGCAACGTCTGCCTACCACCCCTCAGCAGGCTCTTGGAGGCGGGTGCTGCGCTCTCCTGCGAAGCCCTGCACTGGTGCGAGACGCCATGCGCTCCTTCGGGACCGGGGGGAGCGGCGTGGGTCCGCCCCTCCGGGCGGGACTGCTCGTGGGGGACTCGGTCGCCCGACGAGCCGGCTTTCTTCCGCGAGCGGGCGAGTGGGAGGTCACCGTGTGGGTGCCCTCTGCACAGGTCGGCAAGACCTGGGCCGGCTGTGTCCGCTCTGGTGCCCTGGCGCGCAAAGTGGAAGAGTGGAGCAAATCGGCACGCCGAAGAGGCCTCCAGCCATCAGAAGTGGCAGTATGGCTCGGGGGCAATGACGTATACCCGTTGGGGGCCACTCCCGACCGTCTCGATGGAGCCGTATGGCGACAGCTCAAGACCACCGTCACGAGCTTGGCCAGGGACATCGCGCCGGTGATCCTGCTCGGGCCGACGCCGAGGCCCAGGCGCGATGCTCCCCTGCTGTGGGCCCGGAGGGGGGCCGAGGGAAGCCCTCCCCGCGCCGCGCTGGTCGGCGGGGGGGGGGGGAGGCCCAGTGGGAAGCGACGGCGGCTTTCAAACACCTCGACCGACCAGTCACCCGGTGGCTGGGGGAGCCGCTCGAGAGCGACATGCGCATCAAGCACGTGTCCGTAGGACGATGCGTGTTGGAGCGGCGGCGCCAGGGGCGTAAGGTGTCGGCGTATGTGCTGTACCGTGCCGCGCTGCTCCATTACGACGACGATGACGTGCACCTGTCGCCGGCGGGGGGGGGGGGGGTACGCACGAGTCGCGGCGAAGGCGGGCTGGCCGGCGTGGCTGCGGCTGGCTGAAGCCTGAAGATGCCCAGAAGATCGAGGACGAGGACGAGGAGCGAATCGAGGACCGCGCGCGAGACGGTGATCGGGACATCGTTGGTGACGTTGCGCGGCGTGGTGGTGCCGATCGCGCACTGCCCGAGAAGCAAGTGCATTTGTGTTAGCTGGTAAATGTTATTTTGTTTGTTATCGTTCTATTTCATAATCCGCGCCGCTCTCCTGATAAGGGGGGGGGGGGGGAGGAATGTCGGGGTTTCGTATAAATATGTATCCACGTGGTGACCGGCCGCCGCGCCGCCGCCGCCCCCGTCCGGTGCTGCCGCCTGGCGGCGGGCCGGCGGGCGACCCAGCCCGGGTCAGCGGAGCGGGCGGCCGGGCGGGCAGTCAGGCGTGGGCCCTGACCGACGACGGAGCGGCGCGGTGCAGGGCGTGTGAGACCAATACATCAGCACCGGTGACCTGTTGGTGTTGGAGCACGGCGGTGGGAGGCGAATCTCAACATGTGTCTGGGTAAACGAGGGCTTTCGATTGGTGTGGTTTTCAACCCGTTTGTGACGTCATTTCTAAGGGAAAACGGGTCATAAAGGTTTCCCCCTACCGAGGCTGATTTTCCCCCTACCGAATCTGTGCTGTGCTGAACCTGTGCTGAATCTGTGCCAACTTCCGTTACATGGCGTTTGGTGTGAGGTTTCAAATACTCTATGCGTAAGAAAAGTTCATTTGATTATATGACACTGACACAGTCCTTTTTATCGCGATACGTGAGCAACGCATGAGACGCTCACTGTTCAGACTTGTTGCCACGGGTGGAGAATGTTTGAAACAGTTACCCCGGCCGGCGACCGAAAGTCAGAAAGACGATGATGCTCAAATATTTGTCAACGGTTATCAACAAACCCCTATTCTGTGGCATAAAATAATGGATGTCTGCCGTTTGTACGTTTTTAGGGAAAACTGCTGCACGCAGTTGCGGAAGATTTCGTAATTGTAACAACAATTTTGCAACACGCCTTGAAATTTCGGACGCATGTCACCTAGTGCTAGGTCAGGTCATCAGGTCAAATTTGCTGGATGATCGTGCTAAAATGCCATCATGCCCTTTGCAAAGCTTATTCCGTGGAAGTTGCAACCTTCCCACACAAAACAAAATGTCAAATTTGACCGTTTTGACCCTCTTATTGATTTGAGCTCGCACCTGAAATATTATACGCGACCGAGTAATCGAATGTTTTGTTTGCAGTGTTAAAGCTCCGTTGTGTTCATGAACTGTGAGAAAAGTTGTCGGAGAACGCTAAAATCAGAGAAATTTGACCTTTGATGATCTATGGTGATTTTATTATTGAGCTTGCCTAAAACATGACCAGATTTCTCTGATCACGTTTATCGCTCTTTCAAACGTCGTTCCGCTTCTCGCCTCGTAGCCCAGTAGCCGAGTTAGAAGGAGCGTGAAGAGCACACCTCTCGACTCAACGTGTTACGATAGGGCCATCACCCTGGCGCGGGTTAACCCGCGCCCCACTGGGGGGGGGGGGGCTATTTATAGCCCCCCCCCCCTCCCGTTTTTCTGCAATAACTTCCAAACCGCTTGACGGATTGACGCCAAATTTCAGTACCTTCGGCTGCATCAATTTGACACCTTGTGTCAAAAGTTAAACTTCGTAGCTACCATAGGTCGGCCGGAAATAACGTCAGAGTGACGTCATGTTCGTCCGATTTCGACGCAAAACATTGAACCACGGCAATCGCTCCCAAGAGCTCAGTTTTTAAGCTAAATCCAATTTCTTTGCATGAAAGGACTCAGAATTAACCGCGCTATCAAACTGCTATCTCGGATTTTCAAAATTTTGAAAATTTCGAAAATTGTATATAATAATGTTCAAAATTTATATTTTTATATTTTTTCAAAACGTTTTTTGACTTTTCGAAAAAAACCGGAAGATATGTGACAGAATGCATGATTATGACTAACTCTAGCAAGTTTTAGCTAAATATCTTCAAAAATGGCCAAGTTATACGCATTATTGCAAAAAAGTCACAATTATTAATTTTTCAAATCAATTTTTCAGTACGTATTTGACATCGTACACCAATATAAATGGCACCATCGTGTTCCTGAGCTCAAACTGCATCCAATAGACAACTTTTTTGTTGAAAAATTTTAACTTCAAAATTTGACCTTTTTTGACCTGAAAGTGACCTGGCCTAAGCTAAATTCGACTCAAAATGACCTCGAATGACACAGACGACATCAAATTCGAAATCTATGGCCTAAATGGACCATGAAACATGTGTCACGTGACCGACGCATGATATAATATTTTCGTGACCTGTGATGACCTGACCCTGACCCGAAAATCAAAGTACAAGTTTGGTACCCTCAAGGTAGGTACCCTATCTAGAGCATCTGTTCACGAGTGTGGAAACCAAAAATGAGCCTGATCTGACTTGTAAGACGGCGGCCAGAGCCCAAAAGGTGAACAAGCAAAAATGCTAATAATTTTTACTTTGACCTGACCTGTGACGTCATCGGTGACCTCGAGGTCAATGAAATTAGGTTTCGTTCGACAGTTTTTCCGCGGCTATCAGACGCCGTTTGAATTTTGACGATCGGCCCAGTAGTTTCGGAGTTAGGAGGGGGGGCTATGAATAGCCCCCCCCCCCAGTAGGGCGTGTTATACACAGACCCCAGTGGGGCGCGGGTTAAGTTGGGGGAGCCAGTTGAGCCCCAGCAGCTCGTCCTTCTATCTCACTGATATTACCCTCGTCCTGTCTTTTGATGTTATTACAGTGCCATCTTACGATAACGGCCCTTAAATATGATTTACTTCTGTTTGATGAAACATGTCGGGCTCCGCGATGAAAAGACTAAAAACATAGAAGCTCCAAAATGAAAATAAAGTAAAAATTTAAGAACTTTTCAAGGTAGATAAGAATAATGAGAGACGCTTTTATAGATGGCAGTTTTTCGTATGGAGACAGCTTTTAGGATTTACAAAAGTGGAAAAAGTTACCCCGGTCGCGCCGGGGTCGGCTGAAAGTTACCCCGGCCACGGCCGGGGTGGCCGGGGCTGCAGGGGGCAGGTTCTCCACCCATGCTTGTAGCGTTAGAGAATGGGCCGACAGGCTGAGAAGGACTAGTTCCGCCGAAAGGATATTCTGGAATTTGAATTGAATGGTATCTAGTTTTGAAAGTATCCGTACTTCTTAAGTATAGTGGCGGATCCAGGGGGGGGGGGCAAAATGGACATTTGCCCCCCCAAACGGCATAATTTTAACATTACGCCTATGGACGGTGCATGGAAAGAATCGATAAATTGTTATGGTTTGCCCCCCCCCCAAAACTCTGAGCTGGATCCGCCTCTGCACGATACTGCCTCATTTGAAATTTCACTTCTATATTAGTATTTGAGGAGGGTGCGTCTGTCCGTTACCGAGGTCCCGACTTGGTGGTGCTTTGCGTGGACTACAGGCCAGACCGTTGCACCTAGCCCGGTGAAATTTGCACAACTTATAGATCAAGGATGCGCGACGTGCCTTTGAGGGGTCTCAGCTCGATCGGATTGATAGGGAGCGCGTGGCGCGTGCTCAAAAAGTGCAAATTCGCGTCATAGACTTTACATGTATAAATCGGCGTGCGAAATCGGGCGAAAACGGCTAATTTTGGCCGACACGGGTCCAGTTCCCGTGCAATATCTTGGTGACCAGGGGTCCGACCGGCACGGGGAAAACAGCATCGTGTGCAGAATTGAACGGGCTATTGAATGGTGTGCAATGCAGAGGATGGCACGCGCCACGTGCACCGAGGAGGGCACTTTAATGTGGAAAATTGACGTTTTGGACGGATTTTGGAATTGATTTTATTTTTAGGTGAGTTCTATTTCATAATCCGCGCCGCTCTCCTGATAAGGGGGGGGGGAGGAATGTCGGGGTTTCGTATAAATATGTATCCACGTGGTGACCGGCCGCCGCGCCGCCGCCGCCCCCGTCCGGTGCTGCCGCCTGGCGGCGGGCCGGCGGGCGACCCAGCCCGGGTCAGCGGAGCGGGCGGCCGGGCGGGCAGTCAGGCGTGGGCCCTGACCGACGACGGAGCGGCGCGGTGCAGGGCGTGTGAGACCAATACATCAGCACCGGTGACCTGTTGGTGTTGGAGCACGGCGGTGGGAGGCGAATCTCAACATGTGTCTGGGTAAACGAGGGCTTTCGATTGGTGTGGTTTTCAACCCGTTTGTGACGTCATTTCTAAGGGAAAACGGGTCATAAAGGTTTCCCCCTACCGAGGCTGATTTTCCCCCTACCGAATCTGTGCTGTGCTGAACCTGTGCTGAATCTGTGCCAACTTCCGTTACATGGCGTTTGGTGTGAGGTTTCAAATACTCTATGCGTAAGAAAAGTTCATTTGATTATATGACACTGACACAGTCCTTTTTATCGCGATACGTGAGCAACGCATGAGACGCTCACTGTTCAGACTTGTTGCCACGGGTGGAGAATGTTTGAAACAGTTACCCCGGCCGGCGACCGAAAGTCAGAAAGACGATGATGCTCAAATATTTGTCAACGGTTATCAACAAACCCCTATTCTGTGGCATAAAATAATGGATGTCTGCCGTTTGTACGTTTTTAGGGAAAACTGCTGCACGCAGTTGCGGAAGATTTCGTAATTGTAACAACAATTTTGCAACACGCCTTGAAATTTCGGACGCATGTCACCTAGTGCTAGGTCAGGTCATCAGGTCAAATTTGCTGGATGATCGTGCTAAAATGCCATCATGCCCTTTGCAAAGCTTATTCCGTGGAAGTTGCAACCTTCCCACACAAAACAAAATGTCAAATTTGACCGTTTTGACCCTCTTATTGATTTGAGCTCGCACCTGAAATATTATACGCGACCGAGTAATCGAATGTTTTGTTTGCAGTGTTAAAGCTCCGTTGTGTTCATGAACTGTGAGAAAAGTTGTCGGAGAACGCTAAAATCAGAGAAATTTGACCTTTGATGATCTATGGTGATTTTATTATTGAGCTTGCCTAAAACATGACCAGATTTCTCTGATCACGTTTGTCGCTCTTTCAAACGTCGTTCCGCTTCTCGCCTCGTAGCCCAGTAGCCGAGTTAGAAGGAGCGTGAAGAGCACACCTCTCGACTCAACGTGTTACGATAGGGCCATCACCCTGGCGCGGGTTAACCCGCGCCCCACTGGGGGGGGCTATTTATAGCCCCCCCCCTCCCGTTTTTCTGCAATAACTTCCAAACCGCTTGACGGATTGACGCCAAATTTCAGTACCTTCGGCTGCATCAATTTGACACCTTGTGTCAAAAGTTAAACTTCGTAGCTACCATAGGTCGGCCGGAAATAACGTCAGAGTGACGTCATGTTCGTCCGATTTCGACGCAAAACATTGAACCACGGCAATCGCTCCCAAGAGCTCAGTTTTTAAGCTAAATCCAATTTCTTTGCATGAAAGGACTCAGAATTAACCGCGCTATCAAACTGCTATCTCGGATTTTCAAAATTTTGAAAATTTCGAAAATTGTATATAATAATGTTCAAAATTTATATTTTTATATTTTTTCAAAACGTTTTTTGACTTTTCGAAAAAACCGGAAGATATGTGACAGAATGCATGATTATGACTAACTCTAGCAAGTTTTAGCTAAATATCTTCAAAAATGGCCAAGTTATACGCATTATTGCAAAAAAGTCACAATTATTAATTTTTCAAATCAATTTTTCAGTACGTATTTGACATCGTACACCAATATAAATGGCACCATCGTGTTCCTGAGCTCAAACTGCATCCAATAGACAACTTTTTTGTTGAAAAATTTTAACTTCAAAATTTGACCTTTTTTGACCTGAAAGTGACCTGGCCTAAGCTAAATTCGACTCAAAATGACCTCGAATGACACAGACGACATCAAATTCGAAATCTATGGCCTAAATGGACCATGAAACATGTGTCACGTGACCGACGCATGATATAATATTTTCGTGACCTGTGATGACCTGACCCTGACCCGAAAATCAAAGTACAAGTTTGGTACCCTCAAGGTAGGTACCCTATCTAGAGCATCTGTTCACGAGTGTGGAAACCAAAAATGAGCCTGATCTGACTTGTAAGACGGCGGCCAGAGCCCAAAAGGTGAACAAGCAAAAATGCTAATAATTTTTACTTTGACCTGACCTGTGACGTCATCGGTGACCTCGAGGTCAATGAAATTAGGTTTCGTTCGACAGTTTTTCCGCGGCTATCAGACGCCGTTTGAATTTTGACGATCGGCCCAGTAGTTTCGGAGTTAGGAGGGGGGGCTATGAATAGCCCCCCCCCCCAGTAGGGCGTGTTATACACAGACCCCAGTGGGGCGCGGGTTAAGTTGGGGGAGCCAGTTGAGCCCCAGCAGCTCGTCCTTCTATCTCACTGATATTACCCTCGTCCTGTCTTTTGATGTTATTACAGTGCCATCTTACGATAACGGCCCTTAAATATGATTTACTTCTGTTTGATGAAACATGTCGGGCTCCGCGATGAAAAGACTAAAAACATAGAAGCTCCAAAATGAAAATAAAGTAAAAATTTAAGAACTTTTCAAGGTAGATAAGAATAATGAGAGACGCTTTTATAGATGGCAGTTTTTCGTATGGAGACAGCTTTTAGGATTTACAAAAGTGGAAAAAGTTACCCCGGTCGCGCCGGGGTCGGCTGAAAGTTACCCCGGCCACGGCCGGGGTGGCCGGGGCTGCAGGGGGCAGGTTCTCCACCCATGCTTGTAGCGTTAGAGAATGGGCCGACAGGCTGAGAAGGACTAGTTCCGCCGAAAGGATATTCTGGAATTTGAATTGAATGGTATCTAGTTTTGAAAGTATCCGTACTTCTTAAGTATAGTGGCGGATCCAGGGGGGGGGGCAAAATGGACATTTGCCCCCCCAAACGGCATAATTTTAACATTACGCCTATGGACGGTGCATGGAAAGAATCGATAAATTGTTATGGTTTGCCCCCCCCCCCAAAAACTCTGAGCTGGATCCGCCTCTGCACGATACTGCCTCATTTGAAATTTCACTTCTATATTAGTATTTGAGGAGGGTGCGTCTGTCCGTTACCGAGGTCCCGACTTGGTGGTGCTTTGCGTGGACTACAGGCCAGACCGTTGCACCTAGCCCGGTGAAATTTGCACAACTTATAGATCAAGGATGCGCGACGTGCCTTTGAGGGGTCTCAGCTCGATCGGATTGATAGGGAGCGCGTGGCGCGTGCTCAAAAAGTGCAAATTCGCGTCATAGACTTTACATGTATAAATCGGCGTGCGAAATCGGGCGAAAACGGCTAATTTTGGCCGACACGGGTCCAGTTCCCGTGCAATATCTTGGTGACCAGGGGTCCGACCGGCACGGGGAAAACAGCATCGTGTGCAGAATTGAACGGGCTATTGAATGGTGTGCAATGCAGAGGATGGCACGCGCCACGTGCACCGAGGAGGGCACTTTAATGTGGAAAATTGACGTTTTGGACGGATTTTGGAATTGATTTTATTTTTAGGTGACCGTTAAACGGAGCGAGTTGGAACAACGCCTGTTGGCAAGAGAAATGTACCGTCTCTCATGAGAAAATTGTGAAAAGCTGATTGATCCAAATCAAGGTGGTGCAAATCACAGGAGAAAATGGTGTTTGTCAATTTTTTGCCACTTAATTAATCACACGGGTTTTGCTCAATGATCTGGTATCTCTGGCAATTAAAAATGGCACCGTTGGAAAGAGCATTCAATTCTGTCCAAGGTTCAGTCTTTATTTTTGCATGATGAGCAACAGTATTCTTAAAAATGTAAATGTTCCAAACCATTACATTGTCATTTTTAGCGAAATTCATCGATGGCCCTCAAAAGTCAAAAGACTTCACGCCAGTTTTCGATCATTCTAAAGTAGAACGCATGATAATACGACACGGGCACCTCGATGCGATGTATCTTTTTGTTTTCTTACAAAATGCTTGGCCGTCAAAAAGCAATCGAACGAAATGGATATCTACCAACCAAATCGACACAGACCAACCCAATACCCACGGGTCAAAAAATCCCCCCTTCGCGTTGCGGAGCACGCGGGTAACCCTAGTTTTCCCCATTGCGATAACATAAGGAACCGAGGCTGCGGTGTCCCCGTACGCAGGATTCTGGAGACTGTCGGGCGGATGTTCGTGGCGAAAAGCTAAAGTTCTTAACTAAAAAAAAAATCATGTCTTCTCATACTTTTTAATACCTAACTCACTAGAAACAATATGTACGGGCTTCCAAAAAATGTTAAATTCAAAATGTTAGATCCATTACAATATTTTAGCTGCCCAAACTTGTGAATGTAATATATGCGTCATTATTGAAAAAGTGCTTAAGCATAGTATTCTATGGCTGACAAATATTCTGCGTCTGTCAGCCAAAACTGGCCAATCAGAGGCCCTGTTCGTCATTTCTGGGTGGGATTAATAAACATGCTGATCGCGTTGATCATCACTTGACGCACTTCTTGAACGTGTTGAATCTGTGCCAGCTTCCGTTACATGTGTGCAAGTGTGCCGAGTGTGCCGGCGGCTGCTGGTCGTCAATCTTTGATTGAATCGCATGTAAGTTGTCGTTGAGCCCTATGTTGATGTGGAGACTAAAGTGGGCATTTTATGATATTTCAAATGTGCTGAATAGAATCGTAGGCTGCGATCGATGTCAACCTCAGTGCAAATTTGTGAAAAGCAGGTTGGAGATAAGGTCTGCACCGTCGTCAAACCAAATACCGTCGTATTCTGACGATGAATTTTATCATGCTATCTTATGTGTAACATCTATTTCAATTTTATAAATTGAAATGATAGGTATGCCTTATGTATCACCCACTTTGGACCACATTTGTCCAGAAATTTCTGGGAACTTGTTTTAGTCGACTTAAAATTGTGCCCAAGTTGCTGCGCTTAGGTTATGTTTCAGTATTGAACCCGACCTCTAAGGCAGGGGGTCATCGAAAAATGAGATATTAGAAAGATGCATACTCATGCCAAATTTGCCCTGTGACCATGGCAACCTGGTTTTGTTCGGCCCCCAGAGTCGTGGTACCTAACTAAATTCATATTTGTCCTCCGTTTTCTTCGGCCTGAAGCCAGATACACAACCGCTTAAAGGGACACTCCCACCTTAACATTAGTTTTGAGTTGAGATAGCCAAATTGGTGGCCATGGCCTGCAAATACCGGTTTGGGCACTCACAACATCGACAAATGCTTTAATTCGGAGATATGGAATTTCAAACTTGCAGTTTTTGGATTCTAAGGGGCTAGTGCATTGGTATGCCCCCTTAGAATTTGTGACGTCAGCGGAGATCTAACGATTTTTAAATCTTTTACTAAAACGTTTGGTAGCACGCGGTGGTATATGCTGCCTTGCGCGCAACAAATGCCGCACTTTCAAATAAAGTCGCTAGGAACAGCGGAGATCCCAAAAAGTAAACAAAAGTAAAAGTCTTATATCTTGAAAACCGGTGAATGTTTTTCGATGAAATTTGGTAGATATTCGTTTTCGCTCTTTCTGAACCGAGCGACATCACTTTCGTGCCAATTCATTAACTTTTTTGAAGGTGGGAGGGTCCCTTTAACCTAAAAATATTTGACTTACAATTACTTGTAATCTCTCCTAAGGCATTGCCTTCGGTACTGCACTGCTCCGCCACAAGTATTTTTATTATGTCACTTTCATAACAAAACTGAATATCATCTGTATGTAATGCATCTTTTCACTGAACCTTGAAGTTTATCCTTTCAACGCGGGTGATGGTGGCAGGAGGAGCGCAAGGCATCTGTTGGTGACGGTAACTATTGCAATTTGCATGCGTGTATTCCACTTGGTTGCGCCGTGAATAATTATCAGATGAGCTCAGGAGGTCAAAATGTATCATGTCGTATGGCTTTTATAATGACATTGATCGGAATCTTTCTGTAATAATACCAAGATGTTAGCATTTCTATTTATGGAACAAAGGTTTCCATTTTTGGAACAGATGAGATGTCAAAGTTGGAAATGTTTCAAATAATAGAAAGGTCTCGATAAATGAAAGAGCTAGGTACCACAGTGTGCTCGACTCGGCTGGACAACAGAATGTTCTTCGCCTGAGGAGACATCAAACACACCCTAAGTGTAAAATGGTGTAGGTCTGTTAGATGTCACTAATACAAATTTGTCTCATGCAGCTGGTGCTGTAAATACGTGTTTGAGGAGCAGATACTTGTAAGCGTAATACGGTTTGGTATAGATCGCTCATGTAACCCCAGTACATATATTATGTAAACCTGCTGACTGAACAATTTGTTTCAGATATTTGGCATGGATACTGCTTCAGATCTCAGGGGCTTTACACTGACCTTCTCCTTGGCAGAAATATGTGGTATGTATGATATGATGACAACAAATCACTATTTGTTGCCATCACTGGCACTTAATACATTATGAGATTAAACGTGTATTACAAACAGATTACAATGCTGAGTGATTTGGAAATTTGTAAAAGATATGTATTAACTTTACTTACTAATGTATTTTGGGTTATTGTCAATTCAATATGTCCAATATGCCCGCGCCGGGCCGGTGCTCTGAGATTCCGCGCCGGGCCGGGGGCGGGGGGTCTGAACACCCCCCTTCTAACTCGGCTCCTGGGCCACGTAGCGACACGCGGTAAGCGGCAATCGAAATAACGTCCAAATAAGGATGAAAACACTTCGGTCATTTATTGGGTCAGGTCAAACGTCAGGTCACCAGAGGTCACCAAAGGTAAAATGTTGACTATTTCAACATTTTGGAAACTGCCGACGGCTATCTCGGGAGCCGATAGAGCTACAGCGCCGCGGAAAAGCGCATTCGATAGCCCTTTTACAGACCTTTTTGAGTAATGTTCTCAGAGTCAGATTTGACCTCAGGTCAACCGGTTTAGCCTCCAGAGTGCAATAACTCCAAAAATAGCCGTTTTTACGAAAAACGTTTTTTTCGGCAATAACTTTTGACTCAAAGAGCCATGACATTACTTTTGCCAGCCTCGTGTTACTCTCGTCGAGACGCGTCGAATGAACTATAATTTGACCTTAAGGTCAACTTGAAAACTTGACCTCAGATCAAGGTCATTACCTGACCGGAAAAGGTCATGTTGCATATCAGTCGATCCGCAACGTCGAGCCGAACACATCTAAGGCGTTTTCAGCGCTCTAGCACGCCTCTAGCAGAAGTCATTAGCGAAAAACTGTTAGATTCTGTTCGTGACCTGAGATGACCTCGGGGGCGTAACGAGGGGTCACAGTTGCCATTTTCCGGTTCAGTGTGTCAATTTTACCTACATCTCGATGTTTGAGAGTGTCTAGAATAGCGTTCGTGCAAAACAGACGCTTTTCAATTTTCTCCCATTGACTTATAATGGAGAGACCGCATAATTGGCCTGACCTTAGGTCACCGATATCAAAATTCCGAGATAAACATTTTATAGATAATGTTGCTCTCATCAATCGCTGAAAGTTTCAAGGCAATCGATCAGTCGGTGTAGCTATGACGAGCATTCTTATTTTTTTTTCTGGGGCGAGGTCACTTGGCGTGACCTGGTGACCTTAACTAAGGCGACCTTGGTCTGAAATTTTCACAACATTTGCGGAAAAGATGCACGAACAGGTGTGCCACCGCCGTTTTTTGAGACATCTGCGAAAAACGGCAGGGGGGGGGGGGTGTTCAAATACCCCCCCCCGGCCCGGCGCGGGAGTAAGTAAGATTCAATTTATGTATTGATGTAGTAGGTACTGGTGCTGTTAGATTAAGTACCTAATTAACTTTCTTGTTCGGACACAGCATAGCTGGGTATTTTATCATTAGCTTAGGTCTGTCACATATTTTGTTGCCTGGAATTTTTTACCATGTTCTGTGACTGACAGTGATATCAGGTAATGACATTTGGCTATTACCTTTGTGGCGTATGAACTATGCATATGAACTATTAAAAGTAGCGCAGCAGGTATGCTATAACATTGGTTTGAGCTCATTTCAGTTGTTCGTGCTAAGTGTATCTGCCTTTTAGCTTTAGCGAAATAATACTGTCTAGTGCCTGATCGTCTCAATATTCATCATATCATGGATGAGCCAACGGCATGCCGCAAACTGAGTCCACCCGTAACAGTGAACTTTCTACTGGCTAACGGCTCGTGCCGCTGCGCAGGCGCGCTGGCCGTCATCCTCACGGTGGCATGGGTGGGCCACTTCCGCGGCGGGTTCGCCTGGCAGGCCAACCCGGCCGTCGAGTTCAACTGGCACCCGGTGCTGATGGTCACCGGCCTGATCTTCTTGTACGCCAACTGTGAGTACTGTGTGGGGACGAGGGGTCCGTAGACGGCACCGGACAGCGTGCTAAGAAGGGCCATTCGGTCATGGGGCATGTTTGACAGGTGTCCCCCACGGAAAATTGTTGGGATCTCACCCCGTACAAAAGGGTAGCTTGACTGTCGTAAGATCAATGGAAATGGTTGCGAGTCGACCCTAGAAAAATGCTTAATGCCAATAGTAAAAAATGTGTCCATAATCCAGGCAAGGCACCCAATTTGGTTATAATAATGAATGGGTATGCCAATCGTATCCGATCACACACAACAATGAGTGTCCTTTTGAAATGGATCTATTTAGTATTGCTAAAATAGTTTTCATTACTTGATTGATATGCCCTTTGCTGGTGAGTTCAGGGGTAAGCACGCGGGCTAGGTGGCCTGGCGAACGTCGTCCTGTGGTGACGTAGCTCGCGTGTTGGGAGAGAGTGAACACAACGCTCGCGAGAGTCCGGTGGCTGCCACATGTCATCGGGTCCAGTGCTGTGGGTAGACCCAAGGTCTTATATAAGAGGTAGCACAGTTAGTCGTTTGTTTACATCGGTGACCTTGAAAAGATGACGTTAGCGGGTGCCTGCCAGTCTTCGCGAATATTTATCTTTGAGGATTTTAGCATGTATGGCAGTTTCATATTAACCCGCGCCCCGTAAGGGGGGGGGATGAAACGCCCCCTGTCCTTTTCCGTGGATATCTCCTAAACGGCTGCAGATATCGCCACCAAACTTTCAGAACCCCTCCGGGCATCGATTTTAGACATTGTGACCTTTTTTTTTCCAGAGGCTATGATAGGCTGGCCACAAATGACGTCAGAATGACGTTATGTTCTGCCATTTTCGACCAAAAAAAAGGTTTCGCAAGAAGAGCTGTCAGGCCTACAGCCTTGAAGCTACAGAAAAATAATCCAGACATAAAAGGTGTAGAATTGACAGGGCTACAAAACTGCTATCTCGGATTTTTGACATTCTTGGATTTAAACCCCCCAAAATTAAAAAGGTTATTATTGGAATATATTAGCCAAAAATTCTTTTTTTAATTTCGATGAAAGCGGAATATATACAGGGTGTCCCATAAGTTCGTTCTCACCTAAATTTTACGTTGAAAGGCTCTCTTGCTTAAAGGGGCCCTCCCACCTTCAAAAAAGTTAATGAATTGGCATGAAAGTGATGTCGCTCGGTTCAGAAAGAGCGAAAAGGAATATCTACCAAATTTCATCGAAAAATATTCACCGGTTTTCAAGATATTAGACTTTTACTTTTGTTTACTTTTTGGGATCTCCGCTGTTCCTAGCGACTTGATTTGAAAGTGCGGCATTTGTTGCGCGCAAAGCAGCATATACCACCGCGTGCTACCAAACGTTTTAGTAAAAGATTTAAAAATCGTTAGATCTCCGCTGACGTCACAAATTCTAAGGGGGCATTGCAATGCATTAGCCCCTTAGAATCCGAGAACTGCAAGTTTGAAATTCCATATCTCCGAATTAAAGCATTTTTCGATGTTGTGAGCGACGTGGCCAAAACTGTCTGGCGTCAAAGTGGCAATCATAAAGGTAAAAATGTTTGAAATTTGGTAAGCTGGCTTTTCAGGATGGATTATCAGCTGTCGAAGAATATTTTTCGGGGTACATAACTTATTAAGCGCAAGACTTACAAGAAGACTCAAAACAGTCGAAAATGTCTTAAAATGGCCAAGCATGTGTTTTGTTATGCCTGAGGCTAAAAATCTGTAGGGCCGATGACATCAATGTGGTCATCTGAACTACCTAGTCCATGTTCGAGATGACACACTCCTTCAAACCCTAAAACGGTCCCATAAAGGCGAAAGAGAAAGCCTCCGTTTTGTCCCACTTCCTATGCAAAAGGCCGGGGTCACGGTATTGTGGGGTTATAGACGCCCAGACGCTGACCAGGATGCGGTTGGTACTCCAGAAACAGTTATGGGATGCAGAATGTTTCTCCAAGAAGATCTTGATGGAATCTCAGCGCTCTAGCTTAACCCGCGTCCCGTAGGGGGCGGGTTAAGCTAGAAACCCGAAACCCGCCCCGTAGGGGGCGGGTTTCGGCCCCCTACGAGGGGGGCCGAAACGGCCCCCCTGTCCTTTTCCGTCGATATCTCCTAAACGGCTTGGGGCATCGCCACCAAACTTTCAGGACCCCTCCGGGCATCAATTTTACACATTGTGACCAAAAATTTTTCCCGAGGCTATGATAGGTTGGCCACAAATGACGTCAGAGTGACGTCATGTTCTGCCATTTTCGACCGAAAAAAGACTTTCGCGAGAAGAGCTGTCAGGCCTACAGCTTTGAAGATACAGAAAAATGATCAAGACATCAAAGGTGTAGAATTAACAGGGCCTCTCGGATTTTTGAAATTTTTGAGTTTTGACCCCAAAAATCAAAAAAGCAATTTTTCGGATATATTTGCCAAAAAATCCAAACAGTTTTTTGAGTTTCGAAAAAAACGGAATATATGTGTTTGTACCTACCGTCTTCTATCTACATACCAAATTTCAGATCAATATCCTGTTTTTTGGCCAAGTTATAGCGAAAAAACTGTTCAAAAATGATGACGTCAAATTTTCAAACTCAATTTTTGGCAATTCTAGACCACGTAGAGCAAAACAAAGACCACCATTAGACTCCCCGTGACGAGCTGCATCGAATGGATACCCATTTTATGCAAAATATCAACTTTGAAATTTGACCTAATTCGACCTGACCTTGACCTGACCGTCACCAAAACGTGACCTAAGCAGGCCCCAAAGGCTGCCTGACCCACATAATAGCATTTGTCATGTAAAATGGACCATAAAACATGTATCACACGACACTTTTATATTGTGACCCCCAGGTGACCCCCAGTGACCTGACCTCTGTGACCTGACCTGGTGTCAGTGACCTCAGATAGCGAATTATGTGTTTGACGAACAATGTACCATCGATGGTTTTCAATAACTTACCAATTTACTCGATTTTACAACACATTTCTTGAAATGTCTGTGAACGGTGAAAATCCGACCTTTGACCTGACCTGTGACGTCATTGGTTTGACCTAGGTCAATAAAATTTGGTCACAAGGTAGTTCCCGGGTGGGGCTATTGAACGCCGTTTGAATTTTGAAAATCGGCCGGTAAATTTCCGAGATCTTAGGGGGGGGGCCGTTTCGGTCCCCCCCCCCTACGGGTGGTAGGGTCCGCCGATAGCCCTACGGGGCGCGGGTTAACTCAAACCGCAAATATGAAAACATTTTTGGAGGAGAAAATGGCACCCGTGAGGTCGTAGGCCCATCTTCAAGCGAGACACTGCATCGGCGAACAGGTCAAGGAAAGCTCACAAGCGGTGCCAGAAGAGTGTGAAAGCATCTGTCGCTTGATCACATGTCAGGAATTTCATGGGATCCAAATTTCATGAAAATGCGTTGGGGATACTGAAATCGTGGCTCGTCGAAGCGAAGCGCTGTTCCAGCCTCCAGGTGCTCACGGCGAATGTCAAGTCAGTATGAGCTAACTTGAAGCCTGCTACGCTGCCAAACATGCCGGTTGGCATGCCGCAGCATGTATTCATGTGTTTGCCCATGAAATGAGGAGCACATTGACGTCTCATAAATATATCAAACCGTAATGTACTCTGTTTTTCATGCAAATATAATGTGAGAACGAACTTATGGGACACCCTGTATGATAGTACCTACCGTCTTCTATCTACATACCAAATTTCAGATTGATCTCTCTTTTTTTTGGCGAAGTTATAGCGAAAAAAACTGTTCAAAATAATGACGTCGAATTTTCAAACTCGATTTTTGTCAATTCTAGACCACGTAGAGCAAAACAAAGACCACCATTAGACTCCCCGTGACGAGCTGCATCGAATGGATACCCATTTTATGCAAAATATCAACTTTGAAATTTGACCTAATTCGACCTGACCTTGACCTGACCGTCACCAAAACGTGACCTAAGCAGGCCCCAAAGGCTGCCTGACCCACATAATAGCATTTGTCATGTAAAATGGACCATAAAACATGTATCACACGACACTTTTATATGTGACCCTCAGGTGACCCCCAGTGACCTGACCTCTGTGACCTGACCTGGTGTCAGTGACCTCAGATAGCGAAGTATGTGTTTGACGAACAATGTACCATCGATGGTTTTCAATAACTTACCAATTTACTCGATTTTACAACACATTTCTTGAAATGTCTGTGAACGGTGAAAATCCGACCTTTGACCTGACCTGTGAAGTCATTGGTTTGACCTAGGTCAATAAAATTTGGTCACAAGGTAGTTCCCGGGTGGGGCTATTGAACGCCGTTTGAATTTTGAAAATCGGCCGGTAAATTTCCGAGATCTTAGGGGGGGGGGGGCCGTTTCGGTCCCCCCCCCTACGGGTGGTAGGGTCCGCCGATAGCCCTACGGGGCGCGGGTTAACTCAAACCGCAAATATGAAAACATTTTTGGAGGAGAAAATGGCACCCGTGAGGTCGTAGGCCCATCTTCAAGCGAGACACTGCATCGGCGAACAGGTCAAGGAAAGCTCACAAGCGGTGCCAGAAGAGTGTGAAAGCATCTGTCGCTTGATCACATGTCAGGAATTTCATGGGATCCAAATTTCATGAAAATGCGTTGGGGATACTGAAATCGTGGCTCGTCGAAGCGAAGCGCTGTTCCAGCCTCCAGGTGCTCACGGCGAATGTCAAGTCAGTATGAGCTAACTTGAAGCCTGCTACGCTGCCAAACATGCCGGTTGGCATGCCGCAGCATGTATTCATGTGTTTGCCCATGAAATGAGGAGCACATTGACGTCTCATAAATATATCAAACCGTAATGTACTCTGTTTTTCATGCAAATATAATGTGAGAACGAACTTATGGGACACCCTGTATGATAGTACCTACCGTCTTCTATCTACATACCAAATTTCAGATTGATCTCTCTTTTTTTGGCGAAGTTATAGCGAAAAAACTGTTCAAAATAATGACGTCGAATTTTCAAACTCGATTTTTGTCAATTCTAGACCACGTAGCGCAAAACAAAGACCACCATTAGACGCCCCGTCACCGTGACGAGCTGCATCGAATCGATACCCGTTTTTTGCAAAAAAAAAAAAAAATTGAACTGTATTTGACCTAATTTGACCTGACCTTGACCAGAACGTAGCCTAAACTGGCTCCAAAGGCTGTCTGACCCAAAATCGCATTTGCTTTGTAAAATGGGCCATGAAACATGTACCACACGACATTTTAGTATTGTGACCCCCAGTGACCTGACCTCTGTGACCTGACCTGCTATCAGTGACCTCAGATAGCTTATGTGTTTGAGGAACAATTTACCTACCATCGATGATTTTCAATAACTTACCAATTCACTCGATTTCACAACACATTTCTTGAAATGCCTGTGAACGGTGAAAATCCGACCTTTGACTTGACCTGTGACGTCATCGGTTAGATCGAGGTCAGTGAAATTTGGTCACAAGGTATATCCCCGGTGGGGCTATCGAAAGTCATTTGAATTTTGAAAATCGGAAGGGGGGCGAAACGCCCCCCCCCCCTACGGTTGGTAGGGTCCGCCGATAGCTCTACGGGGCGCAGGTTAACCTTTGGGCTCCCTTAGAGCCTTAAAAAGGTTTTGCTGCACAGCAATGTCTTTAAAATCGACAAAACCTTGATGCCCTATGACGTCATCTACCTCCTGAGCCGTCTCTATTTGGCAGCATAGAACCGTAAGCCCCTGGGTAGACCAAGCGCAAACGGCAGCCTTGGCAATATAGCAGCAAAGGTCAGTGACGCAATGCTGTTCCAACTGAGATACGGGACTGGTGACTGCTTAGCCAATTTCCTTACCTTGCCATTTTCAACCTAAGCTTACCGGCAACTCAAATATAGCTGTTGCAAGGTCCATTGTTGTGAGGTCAAAGCGTCCCATGCTGATAGCTGATAGTGTTTTGGTCTCCCTCCCCGCGGTATCAGCGTCCAGATGTGGGGTGGGGGTCTGCGGCGACGACGCCGGCTGTGGAGGGGATGGGGATCCAGTCGCGGGCTGTGCAGTGTGCTGCCGTCATATACCATATGCTTTGCAGGGGACCACATTCTTGCTCAATGTTCAGTGCGTGCGCACCGTTCTGACTAGTCGGCATGGCTCATCATCCGCTTCAGAAAGGCAGCACTGATAATGGCTTTGCTGCTTGCACTGATAGAAGCCTTATGCAAAACTACAAACAAACCAGTTATGTAACCAGAGCCAAATTCATCGGTCGTTGGTCACTCTGCAGCTTCGTTACGTAAGACACCGAGAACGGACGGTACTAGCCGCCGTGTCCTGAATCCCTTAGATTCCTCTGCTGCTGTCAGGCGGAGAAGATCAAACACCCAATAGTGATATGCATAGGTGTATTAACCCTATTAGTGGCAGGGGGGGGGGGGTTGTTTTTATCCACCCCTCAGGTTTTTCGGGAATATCTCCGAAACCGCTGAAGCTACGATGCTGAAATTTTCTGACTCCCTAAAACTAAATTGGGCACATTCCCTGAAAATTTCAAGTTCATAACTTTACCAGGGGCGGCTCCAGAGCACTGGGAATTGGGGGGTCCTATTCGTGAAGCGAGTCATTTGGGCGAAGATCACGATGCTGCACCAGTTTTACGAACAGTGAATGAAAGGTATCATGTGATAACATATACAAAGTTATTGTGCATCCTCTTTTCACACGTTTTTGCTATAAAAGGCGGATCCAGGCGTCCAAAAAGGGGGGTTATTTTTTACCTCCCAACATAGGTGCCCTGACACCGCCTATGCATGACCAATACAATTTTAGTCGTTCTCTCATAAGAAAATTGTAACATAACAAGACCATTGCCACCCTTTTTAGAAACAGTACCAACAAAAACCTTATTTACTATACTTTTTGTGTACCCCCAATCTCAATTATCTTTATCCGCCTATGATTTTTGAAAATGCATATTTTTAGGATCCATGTGAATTCCTGGTTCATTCTCTATCGATCGGCAAAAGTTGTGTTAAGATTGGTTCAGAAACCTGGCCGTGATAAACAGTCTAAAATGTATCTGCAATTTGCCCGTTTTTACCCCCCTCTACCCCCTATTGACATTTTTTTTTTTAGAAATGTAGATCTCGTTGAGCGAAATCGAATGCCGTTTGAATTGTGAAAATCGGTCCGTTAGATCTCGAGATATCAAGGGGGGTCGTAAACAGCCCCCCCCCCCTGCCACTAATAGGGGTAGCCAGGAGCCTGACACTAATAGGGTTAAAACTACGGAGGATGCCAAATTTTTGGCTCATTTCCACGAAAAAAGTGAATATTGAACCCGTTCTGGTTTATAACATTCAAAGTCTTACCTTTTCAATGCAGGGCCTCGGATAACGAATTTTCACTGGGTGGGCAAATGCCAAAAGTTTGCCGTAGACCAAATTATGTAGTTTTCGCTGTAGGTATTATAGTTGCCAAGGTGTTCCTAAAGAACAGGGATATGTCTGTCAACTCATACCTACACCGAGTGGCTGATTGCTTTGAAAATTTCACTGATTGACAAGGCCTACACTCTGCTCGTTCCACCAGCCAATGTCCACGCGGTACGTTTACGTCGGCCATTCGCACTACACCTTTTTACACTCAACTTAAAATAAGTCACACTCAAATTAAAAAAGGTCAAATTCAAATTAAAAAAGGTCACAATCAAATTAAAAATGATCACACTCATATTAAAAAAGGTCACATACAAATTAAAAAAGATCACACTCAAATTAAAAAAGCTCACATTCGATTTAAAAAAGGTCACATTCAAATTAAAAAAGGTCACATTCAAATTGAAACTGTATTTCGTTTACCCTTTTCCAGCCATATATTTTGGCAACCGCTTGGCCAATTCATCAGCGGTCTGGAGCATCAGATAGCCCAATCATTTTAAAAACTGAATAACTGTTTTGAGGTATCCGGGTAACCGTCCCGGCGCGTGGCTCTCTCAAATGCCAAATCAGGATCGTTTAAATGGCTTCTCTCACAAGTCACATATCTTTGCAAGGATTGAAACGATTATTATGAAACTCATGGCTTGTATAACTATTCTATTTTGCTTACCTATATGGGTTCCATGTGGCAATAAATTATCATGTGTCACGGTCGGGGTGCTGTTGCAGTGCGCATGTGTGGGACCCGCTTATGTATTCTCGAGAACAACAAGACCGATTGCACTTAGAGCTGTTATACAGATGGGGACCGGCTGTCTGGGTGATTTTAGCATGTCAGTTGCTGTCTCATTTTGCACATGCGCACGTGTTGAGACGAATTTTGCATATCAAGAACGGTTAGGCCGATGGGACTCAAAGTTCATATGCCGCTAGGGACAGGCTATTTGGGTATCCCGTTGATTTCAGTTAGGGTCAGCACATGCGCAGAATAATCTGAGTATCCACGGTACACTTAACTTACATATATGTACTCGATGTGTGTTCATGTAGCCCTGTGGGTGTTTGGAGGCTGGTAGGTATATGTAGTGCTCTGCGCGTGCACGTGCGCATATGCAAAGTGAGACCCTAACTGACATCAACGGGATAGGGGATGCCCAAATAGCTGTCCCTAGCGGCATACCTACGAGCTTTGAGTCCCATCGGCCTAACCGTTCTTGATATGCAAAATTCGTCTCAACACGTACGCATGTGCAAAATGAGACAGCAACTGACATGCTAGTCACCCAGACAGCCGGTCCCTATCTGTATAACAGCTCTAAGTGCAATCGGCCTTGTTGTTCTCGAGATACATAAGCGGGTCCCACACATGCGCACGTGCAACAGCACCCGACCGTGACACATGATAATTTATTGCCACATGGAACCCATATAGGTAAGCAAAATAGAATAGTTATACAAGCCATGAGTTTCATAATAATCGTTTCAATCCTTGCAAAGATATGTGACTTGTGAGAGAAGCCATTTAAACGATCCTGATTTGGCATTTGAGAGAGCCACGCGCCGGGACGGTTACCCGGATACCTCAAAACAGTTATTCAGTTTTTAAAATGATTGGGCTATCTGATGCTCCAGACCGCTGATGAATCGGCCAAGCGGTTGCCAAAATATATGGCTGGAAAAGGGTAAACGAAATACAGTTTTAATTTGAATGTGACCTTTTTAATTTGAATGTGACCTTTTTAAATCGAATGTGAGCTTTTTTCATTTGAATGTAGTCTTTTTTAAGTTGCATGTGACCTTTTTTAATTTGAGTGTGACCTTTTTTAATTTGAGTGTGACCTTTTTTAATTTGAGTGTGACCTTTTTTAATTTGAATTTGACCTTTTTTAATTCGAGTGTGACTTATTTTAAGTTGAGAGGTGTAGTTTGTCGACCCTGACCTCGGTCGTGTCCATTATCAGCTGGCAGCGTTCGGTCGGCGTGATAGAGCGGAGAGGCACTGTCGCTGCCGGCGTCGCCAGAAGCGATCCTGAGTGTGCCTCGAGCGGTGGCCACCCCTCTGTGGTGGCACCGACTGCGCCGGCCCTTTTCGACGGGCGATGCGCTAGCTTGCTAGCTTGTTTCGTTCAGTTCAGTTCAGTATATTTTGGTAACCAAGAACGATAAACATCGGAGAAAATAATCGCGGATCGGCGCAAAAGCAAAATTCTTACATCAAAGCGCCTTTCCTACAAAATATTAACACAAATAAATGCACAAAAAATGAAATATGAACACGAAAATTAACCCGCGCCCGGCTGGGGGTCCTGGATTTCCACGCCCTGCTGGGGGGGGGGGGTGTTTGAACACCCCCTTCTAACTCAGCTCCTGGGCCACTTAGCGATACGCGGAAGGCGGCGTTCGAAAGAGCGCCAAAAATAATGACGAAATCACTTCGGTCACTTTTTTGGTCAGGTCTAAGGTCAAGTCACCGGAGGTCATTGAAGGCAAAATTTCGCCGATTTTCAGGTCGAATGTTGACAATTTCCAGGAAGCCAACGCATAACTCGGGAACCAATAGAGCTACAGCGCTGCGGAAAAGCGCATTTGATAGCCCTATTAACGCCCTTTCTGAGAAATTCTCTCAGATTTGACCTAACGTCAACGGTTTTGCCTGCAGGGGGCAAAAACTGCAAAAATAGCCGATTTTTTCGGAAAGTTTTTCTGCAATAACTTTTGACCCAAGCATTGTACGAGCTTACTTTTACCGGCATCGTATTTCTCTCGTCAAGACGCATCGGATGAACTATAACTTGACCTTGAAAGGTCAACTTGAAAATTTGACCTCAGGTCAAGGTCATGACCTGACCGGAAAGGGTCATGTTGCATATCAGTCGATCCGTATCGTCGAGCTGAACACGTCTAAGGCGTTTTACCGCTCTAGCGTGCCTCTATCAAAAGTTATTTGCGAAAAACTGTTAGACACCATTCGTGACCTGAGATGACCTCAGGGACATAAATAGGGGTCACGGACACCATTTTATGTTTAGTGTGTCCAAACCACTTATAATTCAGTGTTTATTATGTCTTTCGTCTAAAAGAGGCGCATTTCAATTTTCTCCCATTGACTTATATTGGGGAGGTCGCAAAATTGACCTAACCTTAGGTCACCGATATCGAAATTCCGAGATATACATTTTAAGGATACTGTTACCCTTATCAATCGCTGAAAGTTTCAAAGCGATCGGTCTTTCGGTGTAGCTATGGCAGACATTGACACCTTTTATGAGTGAGGTCACTTCAAGTGACCTGGTGACCTGACCTTGAAGGACCTTGGTCTGAAATTTTCACAACATTTGTAGAATTGATGTATAATAAGGTTTACCAAAAACAATTTTTTTTGTGTGTATCAAATGTATCAAAAACAAAAAGCAAAAAAGTTTTTGAGATATTCGCGAAAAACCACAAGGGGGGGGTGTTCAAACACCCCCCCCTCCCAACAGGGCGCGGGTTAAGTGCAAAATAAAACCACCTGGCAACAGATCACGACGGCCCCGCCAGCAGCCCGCCGAGCAGCCCTGCGGACATAGTCACCAGGTGTCCGGGCCCCGTTTTAGAGATGTCACGGGGGGCAGGTATCCCCCCGTCTGTGAGTTTGCGCGGACGCCCGACGGTGCGCGGTGACGCTCGTGCTCACACAGCACGCGGCCATCTGCAGTGCTGTAGTCAGAACTGTATGCATGCCCCGGCTGTCTTTTTTTACATGCACTGTATCGTCATGTAGGAACTGTGCGGTGCCAGTTCACTATCGAGGCGGGCCGGGAGTTGGGCGTCCGGTGGCCGTCGAACCGCGACTCGACTGACTGGCGGCGAGGCGGCCGACAGCCGGTCGGCTGCCGACCGGGCCCGTATCGGTGGGCGCCGATCGATGCCAGCTGCGCCTGGCGAGGCCGCCGCGGGAGGGGGGGGGGGGGTGCTGGGCAGGCCACGGTACGTCCCCCTGGGCGATATATTTGGCTCCACGGTCTGCTGGGCAACACTTAACCCGCGTGTGACTGGGGTATTTTCCATAACGCGGGTGAGGGGGAGGTTCTACAGCCCTGAGCCCACCCCCTCCTATCTCCGAAACTACTGGGCCGGTTGTCGAAATTCGAACGGCGGCTGATAGCCCTGAAAAATTTGCTGTCGAGCGAAACCAAATTTCATTGACCTCGAGGTCAACGATGACGTCAGAGGTCAGGTGAAAGTAAAAATTATCAATATTTTGGGTTTTTCACAATTAACCCCCGACCCGTTAAGGGGCCCAAAGGCCGGCCGCCCTGTGTTTTTTCGCAGATAACTCAGAAACGGCTGCGAATTTTGACTTGAAACTTTCAGTACCTCTCCGGACATTAATTTTACACAACTCCTGAAAAAATTAGGTCCCAGGTCATCTCAGCTCACGAGCTATAGATGTCAAACTGAGGTCATGTTCGGCGATTGTTCGTCGAAAAAGTTGTTCACGGAGAAAAATCGTAGAAAATCAGTTTCAACTTAGCGACTCAAAAAATGAACCGCAGGTATAAAAAGCATGGCAAACAAAATGGCTATCTCGAAATTTCCAAAGTGTAAAAATCCCTAGATCTAGGGATTTTCCTAGTCAAAATTTAGATTTCTTGACATATTTTTGAAATTTGGGGAAGTCTTCAAAACCGGAATATATGTCAGAGAACCACTTACGGGCCTTACAAATACACATGCCAAAAATTAACAAAATATCTAAAACTGACAGAGATATAGCCATTTGAATGACTGAAAAGGTAGAGACTGCTCTTTTGACGTCACAATATTTTCGGTATTTGTCCTTGAAATCAGTCAGGAGTAATATTTATTATACTTTTCAACCTCTTCCTGACTGAATATGATCCTTTGCGTGAGTAAAGTCACTTACGTAAAAAATTGTTTATTGTTGTAAACAGGTAGGTACAATTTGACCTTATTTAACCTTCCTGTGACGTCATAGGCCCAAGAAAAATGGCCAAGGAAGGAGGTTTCTGTGGCTGTATATATATGACATGTTTTCATAACGACTCGAATATTCACAATTTAACATGCATTTCCTTACGATTCACGAAAGTGTTTTCTGATTGGTCGAGGTGACCTCTGTTGTGACATCACAGGTCATCATCCACTCAGGTGACGATCCACATGCCAGATCTTTCATATACCTACATCATATCCAGACTCATTTGAAAACTTAAATTTTATTTTTATGACCGACTTCTTGTCATTGTAAATTGGACTGATTTGACTTTGTTTGACCTCCCTGTGACGTCAAAGGTCAAATATCAAAGTCATCGATATCCTATCTTGTGCATCTCGATGAGCTCTTTCGAATGCCGTTTGATTTTTTCCGCTCCGGCTATTGGTTCTGGAGATACGACGGGGGCCCTTTGCCCCCCCCCCCCCCCAACAGGACGTGGAACCTACCACACCCCAACGCGACGGCGCGGGTTAACCGGCGCCCCACTGCACTGGGGTCTGCGTATAACGCGCCCTAGGGGAAGCCGGGGGAAGCCCGGCTTAGTAAGCTCTTTTTCATTTTTGTTACATACCTTGCGTGCTGTATACGATGTTGATATCCTGTTAGCTAGATGAGTTAACCCTCGCCCGCACATGGGGGGGGGGGGTGCCACCCCCGCCCCAGGTAGTCTTTCTGCTCTGCACTCAGCATTTTTAGAGCTAGAAGGCTGATTTTTCGTATAGCTGCTCCTCTATTCTTTCTTGATGTCCACTGAAAATTTCAAGTTTCTGTGATTTTTGGTTTCGGAGATATGACCTTGTTTTTCAGGTCATGTCATGACCCAAATGGCCAATTCTCAACATCTTGCGTTAGCTTTGGGCCTTGTGAGCTTTTGACACCTTGATTTCGGCCTTTTTTTTTGCCAGTCTTACCTCCCACCTATCATGGAACATGCTGTTCGACGATATACAGATGTCAAGGTCAGGGTCAAGGTCAACCTAGGTCATCTAAGATAATTGCGTTTTAGGCAAGCTGAATTTACTTTTTTGTGAAGTTTTTTGACTGCATTTTTTTTTTTTTGTAAAAGCCTCTCAGATCATGATTTCATGTAATATGGACACATAAACAATCGGTGCACACATCAGTATACACACAGACACACACAGACATACAAACACATATCATTGACCTTGACCTAACTTGACCTGAAATGACCTCAGCAGCAAAAACCTGGTCGGGTAGTGTGACAAAGAGGTTCTAGCTGGCTTGGCACCAGAAAACGGCATCATCATCGGTATATGATAAGCAGTGCACTTGATATCCAACGGTGACCCAAAACAGCAACATTTTTTAGTTTGACCTGGCCTGGAAGGTCAATGACTGACCTGAGAAGGTAAAACTGGATATCATTGGATTCATCTCTTCCCAAAGAATCTTTTTGGTCTTTACCGCTAAGCTCTATCTCCAACAGGAACGAAATGGCGCGGGGGGGACCCCCCATGTGCGTTCTAGGATGGGAAAATGGCATGTGCGGGCGAGGGTTAATTGACCGTGTTTTCCCAAAAACTCGGCTTTGTGGAAAAAGTATAAAGTTGCGAAATTCAAGTTTTAAAAAAGTATTGATTTCTCTGGGGTAAGCCCGGCATAGGGTTAGCGCCGGCCACCTCTTCAGCGCTTTACAACGAGTTGATGCAACCATTATGTGTCTTCCAAATATTGACGGAAAGTGAAATATTAACCCGCGCCCCACTGGGATCTGCGTATAACACGCCCTACTGGGGGGGGGGGGGGGGCTTTTCATAGCCCCCGCTCCTAACTCCGAAACCACTGGGCCGATCGTCAAAATTCAAACGGCGTCTGATAGCCCCGGAAAAACTGTCGAGCGAAACCTAATGTCATTGACCTCGAGGTCACCGATGACGTCACAGGTCAGGTCAAAGTAAAAATTATTAGCATTTTGGCTTCTTCACGTTTTGGGCTCTGGCCGCCGTCTTACAAGTCAGATCAGGCTCATTTTTGGTTCACACACTCGTGAACAGATGCTCTAGATACTCTGAGGGTACCAAACTTGTACTTTGATTTTCAGGTCAAGGTCAGGTCAGCACAGGTCACGAAAATATTATATCATGCGTCGGTCACGTGACACGTGTTTTATGGAAAATATTATATCATGCGTCGGTCACGTGACACATGTTTTATGGTCCATTTAGGCCAAAAATTTCGAATTTGATGTCGTCTGTGTCATTCGAGGTCATTTTGAGTCAAATTTAGCTTAGGTCAGGTCACTTTCAGGTCAAAAAAGGTCAAATTTTGAAGTTAAAATTTTTCAACAAAAAAGGTGTCTATTGGATGCAGATTGAGCTCAGGAACACGATGGTGCTATTTATATTGGCGTACGATGTCAAATTCGTGCTGAAACATTGTTTTGAAAAATTAATAATTGTTTATTTTTTGCAATAATGCGTATAACTTGGCCATTTTTGAAGATATTTAGCTAAAACTTGCTAGAGTTAGTCATAATAATGCGTTCTATCACATATATTCCGTTTTTTTTTTCGAAAAGTAAAAAAAAAAAATGGAAAAAAAATGTAAAAGTATAAATTTTGAATTCTATTTTATAAAATTTTCGAAATTTTCAACATTTCGAAAATCCGAGATAGCAGTTTGATAGCGCAGTCTATTCTGAGTCCTCTCATGCAAATAAATTGGATCTAGCTTAAAAACTGAGCTCTTGGGAGCGATTGCCGTGGTTCAATGTTTTGCGTCGAAATCGGCCGAACATGACGTCACTCTGACGTCATTTCCGACCGACCTATAGTAGGTACGAAGTTCAAATTTTGTCGCAAGGTGTCAAATTGATGCAGCCGAAGGTACTGAAAGTTTGGCGTCGATACGTCAAGCGGTTTGGAAGTTATTGCAGAAAAACGGGAGGGGGGGCTACAAATAGCCCCCCCCCAGTGGGGCGCGGGTTAAGGTACTGTTTAGCTCTGGACATCTTAGACAACTTCATTGTTTGTCAGGTTATCTGCAAAAAAACGTAGTTTCACCCTAGTTGACCTAAAGTTACATGGCCGTTCTTGTAGCATACCTACAAACATAAACTTAGTCACATATTGATATAAACTGATAGTGTAACCCAAAACCGTTAAAATGGAGCGGATATCTCCCATATTTTTACAGCAAAAACCAGACAAGCAATCGCCCTTCATCCATAACTGATAGCTATGGGCACTGGAATAGAGCGACAAGCTGAAGAGGCTTTGTCTATGATAACATGCTTATTTTCGAGGTTTATCTTTGGGCGAGGTCTAAAACAAACTTACTCAGTACCTATTATTTCATGGAAAACAGTGGTTTAGTGGCATTGCTCTCGGTTAGGGGTAAGCTCGGCCATTCGCCCGGGGTTACCCCAATGTGCTAATTTTATTTTAGAACAGCAATGTTCGAAAAAAATATCACTTAAGCCAGCCTGCCTCGTCACCCCTCACTACAAACACTTAAACGGTCCTTTCAGTTTCATAACAGAGTATCGTCAAAAACACCAGGTAACTAGGCATAGGTACTATGTCGGAAGAATCAATGTACGAAAGCCGCTCAGGCCCGGCTCGTATTATTTTGTCGTAAATGTTGCCTAAAAATAAATAAGTTTGTCGCCACCGTGGCGACTGGGAGAGTTTTTATTCTAATATCCTGACAAGGGCTCAACGGAAGGTAGCATATTTGCTATGTAACCAGTAACCACAAATTTGTGCCTTTGTGATTGGCTCTGGTGCTAGGTGTCGCTGACAGTGTGCGTCCGCGCCTGCAGCCGCGCTGCTGTACCGCGTGTTCCGTAGTGAGCGGAAGCGTAAGCTGAAGCTGGCGCACGCGCTGCTGAACCTGACGTCGCTGCTGCTGGTGCTGATCGGCCTGAAGGCGGTGTTCGACTCGCACGACCTGGCCTCGCCGCCGATCCCCAACCTCTACTCGCTGCACTCGTGGGTCGGTCTCTGCGCTGTGCTCCTGTTCGCCATGCAGGTCAGTTGACGGGTGGGCGGCCAGGGAGCGGCACCGGGCTGACGATATTGCCGCCGGGTGCCGTCACGTACGGGGACCAGGAATAGCTGCTCAGAGAACGCGGCCCGGTGATGTTCGTGTACGTGCGGCCAGGCTGATCATCTGTCAGGGACCTGATAACCTGTCGCCCGCTTTTCAATGCTTAGTGCTCTGACTCGGTTCCGTGCTAGTCTAGATTTAGTTACTTGGCCTTCTGACCCGAATCCATGTCATTGCTAGTCTGTAAACAGTAACCTGACCGGGTCCCGTATCGCCTACCAGTCTATGTTCGTGCTGAGCCGCCCCGTGTGGCCCGCAGTGGATTGTCGGCTTCGTCTCGTTCCTGGCGCCGGGCCTGAGCGGCTCCCTGCGGGCTCGCTACCTGCCCTGGCACCAGTTTTTCGGCATGGCCATCTTCGTCACTGCTTGCGGCGCCGCCATCATGGGGCTGATGGAGAAGGCATTCTTCGCGCTGTGAGTGGGGCTGGTGGCCAGCGAGACTACCTCTGCCTGCCGTTCAGTGCCGTCCCCTTTCATCCCAGGCCGTCTGCCTTTCAGTGCCGCCCAGACATCTGTTTGCCTTTCAGTGCCGTAACGCGGTATAGTGTTTGGGTTATGGCCTTATTAGTCTTTTTTTTTTTTAGAAATTCTGTTTGAATGGTTGAATGGGTGGCTGTGGGCCCGGGTGCCCCGGTTATCAGAGCTTGTTGCGAATGACACCACGGACCCGCCACCCGACCACCCCCGCGCTCGGTTCACCGGTGATAATTTGAATCGAAAGGTTATCGTGCCGCAGGTAAACGGCGGGTGTAGCGTGGTCTCAAACGACGTGGAGATTCCCGGCCGCGAACTCGCTGCTCCCGAGTTAGCCTGATCCACTAGGCCACGGGGAGGACTTGCCTTAAACCAGGTTCAAAAGTTGTCGCCCCTCACAAATGCTCACTCCTGCCCCTGCAGTGCTGCAAGCATTTTCAGCCCATACCGTATTTGATCCAGGCTGATGGTGTTGCATGCGATTGCTATACCTAAAAGCTGTACGGTTTCAGCTCTCTATCTAGGTCATATGCTTCCGTACCAAGACGGAACTGCTTACTGCACCTCTCGGTCGGAGTCGAGACCCACACACCCACAGTACACTACCCTGTCCCCGGAGTCGAGACCCACACACCCACAGTACACCACCCTGCCCCGGAGTCGAGACCCACAGTACACCACCCTGCCCCCCGGATTCGAGACCCACACACCCACAGTACACCACCCTGCCCCCCATGAGTCGAGACCCACAGTACACCACCCTGTCTCCGGAGTCGAGACCCACACACCCACAGTACACCACCCTGCCCCGGAGTCGAGACCCACAGTACACCACCCTGCCCCCGGGAGTCGAGACCCACACACCCACAGTACACCATCCTGTCCCCGGAGTCGAGACCCACACACCCACACTCCACAGTACACCACCCTGCCCCGGAGTCGAGACCCACAGTACACCACCCTGCCCCCCGGAGTCGAGACCCACACACCCACAGTACACCACCCTGCCCCGGAGTCGAGACCTACAGTACACCACCCTGCCCCCCGGAGTCGAGACCCACACACCCACAGTACACCACCCTGCCCCGGAGTCGAGACCCACAGTACACCACCCTGCCCCCCGGAGTCGAGACCCACACACCCACAGTACACCACCCTGCCCCGGAGTCGAGACCCACACACCCACAGACCACCACCCTGCCCCCCAGAGTCGAGACCCACACACCCACAGTACACCATCCTGTCCCCGGAGTCGAGACCCACACACCCACAGTACACCACCCTGCCCCGGAGTCGAGACCCACAGTACACCACCCTGCCCCCCGGAGTCGAGACCCACAGTACACCACCCTGCCCCGGAGTCGAGACCCACACACCCACAGAACACCACCCTGCCCCCCGGAGTCGAGACCCACACACCCACAGTACTCTACCCTGCCCCCCATGAGTCGAGACCCACAGTACACCACCCTGTCTCCGGAGTCGAGACCCACACACCCACAGTACTCCACCCTGCAACCGGAGTCGAGACCCACAGTACACCACCCTGCCCCCCGGAGTCGAGACCCACACACCCACACTACACCACCCTGCCCCCCATGAGTCGAGACCCAGAGTACACCACCCTGTCTCCGGAGTCGAGACCCACAGTACACCACCCTGCCCCCCGGAGTCGAGACCCACACACCCACAGTACACCATCCTGCCCCGGAGTCGAGACCCACAAGTACACCACCCTGCCCCCCGGAGTCGAGACCCACACACCCACAGTACACCACCCTGCCCCGGAGTCGAGACCCACAGTACACCACCCTGCCCCCCGGAGTCGAGACCCACACACCCACAGTACACCACCCTGCCCCGGAGTCGAGACCCACAGTACACCACCCTGCCCCCCGGAGTCGAGACCCACAGTACACCACCCTGTCTCCGGAGTCGAGACCCACACACCCACAGTACACCACCCTGCCCCCCATGAGTCGAGACCCACAGTACACCACCCTGTCTCCGGAGTCGAGACCCACACACCCACAGTACACCACCCTGCCCCCCATGAGTCGAGACCCACAGTGCACCACCCTGCCCCGGAGTCGAGACCCACAGTATACCACCCTGCCCCCCGGAGTCGAGACCCACACACCCACAGTACACCACCCTGCCCCGGAGTCGAGACCCACAGTACACCACCCTGCCCCCCGGAGTCGAGACCCACAGTACACCACCCTGTCTCCGGAGTCGAGACCCACACACCCACAGTACTCCACCCTGCAACCGGAGTCGAGACCCACAGTACACCACCCTGTCCCCGGAGTCGAGACCCACCAGTACACCACCCTGCCCCCCGGAGTCGAGACCCACAGTATAGTCTGTCTTAAAAGTACCGCGAAAAGTAACGGTGGATCCATCAAGCCTGACCGAGGAAGGGCCTGCTAAATTTGAGTCACCGAAGCAATTGACATCCTCGTCCATTCCCCAGGTCAGTTCAGGGCATATTTTAACAAATTTTTACTGCGTCCCAAAGTTGAGCAGAGGGCACGTGCTACGACTAAGGACACAGGGCAGGGAACAGAGTAGGACACTGAGGAGGGCATCAGTGCCCTCCTCAGTAGGGCACGGCAGGTTACAGGGCATGGCGCAGGACATTTTAGAGAGAAGGGTCAGGGCACACAGCAGGGCACAGGTCAGGGTACCGGACAGGGCACAGGGCAGGGACGCAGTGGATCAAATCAGCAGGGGCTACGTCCCAAGGCGAGGGGGCTGCGTCCCAGAATGGGACGCAGTAAGTGCCTTAAAATATGCCCTGGGTCAGTTGGTTCGATGACTTTCAAATTATAGCACGCCCTTCCTCGGTCAGGCTTGATGGATCCACCGTCACTATGCGCGGTACTTTTAAGACAGACTGTACGGTCCTCCAAGTATTTAGTGGTTGGTTGCCAACATCACAATAAGCGACCTGCATTGATGAATACATCTAATGGCTGTTGAAAACCATTGCCGAAGTGTGTGCATGAACCCTCTTGTCATTTCTATTGAGTCATTTTACAGGAGTGCCTCTGTCATTCAAAGTTATTACACCAAAAGCACATAGGCTAACCAACCACTCTTTTGCTAGAGATCTAGAGGGCCGTACACCACCCTGCTCCCCGGAGTCGAGACTCACAGTACACCACCCTGCCCCCCCCCCCGGAGTCGAGACCCACAGTGCACCACCCTGCCCCCCCCCCCGGAGTCGAGACCCACACACCCACGATTCACATCTGTACCCCCGGAGCCGGGACCCTGTGACGGTACTCTGAAGCGTCGCGCTCGCCGCAGGAACCCCAAGAACAATGAGCAGCCGTATTCGAAGCTGCCGCCGGAGGCGTACCTGATCAACTTCGTGGGCCTGCTGCTGGCCGTGTTCTGCTGTCTGGTGGTGTTCCTGCTGTCCCACGGCGGGTACCGGCGGCCGCCGCAGCCCGAGGACGAGATGCTGCTCCGCGACACTGTCATCGACTAGAGCCGGCACCGGACCCGAGCTGGAGGGCAACGGAGGCCAGGACGCCATGACGGGTGGAAGAGGAGGGGAACGGACAGCTGCCTCCGGAGGCCGGGACAGTCGCACCCACAGCTCACAAGTCAGGTCGGGTCGGAGGAGGACGTCACAGGCGCTGAACGGTAAGGAGCGGGCCAGGCGCCTGCCGCTGGGCGGCACAGTCGTCCGTGGGCCCGCGTGACCGAGGCTGCGTTGCGGTCGGGTCAGGCGAGCTCACTGGACAGGGAGGGGCGCCGGCACCCGTCGCGGGGTGTCTGGAGAAGGAGAGCGGCGCTGCGCGCGCCGGCAGCGGCAGGTGTCTGAGGTCCCGGCAGCGCGGACCGGCCCGATTTTCGGCCGAGGCTCAGTCTAATGACGACCGCGGTGGGTCCACGTGTGCTGTTCCGGCTCTCTGGAACATGCTGTCCCGGCTCCCCATGCTCTCTTGGTGCCCCTCCGCAGCAGCGCGGGTATGTATTAGTGTCGTGACCGTAGTTGTATTGGTGTTGTGCAATGATATATATCACTGATATTCGCTATTTTTGGGTTGTGACCTGTTGCGTGACAGCCAGTACTATGCTTTTTATCTACGTTTGAACATACGCGGAGATGTATCTATATCCCTAAGGTAATTTGTACTACAAGAAACGCACACGTTTGCAAGACAGTTGTCTCGCATCAAAATTGGCTGTGTGCTTAGCTTCGTCCGCCGCGTCTTTATCGCAATTTGTGATTGACGTCTTGTCACTCCCGATAGTGGTGGCAATGTTGTTGTGTTACGTTTTGGTAACTTGTACGGGGAGGCTGTTATTTTGCATATCTCAGGCATAATGGCTGAGTGAGTAGCGGGGTTACGTTACCAAGTAAATAACATCTGGGCGGCGCATTGGCTGTCTGTGGATCTGTCCATGACCTAGCTTAGTTGTTTCATGCAAAATTATGGACGTGAGCAATTATCTGTCTGTATTCGTTAACCTCGAACATTCATAGTATATTCGCAGCATACTACGTATATGCAGTATAACCGTTGTAGTCAGTTTAGCAGAATATGCAGATGCTTCCCATTTGACCCTCGCTGTTTAGCCTCCGCGATATGACACCTTTTTTTTAAACCCCACATTTGTTCTCCCGTGAAATTCAGACAAGTTGTTTAGAAACCTTCAAAAAAGGTACAGTCACTCGATTTTTCTCAAGTTTGTCTGTCTTGGCAGATCAAGCAATGCCAGAGCAAGCTTACGAACACACAAATTTGATCAGGATCGGACGATTGGACACTTCTAAAAAGAGATCTTTCGTGCTTCCCGGAAATTCACCGGAGAACGGATGTGGGGTTTAAAAAAAAGCTGTCGATGATAGCTGTACCGTTCTGCGGGGTACCGATCGTGCTGTGCAAATGTACCGTACCGTACCGTGCCGCACCTACCAGCCGCCGAGCTGCGGCAGCTGCTGTCCGCGGCAGCGGCGGCGGCGTGGTGCTGTCCGCGGCGGCGTGGCGCTGTTAGCCGGTCACGTGGCTACTCGAACAGCGCCGTGGCTCGCGAGGCGGCCTGCGTTGGACCGTGTATCCCGGTATTTATGTTTCCGAGAGGCGCTTTGTCGTTAATTTGCACTTTGTATAACTGCAAAGACTATTGGATGCGCTGAATCTTGGCCGCACTGAACCTTGTCTGAGTCACTTCATCGGTCACTTTGAAGCACTGTCTGAATCGCCCCTGTGCTGTGCGCTGGTCGTCTCTGCGTCCTCCTACCGGGTCTCTGCGTCTTTAAGCGGCATATTACCTATGGACTGCAGCTGGCCGGCGAGGCGGGTGAGCCGCGGATCGGCGTTAGGCGTTACCGGCCCAGCGCGTCCACGATCTGTCTCTCCACCGGCCACGGTGTTGACTATTGACTGTGTTCACTATTGAATGCTTCGTGCATGCTACCCAAACCCGTGTACCGTTGTCATCGGTGTGTGCACAATATAACCAATAAATGTTGGTTGTCGGCATTTTTGTGTTTTAGGGTGGCGAGACGATTGGTTTCCGGTGGAAGGGGTTGGTTACGCTCGCGGACACTATTTGTAGGCGGAGGGAAGTTTTTAAGGTTCAAGTATTAGGATGCCTTTTCGATCTTTTACTGGGTTGGTTGTTTCCGGCCGTCGAGTGCTCCACGTCGTGTAACCTGTAAGCCAGTGTCAATACGTTGGCAACCGGAACCCCAAACCCTTAAGGTCGCCGAATACGTTGAAATGCGTAGACGAATTTGCTCCTGTCTTCATGGACATCCTAACGGGGTTTTGCGATTCATCCTTGAGACTGCAGCGTGAATGAGGGCGATAAAAGGACGAAAAACGGCGATCTATCCAATTTTGCTCAAAAGCTGAGCAGTCCGGCTCCACAGGAAGCGAGATGGAGACGAGTCTCCGGTTGGAAGCACGCCCCTCGGCGAACACTAAGCGAGAGGCGGTCGGCACACCGCCTCCTCCCTTGACGTCTAGCCGAGTTACCACCAGGGGGTAGGAGCAGGCAGTACCCAAAGCCCGCCGGCGAGACATTTCCGATGCCATCCCCGACGGCATCCCGGCTGAGAATGGCTCATCTGGGCCGGTGCCCCTTCCAGAACGCAGGGCTAAAGAGGCGTGTCACCCGGCCACCGCGACTGTCTCCGCACGGTGGAAGGCGCAACCCCCAGGACCCCGTTGTCCGGGTGTACGGGCACGGGTCGGCTCGCCTAGCCTAGTAAAAATCGGCTTCCGGTGAGAAATCAAGTGCAAAAACACCGCTCATCAATAACAAAAACACGATAACAAGGAAAAGTCAATACGCATCATCTGCCCTTTCAGTGATAATCAGGTCGTTATCAAGCGCATGTCAATCCGGAGCCGAAGGGGCGCCTCTCCCCTTACCGGCCGAAGTTACAAGCGTCGCAAGGCGGGGCCAATAAGCCCTGGCCGAGGAACAGCTCCGGCAACGGTCAGCCCCTGTGGGGAGAGTGCGGGGTAATGTGAAGATGAAGTCCGAGTGGTATGTAGGTTGGGTGACGGAAGGCATTGTGGAAAATTCGTACGAGGATTATTAGAGCCCAATGACAATGATGCTCTTGGGAAGTTATTATTTATTATAATAAAATTTGTATTTATCGTTGAAACATATTTTACAACAGCATAGGGAGGCAGCGGGGTTACTTCACCTCCGCCATACAGTAACGCGATCGGTGGGTGATCGTAGGACAGCCTCCAGAGCCAACACTCCACGGCGAACCACCCAGCATGGCGGCGCCCGGCACCCTTCCCAGCACGGCTGACCGCCATCCCCACATAAATAACACGGGTTACCCGTCCGCCTAGCCTCTGCCGAAATGATTAATACACGGAGCAACGTCGTTGTCAAGTGCCTACTCTACAGTCGCGTCTTCGCCGTCGCCTCCGTCGTGGCCGCGGCTGGAGCCTCGGGTCACTCGGACTCGCTCTCGGTCTCGGCGCTCTCGACGATCAGTTTGGCGGAGCTCTCGCTGGTGCCGGCGCTGTTGGTGGCCCGGCACGTGATGACACCAGAGTCCTCCTCGTAGGTCTCCACAATCTCCAGCGAGGCCGTGTTGCCGCTGATGGCCATCTGGGGAGCGGGCGCACAGGGGTGAACCAACGGGGCCCACGATCACCTCGGTTCACTGGACCGCATCCCTCAATCAGCCAACCCTGGTTATTGAACACAATGTGTTATGAAGCCACTGACCTTAAAGTCGCGGCTCTGCGGAATCAGGGTGTTTTCCCGCAGCCAGCTGACGGTCGGCGTGGGCTTCCCTGTGATTTTGGCCGAAAAGCGGGCCGGCTGGCCCTCCTCGACGGTGACGTCCTTCATGGGAGTGACGGTGGGCGCCTCATCCTCCTTGGGTGCTGTGGGCGAGCGGTCGGGCGGGTCGGTCGGCCAGCCCGCCGGGCAGAGATCCACAACAAGTTCAGACCAGTCGGCGCCCCAACCATTCGCCCTGAATGCGCTCGGCGCCTGGGTCCGGCGTCCGTGCTGCACCGAGCCACTCACCTTGAACTTTGAGCGGTGCTTTCATGGTGGACTTGCCGGCCGAGTTTGTGGCCACACAGTAGTAGGTGCCCTCGTCCTCCGGGAAACACTCGGAGATGCGCAGGATGAACGCGTCGCCGTCCTGCTCCATCTTGAAATACTTGGACGGCTTGATCGGCTTCTCGTCCTTCAGCCACTGGGCCGTCGGCGCTGCAACGGGCGTCTGTACTCAGCGTGGCCGCAACAGTGAGGTGCGAACGCAGATATGCGAGATACTGGGAGGCTCGGCATTGCTGGGTACTCGGCATTCGAATAACCGAACCTGATCCACCGTCAGACCGGCGGTGCCGTAACAGGCACCTAATATCCAGGCACTAAGTCTGCGTCCGACGGGCCCAGCCGTTACCGAGCTGTCCGCTCCACTTACCTGGGTGTCCGCTGAATCGACACCGGAACATGGCCGCCTGGCCCTCGACCACAATCAAGCCCTTCATCGGCTCCACGATCTTGGGCGCTACGGCCTGTTCCTGCGGCTGAGGCTTGGCCTTGGCCTTGGGCGCCGGCGCCGGAGGAGGGCTCTCCACCACCAGCTGGGGACGAAGGAGTGGGGTCAAAGCCAGCTCTCCAACAATGAAGCGCAGAGAGGCGCGATCAGAACGATCACTAGCGGCTACGGACGGAGAGACAGCGGGAGAGGAAAGAGGAACGATAACAGAACAACTACGTGCGCAGGTAACAACAGCTGATCAGCAGGTAGCGATTCTTGGGGGGGGGGGGGAGGAGGGCGCTCTGAGGGGCAGGGTCACCCGCAGCGCGCCCCTCGGGCCGGGGCCACCGACCTGTCCCTGGCAGCGCGCCTCGCCGTTCTTGTTGATGGAGACACACTCGTAGCTGCCAGAGTCGTCCGCGGTCGGCTCCAGAATCAGTAGCGTGTACACCTCCTGGTCCTCCAGGATCTTGAACTTCATGTCAGCTGTAATCTTACGGCCGTTCTGCGCGACAGACGATAAATACGACACTCGGTCATCGAGGCATCAGGCAGAGCGAGCTGCACGACGCGCCCTTTACACACAAGAACAGTGCGCCGTTCCCGCTGGCAACGCTGGTCGGCGCCCAGATTCCCCCCCCCCCCCCCGAGCCGGACCGTACTGACCTTCAGCCAATAGACGTCCATCGGCTTGGTGCCGGCCAGCTTGGCGTCGAAGCGAGCCAGCTTGCCAGCTTTGACGGTGGTGTCCTGGATGGTCTGCACGAAGTTGGGCGGCGCCGCCGCGCCGCGCTCCTGTTTGCGCTGCTCCACCACCAGATTCGCCGAGCACTTGGCCTTGCCGCCGCGGTTGGAGGCGATGCAGGAGAACTGGCCCGAGTCCTCGCTGAACACCTCGCGGATCTGGAGCACCGACCTGCGCTGGGTGGTGGTGATCTGTCGGAGCGCGAGGAGCGGGGCCGCGTCACGGGAGGCCGGCTCGCGGTGGACGACCGACGCGGCTCACAGTCCGGGTCACGGCGGCCGGCCGTCCGACCAGCCAGCCATATAACACGGGGCTGGCGCCCGTCCCTTGGATCGTCATTCAGCCTGAATGCATTCCGCCTGATTGTTATGAATGATACGGACTCAGCACAGACCAATCGCAACAATATTGAAATAATAACGTTGTTTAAGGAACATGTTGCTTTAGATTTACAGAAGAGAAATGGCGTTTCAATACACCTAGCAAACATACCGTTCAGAGTTTTTACTCTCGGGACAGTTAAATCCTTGTCCACACATCAAACCCCCTAATCCGGGCTGGACGGCCCCTTCTTCAGACGTGAGAAGCTCCCCAGGAACAGGCTCTCGTGTGGTGGGGCGGCCGTTAGCGGAGCTGGGTGACCGCCCATCGTGACGGGCTCGGCCTTAGCGGTGCACCAGGGTGGCCGCCCAAACCAATGAATCCCCCCCCCCGATTCGTTTCATCCTTAACCCTCGCACGACCAGGCCATTTCTCATAACACGAACGACCAGGGGGGGGGGGGGGGTTGTTACGACCCCCCCCTGGCGTTTCGAAACGGAAGGTCGTAGAGCTTAGCGGAAAAAACCAACGGATTGCTCTCAACGAGATCTCGCGATTGGTGGTATACTTTTTGGTCCTAGGTCAACATTTGACCTACTTTTGACCGGTCAAAGGTCAAATTTTCGGATAAATAGACTTTTTTCAACTTTCGGCGGCGATTGCGGCAAAACGGTCGGAGATATCGACTTGAAACCTTCACTATCGTGTTCCTTGATCAATTCTCTATCGTTTGGTATGTATTTCGTTTCCCTAGCTCTAAAAATGGCGCGTTGGGAGCGCCGGAAGTCGGCAAGGTCACAGTCGGCGGCAGAAATTCGAAAAATCAAAATTTAAATTTTTGAAATCTGATTGTATTTTTGGATTTGGGAGGTCCATTTGCTCCCTATAGAAGCTAATATTGCTGCATATTCCCATTGAGGTGACAAGAATTAGCAAAATAGTGGTTCGGGCGCTTTTCAAAAATAGTACCGGACGCTGTTCCTCTTGTGACGTCATAGCTCCGTGACCTGACCTGACCCGGTCAAATTTCTTATACCATATGATAGCCAATACTTGCCCCAACATGCATGGGAAGTTTCATCACGATCCATCAACCGATGTCCGTACCACCGGCAGGAAACCTCGGGCGTTGGCACTCAGTTTGTGAAAATCCGGCCGGAGGCTGTACCTCTTATGACGTCATAACTCCGTGACCTGACATGACCCGATCAATTTTTTTTTCGGCAAAAGATGCGCAAAGGATGCCCCAGAGGGCATTGAAAATTTCAGCCCGCTGCGACAAGCCGTTTAGCGTGCACTTCGAAAAAACCTCAGGGGGGGGGGGTTGATACAACCCCCCCCCCTAGGCGTTCTAGGGTTAAGACTCTCAAAAGGTCTCGATAGACCGAGCGATCCTTATCCCACTCAACAATCCTCCAATATCAAAGGCTGTTACCCACTGTCAAACTTGCTCAATTTTTAGGTCTGCTATGAGGGCGGCACTGATCGAACGGAATCGACTTGCCTTGAAGTCCTGGCTGGACTTGATGAGGAAGTCCTCGCGGAACCACTCGACGTCGGGCGCCGGGTCGCCCGTAAACTCCACCTCGAACTTGGCACCCTCCTTGTCGAACACCCGACACGGCTGCATCTTGCGCGTGAAGAACGGAGGCTTGGACGGCTCCTGTAACCAGCAGGAGACAGATGTGAGTCGGGAACGCAACTCTTCAAACTGAGGGACTTTGACAAGTTAGCACTACTTCATTGACGCTAAACGGCTCTAAATCGCAGCAACTCAATTCGGTACACTACACCGCCCGCATAACCGTATCAGCATTAGCGCGTTCGGTTTGACCGTACCTTGCTATCGCTGTATCCTGGCTACCAGTGAAGACCGTCCGTCCCCGCCGCCTGAGGCAGGCGCACCCGGCCCTCGCCAGCGTTGGTACTCACCACCTTGCCCTGCACGACGCGCTCCTGGGTCTGCGCCTTATGCTCGACCTCGGAGGTCTCCTTGGCGGTGATGTTGCGCCGGATCTCCAGGTCTCCGCGCTGCTCCTTTTGCTGCTGCCGCTGAATGTTGGTGTGTACCTGACGGCGGGGGGAAAACGGCGGCTCGCCTGATCCCATAGTCCGCAGTACATCCGTGACAACGCCAACACTGAGTAAACCGGTACCTTCGGTGCTGGCCTATCTTATCAATTCATCAAAGTTTAGCGGTAATATTTGTCGATAGAGCGCTGCGGGAGAGCGAGTTCTGCGTCGCCACCATCCCCCTCTGACCGTTTCCGGTGCCCCGCTCTCACCTCCTTGCCCTGGACCACGGACTCGGCGGGCCCGGGCATGAACTGTCGGCGCGGTGGCGGCTGCGCCTCTGGTTTTTGGTCGGCCTCGGAGCTGCCGGCAGCGCGGCGGAGCGGTCACAGGGCGGCCCGGCTACCAAACACAGGGACAACGCCATACATACACGGGACCCGCGGCCCCGGTCATATCGCAGGACAGAACAACGCACGGCGCGAGCTGCTCTAGGCATGTCAGCGATAACCCAACAAAATGGTTGGAATGTGGGAATTGAACATAGCATGTGTTGACTGCACGCCTTTGGAGGCTGGAGCAGTAGCGGACAAGCAGTGGCAGCCGACAGTGCAGTCTGAAAATGGACCCAGCGCCCCACCTCATGCAACCGACAACAGGTCACAGCGCTGAACACTGAAAACACGACACAAACGGTAACCCGGCACCGTGCAGAGTTCCGTGACTGAATCCGCTGTTGGAGACGGCTCGGAACGGCGGGGACGGAAATAGACAGAGACTGGCTCTGCAGGGGACAAAAGGTATAGGAAGGAGTTCAGGCCAAAGCAAAGAGCGTTCACTAACAAAAACAGGATGTGATATGCTCGCGTGAAGGCATCGATCCTGCACTAGACTGCTCAGCACAGGCGCCAGATCTGAGCCATCTTTCGAAACAGACTGCAGGCGGCCGCAAAACAAACGGCTCTCTTTTCAAGCCCGACGCCGTTGTAAACATGCGTTCATGCCATTTACATGCTGAACGTGGTGCTTATTTATGAATGCTCTCTGTGATTTAACCAACCAGTCACGACACTGAACGAGAGGGGTGACCAATCATCACTAAATGGTGTTTATTTCCTTGTCCAAACATTGATCGCCTTGATAATCAGTAGGTACTGGAAGCATTAAAGAAGTATCGTGAAATTGGTCCATGCACACGAGTGCCAAACATGCAAGGAAGCCCTGCCCAGAACGAACTGCAGAACAATCAGCGTAAGCGAGCAGAAATAGTGTTTAAAGTGCAGATTAGGTGATTTTTACGCCCCCCTCACACATGTTCATTGATGTGCCACAGCTTAGTGTACACTGACACGCAGAGACGGTTGGAATGAACATGAGCAGAGATTCTTCTCCGTACTACCCCACGCACGCCTACGAAGCGAAAAACAACGCAAACAGGTCGGTCGGACCGCGGCCGGCGTGCACAGTACCTAGGCTGCCTGCGGAGCACGGATTGGGCCCCGCGGGACATTCGAGACGCGTCACTGGAGCTCTCTGCCGACTCATTCCTGAACAGAGGGGCACAAGTTCGACACACGTCATCACGAGTTTATACACGGCACCGACCCACACACACCGGAGGGGGGAGGGAGGGGGACACGCGGTAGAGGAGTAGGGCGGGGTCGCAATAAACCGCAGTCCTGCAGAAGTCTGCCGCGGATTCCCTACAGTAACACTGCCTCTTGGGGTCGACCGCCATCTTGCGATAGAGCGCCTGTCGATTGGTATGTCGGTGTAAACTGGCATGCAAAAAAAAAAAAACAAAAAAAAAAAACAGCGACTTTTATGCTACAAAGACGTGATGAGAACCTCGGGACAAAACGCATCTATTTACACTCACCGTCCATAAATTAGTCCCTGACAACTAAAAGAACATGTAATGCGCCGACGCTGCGGTGTAGTCAATGCATTATGTCCATGTGTAGCTCCCACTATCAATTGATAGAGTATAAAGCGGAGCAGCAACTAATACACAACATATTGATATAAAATGTGTTTTATAATAACAAATGGATATACAAACACTTACTTGACAAACACGAAACACTTGTTTCTACGTATGAATTGATGTAAGCGGAATCTGGCTTAACCAATTCAGAAAAGCATGAACTATGAGGCATGCCTGTCAGTTTTAGAGCCGATATGTTGTAAGTGTATTCGTTCTAGCTATGTCTTCTACGTGGAAGCTAGAGTAACTCAGAGGCGCTCCTATGTAAATGTATGCCGATTGCCGAGCCTAGGACCAACTATGGCGTTTACACCGCATGCACCACGTCTATGCACCGTGCGGCGCCCGGTCTACGAAGCTAGCCCGTCATGTACCTGACCGTGTGCGATACCGTTTCGGACGATTCGACAGTGCGCCTTGTTGTGGCCGTAGTCTCTTCAAAAGATTCGCTCTTAGTTCCCCTGTGACAAGACGCCAGAGGTTGACAGACCCATCCACCCAAACTGCCGAACTGATCCTCAACTCCACCTATAATTCCCTGACCAGGTGTTACAGAAAACATATGCCTAGCTCACGTAATAGTCAAAGGGTTAACAGTCAACCGGCTGCCTAAAAATCGACCGCCATCTACACCTCCAACCCACACCCTACTGGTCGTACTTGTCTGCCGCCCGCCTCCCCCCCGCGCACTCACAGTTTCTGCATGTAGCTGGCGGCCATTCCCTTGGCGACCGAGCTGTGCTTGATCTTCTCGCCGGGAACGGCGAACTGGTGGCCCGCCTCGCGGATCTTGGACTCTTTCATCAGCTGCTCCTCCTCCAGCTGGGAGCGGCACGGTCAGACGGGGAGGGAGGCGGTCAGACGGGGACGGATGGCGGTCAGACGGGGACGGGACGGCAGCCGAGGGGACGGGACACAGTCAGACGGGGACGGATGGCGGCGGCGGGAGAGGCGCCGTCAGATGGGGAGGCGTTAACGCACTGTTACTGCTTCAGTCAGTACTGCTACATTTGAGGTGCGGACAACCAAAGGTTTCAACTTCATTACTATCAATAAATAGATCTTGGCAGATACTTGCATTTTATGTTTTATTGCGCAGCTTTGTCATATCCACTAATGTTATTGAGTTCCCAGCCGTCCGGGCCGCCCTCCCCGACCGGCTGTGGCGGCGGCCGCGCCCGCGTGTACCGCGTCTGCCGTCCAAAGCCAAAACACCGTATGGGCCATTTTTTCCGAAATAAGGTTTTTGATACCAGGACAATCCATTTTTGACGCTGCGTTTAGCTGTACCATTTACAGTTTTGTATCAAAAATATATTTTTTATTATATTCGATAAGGTATTATGGCTTTTGTGGATAAACCATGATTAAGCTACTTGGTGCCACCAAAATGCCGTATGGAGTGTGATTGTGAAATTCATCAGTTGTTTCAAGTCGTCAACTCATGCCAAAACACCGTATCACAGCAATGTGGTCTTTTGGCCTTGGCGGACGCTGAACCTATGCCACTTCATGCCACCGTTTCACGTGCGATGCGGTCTTCTGGCTTTGATTTCGAACGAGATTTCCGACAAAACCAGTGACAAAAACACCGTATTGACTGATATGCGGTATTTTGGCATAGGTTGGTGTCGGTAAATCCCCATCACCTTGAGTTACACTCTTTTGGCACGAATGATTCAACGTGTTTCGGAAATAAGCTACCCAATATGAAATTCATGACAAAATTGACGGCGAGAATAATAACGACACAATTTTTAGAGGAATAATATTTAAAGATGTAAGCCGTTAGAGCAATTAACCTGCCACACTATCACGTGGGCGAAGTGGCTCAGATCGAGGCTGCTCTGAGTGCAGCAAACAGGCGGTTCACCTCACTTCAGGCAAGGATGCCAGTGGCGAATATCGAAGAGAGGCCGATCGTGATTGGGCTGACGACGGGGTGACGGTGACGGTGTCAGTATGATGAAAGAGGTGATGATACATACGATTAGGTCTGGCCATGCTCCTTCGTCCCTGGCTTACGTGTCTTCAACTGAACAGCGTGGCAATGCCCGAGAACACCCGCAGCGTCAGAAAGGACTGTTATCATGTGGTGTCCGTTTGCATCGTCTGGGAGGTGTAGCCGGACGGAGGTGGAGGTATCTGGTATTTACTTTTTGCTTGCAACTTGGGTCTTTCACACAGTCCAAAAGTGGACGCTGATGGATGCTGTTCAGTGTTCAGTGTGCAATCGAACCACCTCACAATCCAGACTGACGCTTAAGTCGATCTAACCTGAAAACACCGGCATGAATGCCGATGTCGTAGCCGTGCCAGGTAAGTTAACCCAAAACCGAATCAGAAATCAGTTGGTTTCGGTACCTGTGAAAGCGGCCAGTGAACGCTTGAATATGCGTGGAACTCAGACTTTCCTATAACTAGAAGATGGCAAAACTTCCGTTGCTTCATTTAACTATTTTTAGCACGTTCTTCTTAATGTAGCCAATTCGTAGAAAATCCCGATGTACGCATCAAACGTTCGCCCCCTCGGCTTGTCTTCAGTCTCCGACTCTCCGTCATCAAACACATTCCGCTCTCCCCTTTGTAGACTGGGTGAAAGTCCCAAGTTTCAAGCAAAAAAGTGATGCAGCCACGTCCAGATATCTCCACTAGTTCCACGTCCGGCTACACCCGTCGTCCCAGACGATGCAAACGGACACCACATGATAACAGTCCTTTCTGACGCTGCGGGTGTTCTCGGGCATTGCCACGCTGTTCAGTTGAAGACACGTAAGCCAGGGACGAAGGAGCATGGCCAGACCTAATCGTATGTATCATCACCTCTTTCATCATACTGACACCGTCACCGTCACCCCGTCGTCAGCCCAATCACGATCGGCCTCTCTTCGATATTCGCCACTGGCTTCCTTGCCTAAAGTGAGGTGGGCCGCCTGTTTGCTGCATTCAAAGTAGCTTCGATCTTATTTACTTTGCCCACGTGATAGTCTGGCAAGTATTGCTGAAATGCCTTTGACCCTAGAACATTCCCCTAATTATTCGTGAATTTTGTCGCCAACTCCATATAGACCCGCCTATTTCCTACACATGATGCAGCATCGATGATTCCGAATGCTGGCAATTGTCGATGGATCATTCCATCATGTAAACTGTATGCTTCAACTTTACCGTAACTTGGAGGTCATCCAAGCCAAAACACCGTATTGGGGCATAAAACGCGATACGGTGTTTTTGCTTCGCGAAAAGGCACGAAATTAAAATACAAACCAAGCCAGAACACCATATCGAATGCTAAGTAAAATGATAATGATTACTATGAAATTTGAATAAATGTATCAATTCTGCAAGATCAGACAATTCTAATGGTCTTTTTCCTATCACGGAATGTTGATTCCTTCACATAGAAATCACACCTCAAAGTAAGAAAGCTTAAAATCGTTCTCCTGTAAAATTTGAAAAACCTGGGATGCGGTGTTTTGGCTTTGGACGGCAGGCGTGTCCCGCACGCGGTGGCCCTCACCTGCTTGTAGCTGCTGTAGTAGTCGGCGCCCTTCTTGGCCTTGGCCATCTTCTGCCACTCGGTCTCAGGCTGTTCGACCACCTTCTGGTGCTCGCCCTGGTGCAGGACGCTGATGCCGGGCCGCACCTTCTCCTCGAACACGCGCTCCAACTCGTCGTCCTGACGGTCCTTCTGGTACTGCTTCAGGTCGTAGTCGTACCACGCTGACGGAAGTGGGCAGCGCAGGTCAGGGGCGTCTGTATCGCCAGTAACCAAGCCCTAGATCACGGCTCAGTATACTATCAACATCAGTGTATTCGTTACCTGGAATTGTGCGATCGGACGGTAGAAGTCGGGGTCTAGGCAACAAGCTCTGCTTAGCATGGGCTCAGGCTCTGTCAATCCGTCCACTCAAATAGAGCTAAATTTATAAAAAAGTACTGCTAAGCTGCACAAGCTATCCTTACACTAACTTTTGGCTCATAACTCATTAACATGGTGCTATGACGGGAAGCCACACGCATGACCGCTGTTCTCGCCGGCGGCGTCGAGCGCGGCATCACTCCCACCGCTCCGGCCCGATCCCCTCACAAGGGACGACACACCGGCGACAGCCGCCCGCGCCCGACTCACGTTTGGGCGAGTTCTTGAGCATGGCCCGGTAGTCATCCTGTTTGGGCGTCACGTTCAGCTCGCAGGAGGTGTACGCCTCGCCGGCGGCGTTTCGCGCGATCACCTCGATCTTGCCGTGGTCGTACTGACGCGTCTTGGGAATGTCCAGCCGCCACATGCCGTCGTAGGTCAGCTTGTAGCGAGTGCCCTGTCGAGATGGAAGGGGTTTCAAAACGTGCTAAACAGTCTAGTAGATTTGTCGTTTTATTCAGTAGACGTCCAAGTTGATCTTTACTCACAAGACCTTACCTATCAAAAGCAGCTTATGCCATTCTGCCCACCAATGCACAGCTCATAAAGACAGGGCACATAAGACGCTGCTTGGGCCACTGACAGTCGCGCTGGTGCGCCACTCACGTTGACGATGGTGTGTCCGTTGATGAGCCACATGACGCGGGGTCGCGGATGGCCCGTGAGCCGGCAGCAGAAGCGCGCCCAGTCGCCCTCCTTCACAGAGCACGGCTCCGGCTTCAGCACAAACTGCGGCGCCTCGGGCACCTTCTCCTCGTCGGCGGGCCGCTCGGGCGCCCGGTTCCACTGCGACTCCAGCTCCTGGATCTTCTTTACCGACTGCATCCCGGCCGGCAGCTGCGAGTCGTACACGATGCCCGGCTTGCCCTGCGTCACAGGCACCGCGTCAATACCCGGCAGCGCAGAAGTGCTTGCTGGCGCTTCTTCATTCTTGAGCCAGCAGGGAAAAAGGTAGCCCAAATAAAGAATATCAATGGCATCCCACATCTTAAGACTGAGATACAACGAAAGATAAACTCTGAGCAAAGTACAAGATCCGGGGGGGGGGGGGGCGAGGAAGTTAATGTCCACCGCCTTTTATATCCAACCAGTCACTACAGCTGCTACAGTAAGGACGGCTAAAACGCGCCATTTTGGCCGGCACGGCTGCGACCCCCTGCAGGCCGGCGCAGTGTGTCAGCTGACTGACCTTGGTCTTGATGACGGCGCGCGTCTCGTCCATGCCGTACTTGTTGGTGGCGCGGCACAGGTACTCCCCAGAGTCCTCCGGGTACACCCAGCCAAAGTTCATCGCCACGTAACCAAAGTCGTAGATGGGCGTGAAGCGGTTCTCTGTGGTACGGGGGGAGCGGGTGAAACGGTAGGTACTGCAAACAGCCCCGGCCTCGCCCGACAGTCTCTATAGATGCCTTTCTTTGGAACGTGCTTTGTTAGCCTGATACGGCACATTTTTCCACTCTCTGACTAGTTGATTATCATATTCTGACACTCTTGAGTACCGTTTCCGCTTTTTCAGCAGACATTCGATACTGGTTGTCCAGCAGTGCATACTGCATACTTCACATGTTCGCTACTCTGTTCTGGCCGGCTCGGCCGAGTGGGTCCCGCGCACGGTCCCGCCTGACTCACTGTGGGGAAGCGGCCGGCCGTTGAAGAACCACTCGACCTTCATGTCGGGGTCGCAGACGGGCGCCAGCTGGCACTCGAACTTGGTGACGTTCATCTCGACAAGGTCCAGCTGGTCCTGGATCTGGGTGACGAACCTGCGACCGGGGGACGGGGGACGGTCAGAGGTGACGGGGACGGAACAGTCACCAGGTACCGGGGGGATGAGTCGGTCAGAGGTGACGGGGACGGTCAGCGGTACCGGGGGAGAGGTACCGTCTGCGCGTATATCTATAAGGCTAAGAGCACTTCCGACACCAAGAACACCTCCATTCCAGCCAGCGGATCAGCGGGCGAGGGGCGGTGAGCGCAGCGCCACAGCAGAGCGGCCCCCCCAGGGTGCCAGCAGCGGCCCTCTCGGCTCACCGGGGCGGCTGTTTGCGGTCGGCGTCGTAGATGTCCTCCTCGGTGAGGTGGATGTCCGAGGTGTACTGCTTCAGCGCCGCCTCCATCTGCATCAGCGTGTCCGACTTCTTCATGCCCTTCGGCACCTGGTTCATCATGATCACGGACGAAATGCCTGCCGCGGCCCCAGGGGATGGATCGTGTCCGTTAGCATTCCGAGGTGGCGGATAAATCAATAACAGCCTAAATCTGCACAGCCGGCGGAGCACTAGGACCCACTTTTACTTTCAGGTCCCAGGAGACTAAATGAGAAACAGTGATACAAACCTAACACACTCGCTGAGGCAAAAAATGGTATGAAAACAGGCAAATAACGTTCGCTTGAAGTACAAACAACTCGGCTCCTAGCGCCTATCCATAACAGCTGCAGCCCCTGATGCGAGTGGCTGATCCGTGGCCCGTTGAACCGGTCAGAGAGAGGTGCGCCGGCGAGGGGAGGGGACTGACCTCGGCAGGTCAGGGCGCTCTTGCAGGTGGCCTGGCCGGCCCTGTTGACGGCCCGGCACGTGTACTCGCCGCCGTCCTCCGGGTACACGCCCAGGATCTGCAGCGACGCGTACCCAAAGTCGAACGTGGTGCGGAACCTGGCGGCGGGCCGTGGGGCGGTCTGGTCAGCGGGCACATATCGGCTGGGAGCGTGGGGCGGCCTGGTCAGCGGGCACATATCGGCTGGGAGCGTGGGGCGGTCTGGTCAGCGGGCACATATCGGCTGGGAGCGTGGGGCGGCCTGGTCAGCGGGCACATATCGGCTGGGAGCGTGGGGCGGTCTGGTCAGCGGGCACATATCGGCTGGGAGCGTGGGGCGGCCTGGTCAGCGGGCACATATCGGCTGGGAGCGTGGGGCGGTCTGGTCAGCGGGCACATATCGGCTGGGAGCGTGGGGCGGTCTGGTCAGCGGGCACATATCGGCTGGGAGCGTGGGGCGGTCTGGTCAGCGGGCACATATCGGCTGGGAGCGTGGGGCGGTCTGGTCAGCGGGCACATATCGGCTGGGAGCGTGGGGCGGTCTGGTCAGCGGGCACATATCGGCTGGGAGCGTGGGGCGGTCTGGTCAGCGGGCACATATCGGCTGGGAGCGTGGGGCGGCCTGGTCAGCGGGCACATACCGCCTGTGAGAGTCCGGGGGTCCGGTCAGAACACATGCCATCCGGCCATCTCGCGAGACCGACGTCCGCATAATTGATACCATCGGCATACAAACGCGGCGATGCCATCAAACGCCGACCAGACGGAAGAATAACAGCAGCGCCATGTACCTCATGTGCGATCGATACGATGCCATTAAACCGTCAGTGTGATTATCCCGTGCCGGTAATCATTAGTTACCTGTCGGTGACCCGACAGCTGTGACCTGTGTCAGTGAGTCAGTGACCCACCTGTGACCGGTCTGCACGAGCACGCCGTTCCTGTACCACTCGACCCGCAGGTTGGGGTCTGTCTTCGGCTCCACCCTGGCCTCGAAGAAGGCCGTCTCGCCCTCGCAGATGTCCACGTTCTCGATCTGCCGTCGCGGCGCAGCACAGCTCAATACAACGCAACACATCACAGCCGCCAACACCCTGCCGCGGAACAGCCCTTCCACACAGCCGTAACACAGCCGCGGGATTCAGCACTGCGCTGAAACAGCGTTCAGTCAAATTGGAAGTGTTTTAAAATTAAAGGATATGTTATCTGTCCAGCTGCCTCAGCACAGCATGCAATAGAAGGTGGCCTGTTCTCACTGTCTGAGCTGTATCGGAGTTGCCTGGTGACCTTCCCCTCCCCCTCCCTGGTCTCCAGCCCCCCCCTCCCTGGTCTCCACTCTCCCCCTCCCTGGTCTCCAGCCCCCCTCCAGCCTCCCCTCCCTTGTCTCCAGCCTCCCTCCCTGGTCTCCAGTCTCCCACTCCTTGGTCTCCAGTCTCCCACTCCCTAGTCTCCAGTCTCCCCCTCCCTGGTCTCCAGTCTCCCCCTCCCTGGTCTCCAGTCTCCCCCTCCCCGGTCTCCAGTCTCCCCCTCCCTGGTCTCCAGCCTCCCTCCCCATGTGCCCACCTCCTTGATGAAGCGGGGCGGCTCGGCGTCCGGCTGCGGCGCGGCCGGCTCACCCAGCTTGGGGCCCTCCTCCAGCGCGCGCAGCTTGTCGCCCGACATGCCCTGGGGCAGCTGCGACTCGAGCTGCACATCGCGCTTGGCTGCGGCAGCGGAGCGAAACAGTCACTCCGGCGAACGGGCCGGATACATCTGTAGTGACTAGTGACCGTAGGTGTGCAATTCAAACAATCAGATGGTAAAATAATAATGCTACGTTTGCTACCCCACGGCAATTATATTAACAGCTTGTAAGCTACAGTATAGCAAGTAGCACATCAGGCAGTACGCCATTCTTTGTCAAACACTCCGGTTACATGGCTAAGACTATGTTTACATTTCGTTGAATTTAAGTTAATGTATTTACAGAAGTTCGATTGAGACGGCGAAAAGGCTTCGTTTTCTTACAGATGGCCTTGGTATCAGTTCTGAACGTGAACCGAGAGTAGCATCACGCGGGGGATGACAGCATGCACAGATGGGCGGCGGAGTGTCAACTTACACGGGGGCCGGCCGGGGTCCGCAGCTGGCCTGAAATGTGCGCGCACGTGGCTGTTAGTGCGGCACACAGGTGGACCGGCAGTCGTTACTGGTTCACTTGACCGTCACTTACCAGAGGGTTATGGAGGACGGAACAGGTTAGTAGTGCGAACACAAACACACAGCCGGCAAAAGGCAGCCGGGAAAGCGCTGGCTTACGGCGCAACTTCGCACCAAATATAAACTGGTAATCACACTTTGATGGTCGGGGAAAGTACTACACATACATCCCTGCCGTCGCTATTGCATGTGCTATTAAATAACGAACAAAACACGCACAGTTTAATGTTCATAACAGCGACATGCAAAGCAACACGCGCGGCATTAACAAAAACGCGACACGGCCCGAAAACTATTTCACAAAAGACCGAATGACTACACCTTTTTAGGCGCAATTTCAAAAATTTAAAGACCAAATTCAAAAAGTTTACATTCAAAATGCACGTGAACGTTTTGAATTTGGTCTTTAACTTTTTGAAATTGCGCCTAAAATGCTGTAGTCGGGATTGTTTCACGGCAACCGGCCGGAACTGGCAGCTGGGGCATTCCACGATAGATCGTACCACTTTTTTCCAATTTGACACCCTCATCTCTCGGAATTTGACGAGAATTGGTCTAAGGGGTAATCAGGGGCTCTGAATCCACCTGTAACAATTTCAGGCTTATCAGATAAGTATTTTTTGAGTTATGGTGTATAACATTTTTTGGATCTTGCTTTGCAGCGCTAAGTTTGGCAGGCTGTAACTCTAAGACAGATTATTCAAATGCCAAATGTTATATAACATTGAACTTGCAATGAAACAGAGATTAATATGTATTTTTGAAATTTCGAAAAATAGGCTATTTTTGATAAATGACATATCGAGTTTTCTTTCATTTGTATTTTTTGGACTTCAGGACCAAATTTTTTTGACTTTTTATTTCTTCAAAAAAATATTTGGCTCAGTATGCAAAAAATTAGGAAGGTGTTCTTTCTATAAATGCATTTATTTTACGTCACGATAACGGTTTCGAATAGTGATTTCGGGAGGGGAGCTTACAAATGGCGTGGTAAAGCTGCCTAGTGACATCACGGGTTACTGAAACTTCAATTCAAGTCTGAGTCATCTGAAAAAAGTGAAAAGAGGGTTCATTCAACCCTCTTTCCTATAAGCGCGAGGGTGAAAAAGGCTGTTTGGTTCTGACATTGTTTTGGACGCCAATGACCATAGCTGTCCGAGATGAAAGTTACAGGACGCATACATGGTGTCCTCCAGAGGTCTCACAACTTGTATATCTGGGAATTTTTCAAGGTTACTTGAGGTCAGGTCGGTCACGTGACATCACTGTTATAAATCAATGGGGAAATATAAAAACAGTTATTTTGGCGCCGAGAATGATCTAAAACTATCCCACGTACATGGTATCGTGATTTCATACACTCCTTGCAAAGTCCAATGCTTTACTTTTGCATTGTTAACCTTGCGTGACGTCATTTATGACGTCACTAGGGTCGTACGAGTTTTTCGTCAATAACTCCCGATCAAATGGAGCTAGAGAGTCGGGAAAGCCACCAATGGACTCGGGAAGACCTTCCGAATCGAATGATATGCCATATGATACCCTTTGCCCAGCTTCGTGACTTGAGGGGCTCTGACCTGACCTTGACCCGAGGTCAACTACTTAAGTTGACCTCACCCTAGCAAAAAGTATACCATTCGATGCACCTGAGCTAGGCGAACACAATGATGCCAAAATCGCGGCTCTGCGGCCATTTTTTGCGAAGTTATTTACTAAAAACCGAAGCCGTAACTTAAGTCACGTGACCTGACCTCAGACGCCACCGGTTAACCTGAGACCTTAAAATCGGGTACCAATCGCTGCGACTTGTAACGGCACACACGCTCGTTTTTTCCGCGAGGCTCTAGCTCTATTAGAAGCGAAACGGCGTGCTGGGGTCGTATCAACCCCTCCGAAACCCATTTTGTTTGCGGGAAAATGAGAAACTTATAGAAAGAACACCTTTCTAATTTTTTGCATGTCGATTTGCAATGACATGAAGATTATTTTGAAAAAATAAAAATGTGAAAAATTTTGGTCCCAAAAGTCATTAGAGGTAAATGAAAAAAGATTAAGGTTTTTGCTCAACAATGAAATTTTTTCTTTGGAATTCTTAAATAGTAATATTAATTTTTGATTCATCGCAAGCTTAGTGTTGTTTACTTTTTGTTGGTTGCTTAAAGGGATTATCAGGGTTTAAAAATTGAAAGGAATCGGCATAAATTTCCAATCAATGAACTCCCCAGACTCTGCCGATTCTAACGATATGCATAAAATGCAAATCGGTACCAAAATTTGCGAGATATAGCCGTTTCAAAATTGACAAAATTGTACTTACTCACGCAAAACAAGTACTTGGGCGGCCAAGTTGGCCCATCGCTAAAATGTAAACAAAGAGCAGCCTTGGGAAATTTCGCAAGGCCGCCGCTTGGCCGCCGCACCGCACTGGCGATTTCCACAAGACTGTTTTGTTTTTGTCTGTTGTTTTTAGGGCCTTGCAACAAGATTTCAGTGCTTGGCATTGAATTTGGATATGAACAAATTGAAGATTTGCTTTTCAATAAGACAGCAAGAGTTATCAACATTGCCAAAGTTATTATATGGGTGTGATTTGAATAGCTTGTTTGCTGATCATCAAAATCTTGATGTTAATATCATTTAAATGTCAACAATTTTCAAGGGTAAATTTGAGTGTTTTATTTCAAGTGCATCAGGCACAAGAGCTAAGTTTCAATCTGATTATTTTGTCAAGAGTGGTGAATCTAATGTAACGTCTTGCGAGAAAGCTTACCTAAGTGACTGAAGAAAGCGCTACAGTTTTTCAAAATCAATGTTGATCTGTTTTTTTTCGAACAACAGGTTGTACAACATGATGTGACATGACCTCTGTGCCCTGTACGTCACCCCTGCTGCTGCAGCAGAGCCCCGGCTTCAACTATAGTTTGTTATGGGTGGGCTCTCCGTGAACGTCTTGGTGCGTTTCTACATATTGTTGCTGTGAAAGGACTGTACATGAAAAAAATATGTAACTTGTATGTTTTTTATTGCCCTGGTACCTACTCAATGTATATTTTTGTTGTTTATGAGTGATAAATAAATATATTTTGAGGAAAATTGAGTCATTTCAGTTTTAGTTTGTGGAACAGAACAGAAGAAGCTGATGAGTGTGGATCATGCTTCAATTGAGAGAATCATCCTCAGTTATCTACATATAAGCATGCTTTGTAAGCTCCTTGCATTTTGCCAGCTTCTACTTGCTAGTCAAAGTTGTAAGAAGTGTTAGGGAGAACAATTGGTACACATGCCACCATGTGCAATCACCAAACGAATGAACGTGAGGGCCAAGTCCTTCACACAGCATAGATACTTATAGGTACTGCACTAATGTATAATGTTCATTATGTTCATATTAGCAACTCACCCAGGCAGCCTGCCTTGTGGTATTTCTGAGTTTAAGATTTTGCAAGACTCACACTAATCAATAAGGTAGGTAAATTATATTGATATGTATGGATGAACAATGTGCAAAGGGGTCGCACGTGCCTGCTCAGTGCTCAGCCATGGATGCACGTGCCTTCTCAACAATGGTCGTGCTTGCAGACATCTCCATGGACGAACAATGTGCAAAGGTGGGGGGGGGGGGGGCGTGCCTCCGCGGCCGCCTGTTGGCTCAGCCGCTGCTGCTGCTTGGCGCCGCTGCTGAGCGCTGCCGGAGACGCCGCTCGCTGCCGGAGCTGCCGGAACAGTCACCGGAGCTGCGGGAGCCGGGCCCGCCGCCCATCTGTCAGGACTGCCGACGGCAGCACGCCCGTCTGTCAGGGTCTGTCAGTGCCGGCAGTGGACGCGCGCGGGTGCGGGCCGGGTACGGACGCGCGCGGGTGCGCGCCAGGTACGGGTGCGCGCCGGCTATGGACGCGCGCGCGCTTGCGTACCGACGATGGGCGCGCGCGCGTGTATGCCGACCATGGCTGCCGCCCGCTGCCGGAGCTGCGGGAGCCGGGCCCGCCGCCCATCTGTCAGGACCGCCGACGGCAGCACGCCTGTCGGTCAGGGTCTGTCAGTGCCGGCTGTGGACGCGCGCGGGTGCGCGCCGGGTACGGACGCGGCGTTCCCGCCGGGTAAGGACGCGGCGCGCGCGCCGGCTATGGACGCGCGCGCGCTTGCGTGCCGACGATGGGCGCGCGCGCGTGCATGCCAGCCATGGCCGCGCGCGTGCGCCCCAGCCATGGACGCGCGCTAATGCGCGCCGGCGATGGGCACGCACGTGCCTGCTCGGCAATGGATGAGCGACGAGCGTGCCTTCTCGGAAATGAGTATACATGCAGACATCTTCATGGATGGACGCTTTCAATATGTTCAATGTGTTGAGACGGATCTGAGTAAATTGGAGAGAAACTAGGATAGTTTTAGTCCTGCTCAACTGGTTCTGCCAATAAGTACAAACACCACCTTGCTGCCAACTGCTTACCAAATACCGCATCTGTTGTACCCTTGCATGATGCATATGTACATACAGAAACAATTACAGTCTGTTGAAATCTGAAAACATGCACTGCTGAGCACTGTGGATGAATCTGTATGAACCGTGTGGCCCAGCGAAACCTTCTGGACCAGGTTATAATTGACAGTGAATTAGTAATCAATCCTTGTGAAGAAAAAATAGATGATTGTGCCTTAGATGAACATAATGAAGAAGCGTTCCTGAAGTTGAGTTAGTGGCTTTCCATCATCCATGCCAGATGGCCAAAACACACCATTTCAATACTGTCCCAAAAATATATTTCAAAACACTTATTGCATGGCTATACACACCAGCTTACTCGGTCACCACACTCAAACCAAGGCCATATAAGTAGACTCAAACACAGTCTACTGATACAAACGTCACTGGTCTCAAGTCTGTGCTCAATGCACCAGCTGTACACTACTCACAATACGTAAGGACTCAACGTCAGCCACCAATTTTCTACATCAAATTCACATCAGGTTTTCAAAGTAAAGTAACAATGTATGTGCCACTTCTGTACTTTGTGCTACAAACACAGAATAAATGATATCAGTCAGCAATGCATTGCTCATTGTCAGCCAGTATGCAAAGTCAGTCCGCAGGCTTTGCAAGTAAGTGCAAAGTCTGCGGAGATCAGTTGCTTTACACACCACCAATATCATGCTGCAATATGCTCAAAATATGCCCATACACCAACAACAAAGCACAACCATGAAGCACCACTGATAACACTTAACCTCAAGGCACACAACATGATAATTTATTTATTTTGAGTACCTACAGAAACAGAATGTCTCAAGGCCACTCATGCTCACTCCGAAATCTGCCAGTCGCTCAGCCTTGAACATTGACATTATTTCATCTGAAATCTATTTTCTTCACTTGATCAAAGTTGATCTGCGTCATACATCTTACAACGGATGTCTCGAATTATTGGTAACGTTCAGTACTTAGCATTAACATTACAAATGATAGGTAACTTTGGTTCAACGTTCCATCCAAGCTTCTTCATCGCTGGAGCTTTATCACTTTCAAGTTTAATTGCTTGAACTAAGACATTCTTGAATTACACTCGGGATGAGCTTAGTTTGAAAGCACACAACATAATTTTTTAATTATTTTGATTTTTGATAACCCACAGGATATCTAGAAGCTACACGCACTGGCTACAAAGCCCACAAGTCTTGAGCATTCAAATATGAATAGGAACAGCTTTGTTTCGCACAGATTTCGCACATGGCAGGATGGCGCCATTCCGTCCAACTCATACAGCCTCAGAAATTACAACAACACACTCAACTTACGGAATATCCGTCAAACAAATCTTATTTACGACGACACGAGCCAATGCTAACAACGCTTGCCAGTTGCGCTAGAGATATTGGAGTGGAGACGTCAGAGAAAAAAGTCTTTAGATTTCTCCCATTTCCCCACGTAACGTTGAACGGCCGTTGCGGCCTTATCTGGTATGCGACGGCCTTATCTGGCATAAAAAATATCTCTAGAAGTCTCTAGCTAATGTTAAGCCTATGGACTTATAGGGAAATGTATCCGAGTACTTGGTACTGCCTCCTCCAGGTACTGGCTGGCAGACGGATCAACTTTGGAGGCCCACCATTTGGAAATTAGGCAATTTTGAGACGAATGACTTCGGATTGGGGCCTCAGCCACCTTCTTCTACACGTTTCACTGAGTAACTCCGAAATTTCGGAAAAAACCCTGATAATACCTTTAACCCGTTCTTGAGTTATAGGCCATCAAACTAACCGTTACATACCGAATTTAAAAAAATGTAATGCAATATAACTCAAAAAGTTTTGATCTGAGAAGTCTGATATTTTGCCAGGCGTCTTTGGGGCCTATGATTACCCCTAGGACCGATTTTCATTAAAATCTGAGTGATGAGGGTGACGGGCCTGGTACGATCTATCGTGGAATGCCCCAGCTAGGAACGGGCACAACTCGAGACTAGGGTTCGGGAGCCGGGGAGTCGGTCGCGGGACGCACCTTTGCAGATGAGCGTGGCCTTGGTGGAGGCAGTGCCCCACTTGTTGGTGGCTCGGCACACGTACTCTCCAGAGTCGCGCGGGAACGTCCAGTCAATGTCCAGCACGATGAAACCAAAGTCGTCCATGAAATGCATTCTGAAACGCATCCGATTGGCGATAAGGCGCTGAAAGTCGCCAGGAATTCCGAAATTATATCAATTCAGACAATCAAAAGACTGTTCGAGTGTAAACCAATCCTCCAGAGAGCAGATTCTCGTAAGCCTTTACTGAGAAAAGCAGTCCACCGGTACACGCAGCCCACGCAGCGGTGCGGTGGTCGGCAGACGCTGGAACCGGCCTGACCTGACCCGAGCCGACCTCACCTGGAGCCCGTGTCCAGCGGCCGGCCGTTGAAGAACCACTCGATCCGCATGCTGGGGTCGCCGACCGGCTCCAGGCGGCAGTCGAAGTGGGCGGCGGCGCCCTCGTACAGCTCGTCCTGGTTCTTGAGCTCTGTGACGAAGCGCGGCGGGTTGGGCTGCTCCTCGGGCTCTGGCGCCGCCGGCCGCGGCTTGTGCAGGTCCTCCTCCAGCTGCCGGATGCCGGCCATGTCGTGCGGCATCTGCGGCTCCAGCACCACGTTCGACCGGCTCTGTGGACACGGCAGCGGGCCAGACCGGCAGATCAGCACGGGCCGGGGCGGCAGAGGTCAGCACGGGTTAGTGCAACGCACCGTGTGCGCACAGCAATCCCTGGTACATAGGGGAGAGTGGGGTAATTTGGCCGGTGGTGTAAATTGGCCGCCCCCACCTGTACGATGTCTAATAAAAGTGAGTGAAATAACTCTAGTCTCTATTAATTTGTCATGGGTAGAAATAACTGGAGGACAAATGTCAAAACTTTGCCCCTCGTAGTTTTATTCAAAATTAATAAAACGTTAATTTCATTAGAAAATGGTAACTTTTACTTCTGTGTAAAAAGTTGTATAACATGTAGTATTTGGGCTAAAAACGAATTCAGACATTATAGCGCCATTCTTGGGGGTGTTCAGCGGTTCCAAGAGCAATTTTATCTAATTCCGTATAGCCGTGATAACTTTATAGACAAAAAATTTCAGAATGGCAATATGGGGTAATTTGGCCGGGACTAGCGGGGCAACTTGACCGGTGCGCTCATGGTCACTATGCTGGGACGGCCGAGTTTTCATGGTCAATTGTACCATAAATGACATGATTCATGACCAACTTTGACTACTTTGATGCCTTACTTCCGATTGGTCAACTGTAAGAGCATGTGACGTCATCAAAGGTTACCAAACTTTTTTTTGCTAATAAATCCTTACATAAAATGGTACAGCCGCACAAATGGTCTCATTCTGTTCAGCTCGCCAAGGCGCATCGAATGATATGCATGATGACCTTGAAATCACGTGACCTTGAGGTCAAGCGACCTGATGCAACGTCACCTGAGGTCAACCTTTGACCTTGACTTCTCAAGGTCAACTTATATATCTTTCGATGCGGACTGACGAGAGAATTACGATGGTACTTGAAGTTTTGGCCTAGCTTGATTACTTCAAAAGTTATTCGTAAAAAAACTGTGATCGCATCTAGAGCCGCTAATTTGGCTATTTTGACCCCTGTGACCCCTGAGTCAACCTCCAAAATGCGGCAAATGCGTCATAGGACACACGTCATTGCTGAATCTGAAGCTGACTCGCAATATAACAGAAAATCCCGACCGCAAACTAACACCGGCCAAATTGCCCCACACCCCCGGCCAAATAACCCTGCTAGTGGGGCAATTTGGCCGCCTTGCAGACCTTTGTATTACGTCACAATTTCAATATAAGTAATTACTCTATCATTTCAAGTTCACTGTCCAGTAAAGTAAAATGAATGCAACACCTGCCAGCGTTGAGAAAATGCAGAAATGTGTCGTCACTTTTAAGTTATATCGTTTTCTAAAAAAAGCGGCCAAATTACCCCACTCTCCCCTACAGTCGGGGACTAAAATACGCCAAATCAATTAAGCCTTTTGACGAAAATGTCGTTTTAAATGTCATCACTAGAATGAAGCTAGGCTAGTTCTCTGCTCCATTTTCCGATCGCGTGAAGGTGCCAACTCTGGAACTGGAACGGGATGGGAGCCAGCTGTCCATCTGACACGGGTAACTGAATGCGTCCGAGGTCCGGCGGTCTCTGACCTTGATGGTGAGCGTGCAGGAGACTGTGGCCTCGCCGTGTTTGTTGACCGCCTTGCAGGTGTACAGACCGGCGTCCCGCTGGTAAATGCCGCCAATCTCCAGAATGACATAACTGCAAATCGGCCAAACATACGGGTAACCACTTAGATTATCACTCAACTACCGGGTACGTTTGGGTGTTTCTTCTCAGACCACCTTCTCACAAACCTAAATTAATCGAGTCGAAATGGGTGCCGTTGATAGTGTTGCATCGTATATAAAATAACACGATTAGCACATCATGTTGCGCCAGTCCTGGTGCTCCGGCGGCGCGTTCTCGGACGCGGTACCCACCCGAAGTCGTTGATGCTGCGGATGCGCGAGCCCGAGGAGAGCGGCCGGCCGTTGTGGTACCACTCGACCCGCATGGTCGGGTCGGCCGTCGGGGTCAGCCGGCACTCGAAGTGCGCCAGCTGGTTCTCCACCAGGCTCAGGTCGGTCGGCTGCGTCACAAACTTGGGCGCCTGGCCCTGAGGAGCAAACGCCATAGGGCATAGGTCACAAACGGCTAAACGTCGGGCTCAAATGTCTCAAATCATGTGATATTTGACCATCCCAGTAGCATAACTCTGTTAAGTGTCGCGCCACACAAGCAGAGGCGGTTCAGAGTCGCAGCCCTGAAGGCGTACGCCCGCTGGTTGGGAGGCGCGCGTCTCCCACCTCCTCCGACTCGGCCGGCTGCTCGGGCTTCACGCCCAGACCCTCCAGTTCGGCGATCTTCTCCATCGTCTGCTCCATGCCCTTGGGCAGCTGAGACTCCAGCACGATGTTCTTCTTACCTGCCGACGGTAGCGCACGGTGTCAGCTTTCGACCGATGACACTGAACGACACGTCATTATCATACGATCACGAGCAATTTTATCTGCCGTCTAAATTTAGGGCATGCATATCACCCATTATCAGCCAACCACTCCTCTACCAACCCACAATTTGAGCAATCAATAAACTGAACAGTATCTCAAAGACCCTACCAAAACAACAAACCAGAGAAGATAAACATCTACCTCGTCAAACTATCGGAACTCCATTTCTCCAAATGATAAGGCAGCTCCGTGCCCTCAGGCCCCCTCCCCGCCCGGCGCGCTCACTCGTGCACTTCATGGTGGCGGTGCTGGTGGCCTCGCCGGCCTCGTTGTAGGCGCGGCACGTGTAGTCGCCGCTGTCCTCCGGGTACACCGGAGAGATCTCCAGGATCACGAAGCCAAAGTCGCAGAGCGTGCGGTACCGGCTGGACGCCTTCAGCGGCTTGCCGTTGTGGTACCACTCCGTCTGGGGACGGCGCAGGGCGGGGCCCGGTCAGGTACAGCTAACGGCTCAGAGCGCGCGCCGAGGGCAAGTCACATAACAGGTCCTTCGAGAACAAAATAAAGAGCAGATTGCCTCATTGAGGAAGGATAATATTGCTGGAACCTCGAAAATCATGTTAATGCAGTTGGGCGCTGGCCAAAATGTAACACCAAGAAAACCAGGGGCGGCGCTGACCTATTGAAAGTAGGTAGGCACTTGGTAGGTAAGGCAGAAAAGCTGAATACGGAATAGGTAAACTAGGGGGGAAAAGACAGCGTTATTGCTCAGTCGGGATGAGTCAAGCAGCGACAGCAGCGTCATCTACAAAAACCATTAACTTAACTAGAGCTTACACGTCTGCCGCCAGAGGCAAGCTAGTCTCCCAGTAGGAGTCTAGTTCGTCCAATATAATTTTTAACAAACAATAGAATAACACAACAGACATAACAACGCTAGGTACCGTAAACTAATGATAAAAATTGATTACGTTAAATGTGTTTTATTTTATGATAAATGAACTTAATAAAAAGTTAAGTTTGAAAGTTAGAAGGTAGCACCTAGTCGATGTGCCGACCATCTAAACTTTTTCTACCAAAAGGCTCAATAGCCTCAACATGGCAATAGTTGATAATCTAGTAGGACGAGGTAGGCACAATAAGGCAAAGGTTTTTGTCAAGTTGTTGTTATAACACGATCTTTGTTTGACATTTTTTGAAAAGTTTAGGCAATTCTCTTTCGTTTCAACCCATTTTGAAAAACGAAAAGAAAAAGATCTTTAACAAAAGCAATCAAACAATCAAAAGCCACAGTCTAGTGAGGGTGTAGACACAGGGGAGACGACAAATGACGTAGGCACTGCCTACCTTGCCTATATGGGAGAACCGCCCCTGAAGAAAACCAAGCAATAATTCATACAATACTCCGTAAATCTTCGTTCAATGTTGTTCACCAGGACAAAAATGTATGTTTGATGTCAATGGTGACCATGATTAGACAGGTCTGGCAGTCAGCTCATTGGCTGACCTTCAGCGTCGGGTCGTCGGTGGGGGTGAGGCGCGCCTCGAAGTGGGCGTTCTCGCCCTCGCGCAGGTCGTCCACGTTGTTGAACGGCACGACGAAGCGCGGCGCCTGTTTGGGCTTGTCGGCGTCTCGCGGCTCCTTGATGCGGCGCGAGGCGTCCTCCAGATCGTGGATCTTGTCCAGCGCGCCGCTCATCTCCTGCGGAAGGCGCCGCCAGCGGTCAGCAGCGGCCCGAGCGGGACAGTGCACGGGAGACTGGTCAGCCGGGGCACTGAGAGGGGCGGCCAGCGTTCAACGGGCACATGGCCACTGCGATCAAGTCAACGTATAGGACAAACACGACTCACTAACACCGTTTTCTAAAAAAGATCACCTAATCTAAGATGTAGGAGATAAAATATGTAGGTGAAAACGCTTACTGTCTACTGTTCAGCCCTTATACCCAGGTCCTGCCGCGTTTCCCAGTTCGGCGACCCTTCTCGCGCAACTTACCTTGGGCATCTGCGGTGTGAGGATGAGGTTGGCCTTGGAGCCGCAGCGCAGCGTCGCCTTGGTGACGTCCGAGCCGACCTTGTTGACGGCGCGGCACTCGTACTCGCCAGAGTCCTCCGCGTAGCAGTACAGGATGTCCAGGATGACGATGCCGAAGTCGTGGAAGGTACGGAAGCGGTGGCCGGTCGGCAGCTTGACGCCGTTCCTGTACCACTCGACCTGGCCGGGGGAGGAGGGAGCGAGGTCAGACTCGACACGGCAGCCAGGTCACCATACAGTAACGTCCCGAGAGCGTAGCAGACAGAACATATTGGAGGAGACGGGCGATCTCGTTTGATTCAGTTGGACCCGATTTACGAGAGAACAGTGATGTATGTGCGTCAGGCCCAGCCCAGTGTCGCTTCTCCGCAGCCACCCTGCCGCAGGATGTGACCGGCGGCGGCGGCGGCAGTGCCCGGCCCTCACCGTGAGGTCGGGGTCGTGCACGGGCGTCAGGCGCGCCTCGAAGTGCGCCGAGTGCCCCTCCTGCATGGTGGCAATGTCGGCGATCTGGGTGACGAATTTGGGCGGCTCGAGGACGGCGGTGGCCGGGGCGCCGGGCCGCTGCGGCGCCATCTCCAGCTCGGAGATCTTCTGCAGCGACTGCGGCTGCAGCGAGTCGACGAACACGCCGCCGCGGCCGACGCAGCCCAGCGTGGCCGTGGTGCTGTCCGAGCCGTACTTGTTGGTGGCGCGGCACGTGTACTCGCCAGAGTCCTCGTCCTGCACGTAGGCCAGGTCCATCACCACGAACCCGAAGTCGGAGACGCACTTGATGCGGGACGAGTGGCGCAGCGGCACGCCGTTGTGGAACCACTCCACCTTCATGTTGGGGTCGCCGACCGGCACCAGGTTGCACTCGAAGTGCGCAGAGTCGCCGCCCTTCAGGCCCGTAATGTCCTGAGGGGCGCAAAGACAAATGTCAGGCAATGTCAGCACACGCGGTAGCTACACATATCAAGGCCGAATCTTAGGGCATAAAAATAACATCGAATTTACGGATGACTGCCACGCTAAGTCACCTTGATGGGCGTGATGAACTTTGGCTTCATGCCGCTCTCCTTGTCGACACACTCGAGGTTGACGCTGATCTCGGCCTGGCCCCACTTGTTCGTGGCGCGGCACGTGTAGGTGCCGCTGTCCTCGATCTTCGTGTCCAGGATCTCCAGCACCACCATGGCGAACGCGTGCACCGTCCGCACGCGGTGGCCTGGGGCGGCCGGGGAGGGGCGGGTCAGCGGACGAGCTCATACGACCAGTCAGTTTTAGTGGCACTTTGCGTAAGATCCCCACCGCGAAGAGGAAACACATTAATCGGGACAGCAACGAAATTTGAGAATTCACACTGGGCAGGAGAGCCCGCCACCCGCACGCTCACTGGCTTCCAGCGGCTTCCCGTTGTAGAACCATTCGACCTTCATGGTCTGGTCTCCGACGGGCGTCAGCGTAGCCTCGAAGTGGGCAACCTCCTTTTCGCTCAGGTTCGACAGGTTCTGGAACTGTGCGTCAAAACAACCGGTCAGATAACGCATGAAACACAGCATATGCATTGGAAGCGAGTCACATTAACTGAGATAACAACTATCATGAACGCTAGTCTAAAAGAAGTTGCACACCACAAAAGACCTTTTCAGTCTGGTCTTCAGTCAGTCAGTCGAATTAGTCAGGGGCGGACCCCATCCTCTCCGTGACCGGTACCGCACCTGCGAGGTGAACACGGGCGGGTGGCCCTCCTCGTCGGTCAGCGGCGGACCCTCGCCGCGCTTCCTGGCCTCCTCCATCTCCTGGATCGCCTCCAGGCCCATCTCGCCCTTGGGGTGCTGCGTCCAGTCGATGAGACCCGTCTTGCCTGTGCGCCGGACGGGAGGGGGACTCGGTCAGTCCGGAGACTGGATGGGCCGTCAGCGGGCCAGCCACAGACAGCAGACACGGTAGCTATTGCCACCAAACTGCCCGGAATAAACTGCCAATGCGGATAGCAGTTTAGACATGAGCTACGAGACAGTCCATCCGTCCACAGTACACAGCGTAGTAACTAGCTGGTCACCAATAGCGCAAGCGGTACCTATCCAGGACAGTAGCCCCCCCCCCCCCCGTATCCGCGGCGGTGCCGGCCGCTCACCCTTGCAGGTGACGGTGGTGGTGGTGAACGCCTCGCCGGCCTGGTTCCACGCGCGGCACGTGTAGATGCCCTGGTCGCGCGGGTACACGTCCGTCAGGTCCAGCTGCACGAACCCAAAGTCGTTCGACACCTTGAACCGCGTGGCTGGAACAGACGGAGCGGCCAGGTGAGTGTGGCCCGCCCGCGGAACCCCACGCCAAAACGCACCCAAAATACCCGGCTGCCGAGCCTTGGCAGCCTGCGCATCAAGTGAACATCAAGCTGAGACTCTGGCAGGGCGCTCACCGTGGGAGAGCGGCTTGCCGTTGAAGAACCACTCGACGTTCAGTTTGGGGTCCTCCTTGGGCTCGACGTTGCACTGCAGGTGAAGCGGCTCGGTCTCACCGAGCTCGAACTCGGGCTGCAGCGGCACGATGAACCACGGCTTCTGGAAGGCGCGGTCCGGCTGGGCGGCGTCGTGCGGCGCCTGCTTGCTGGCCATCAGCGCGTCCACCTCCTCGACCTTCTCCAGGCCGCGCGGGCCCATCGGGTGCACCGTGTCCAGGTAGATGTTGGCCTTGCCTGCCGGGTGCGTCAGGGTGCGGACGGGTGCAGTGTGAGCACCGACGGGGGAAAATACAAACAGCGAGAAACAGGCTCACATTCAAACGATCCCCCGGGCCGATAGTGCTGTATCGCGCTGTCGCGTTATCACACACTCACTCTTGACTTTGAGCGTGCCCGAGGTCTGCGCAGTGCCCTTGCTGTTGGTGGCCTTGCAGACGAGCAGGCCGGCGTCGTCGGGCTGGCAGCCGGCGATGTCCAGCGTCACGAAGCCGAAGTCGTAGTTGGACGTGTAGCGGGAGCCGGTCCTCATCGGCTGCCCGTTCCAGAACCACTCTGCGGAACGGTGACACGTCCTTCAGTTGGTGAGACTATACCGCAATCATGTCAACATCTGGGATGAAAATAGTTCACTTGATATACTTCAATATAATACCCCCAGAAATAACCAAACAGCTGAACCAGATATCGCCATCAGGATATGTTTACCACTGGACGCCACACCGCTACCACATATACCAAATGACGCCCGACCGGGCCACCCACCGATGGTCATGGTGGGGTCCTTGGCCGGCTCCACCTTGCACTCGAAGTGGGCCTTGTCGTTCTCGTTGCACTCGACGTTGTTGAGGTGCGAGATGAACACGGGGATGTCGTAGACGGGCTCGGGCCGCTCGGTGTCGGCCGGCGCCGGGCCCATCTCCAGCTGGGCGATCGCCGGCAGCGCCTCGGGCCGCTGCGACTGGCCCAGCAGCCAGTGCTTGTCTGAGGTCAGAGGTCAGGGGTCAGGGTTGGGGGGGGGGGGGGAGGGCCGCTGCGACTGGCCCAGCAGCCAGTGCTTGTCTGAGGTCAGAGGTCAGAGGTCAGGGTTGGGGGGGGGGAGGGCCGCTGCGACTGGCCCAGCAGCCAGTGCTTGTCTGAGGTCAGAGGTCAGAGGTCAGGGTTGGGGGGGGGGAGGGCCGCTGCGACTGGCCCAGCAGCCAGTGCTTGTCTGAGGTCAGAGGTCAGGGGTCAGAGTGGGGGGGGGGGGGGGGAGGGCCGCTACGACTGGCCCAGCGGCCAGTGCTTGTCTGTGGTCAGACCAGTAGTGGAATCAGGGATGTGTGGGATGGAAATTCAGTGCTCAAGTCCAAAGCATGACTGATAATAGTAGCCTATGTCCAATCAAATCAGTCGGATCGGAAAGACCTTTGGTTACAAATGGAAAACTCCTATCTGATCACTAATCACTTTACACCACTGTCTAGCCAGCCATCAGTCCTTCAGTCCCCCGGTCGGTAACCTCACCTTCCACCTTCAGCGTGCACGTGGAGACGGCCTCGCCCATCCTGTTGACGGCGCGGCACGTGTAGATGCCCGAGTCGTCGCCCCGCAGACTCATAATGTCCAGCGTAACCAGACCAAAGTCGAACGCCGTGCGCAGACGGGTGCCTGGGGAACGGGCGACAGCACAATCAGCACAGGTGACCGTGCGCAGACGGGTGCCTGGGGAAATGGGCGACAGCACAATCAGCACAGGTGAGCTGCAAGGAAACCAGATAGATAATTCGGAAATAACATTACCTACGTTTACCAGCAATACCGAAATTATCTATCGCCCGACTACCCACCGCTTTTCATGCTATTTTTCCTGATCCTGTCAGAACTCCCATCCAGTTTCACCACTCGTCCAAAGTCACCCACACACCCTTCACCATCAACAGACCCCCCCCCCCGCCACGTCGACTCTCCGCTCCCCACCGACACCCCTCCCTCCCCGTCTCCGCACTGACCGGTCATGAGCGGCTCGCCGTTCTTGCTCCACTCGACGCGCAGGTTGGGGTCGGTCTTGGGCTCGACGGTGGCCTCCAGGTGGACGCTCTGCTGCTCAGTGAGCCGGTCGTAGCTCTGCAGGTGCGTGGTGAACACGGGCGGCTGCTGCGGCCGCTCCTCCGCGAACTGCTCCGGCACCCGGTTCATCTCGGCCTCCTTCAGCTGGATCTTGTCCCAGGCAGACGCGTGGATCGCGTCGCCCAGAATGCTGCTGCGGTCTGCCGGACGGACGGTGGCGATCGTTCGGCGCGTGGTTTTAGCTTCATGCGTCGTGATTCGTACAATGTTGCTCATTACGTGTAAAATTTGGTAGGCTTAAACACACAAGATGCAGCACCTTTCGGTCCAGTCAAATCCAAATCTTTTGGAAAATTATCGCTTATGGTTGAGTTTACTGTCAAAGATTAGGAACATGTTTTTAATCACCGCTCCATTATGCTAACGACCCCTCCGTCCCCTTGGCTCGGGCTGCGCCATCCGGCCCGTCCAGGCCGCCCCAGAGACAGGGTTGAAGGCCAGCTCGCCCAGGACCGGTCCTCGCCTGCCCGTTCCGACGTACCGTGCACGTGGATGGAGGCGGATGTGACGGCCTCGCCGGCCAGGTTGGTGGCGCGGCACATGTAGACGCCCGCGTCCTCCGGCACCACAGACATCAGGTCCAGCGTCACGAACCCGAAGTCGTGCGTCTCCTTGATGCGGGAGCCTGCCGGGGGCGGTAAAGACCGAGATGCTCAGAGGCTGGGACCTGAGGCATACGCAACGGCCAGAGGATATAGCTGTGGATATCATACTGAATCGCCCATTTGCTTTTCTGGGATATTGCCTTCACATTCCTTCGAAATCAGATACAACGAAAAATCCACTTTTTACGACCATCGCAACAAAATGGATAACGCCGAGACCGAGAGCGTACCGAGTTTTAGCTCTTTGCCGTTGCAGAACCACTCAAACTTGAGGTTGGGGTCGCCGACGGGCACGCAGCGCGCCTCGAAGTGCGCGTGCTGCATCTCGATAATGTCGGCCGGCCCGGTGAGCGGCATGGTGAAGACGGGCTTCTCGAAGTGCTGCACCGTCTCGGGCCGCTGTTCCGGCACCCGCTCCTCCAGAGCCTTCAGCTTGGGCATCGAGGCCGGGTGCTGCGTGTCCAGGATGATGCTCGCCTCCGCTGCGGGGAGATGCAGAGCGGGGCGTTAGTGGTTTGTGGGTGGTCGAGTACCCATGGCATTTAGGGGGAGGTAGGAAGAAATTACGCTATATTTGCAACCTTTTCCATTATCCTAATGCCTACTCATACTTCGAATACACATGTTTCCCAACATACCCCTCTACCTTTTCAGACACCCATTTGAGCCCTCACCCGCACTGACAGTTATTCTTCAGGCCGATCACCAGTAATAGCCGGTCCATATCTGCAGCCGCTCACAAAGGGCTGCGCACCCGGCCAGAATCACAGCGGGTGCGGACAGAGTTCACACTCAGAGCGGTGCGGACAGAGGTCAGACTCACAGCGGATGCGGACCGAGGCGGTGGTGACGGCCTCTCCGAGGTCGTTCCTGGCGCGGCACGAGTAGACGCCCTCGTCCTCCGGCCGCAGACCGGCAATGTCCAGCGCCACGTAGCCAAAGTCGTGCGTCGGCTTGAAACGGGAGCCTGGAAACAGCCGACCGAGCAACTGTGCGTAAACCACATAGGCAGCCTTAAACCACATAGGCAGTATTTTACTGACGAAACTACTTATTGTCTGACACTGAGGACTAACGGGCAGTATTTAACAGGCTTGAAGTGACAAACAGTTCCCATGGTCATTAAATATGGCCTATGAGCTCATTCTGCCCCTGATTCCAGAGTTGCTCCACAGAATTGGCCGACCTTATCCTCCCGAATATCCAATATCCCCGTCCTCTCCGGCGGCCGACTCACCGAGCTGGAGCGGCTGTTCGTTCCTGAACCAGTCCACCGTCAGCCGGGGGTCGCCCACGGGGATGAGGCGCGCCTCCAGGTGCACCGCCTGGCCCTCGCTGACGTGGTCCACGTTCTGCAGCGGCTGCGTGAACATGGGCTTCTGGTAGGTGACCACCTCCTCGGGCCGCTCCTGGGGCGCCTTCTGCTCGAGCGCGCGGATCTTCTCCAGACCCTCAGGCCGCTGAGACGCCAGGATGATGTTGTCCTTGCCTGGAGGAGAAACACACCCCGAAGAGTGAACAAACGTCCTTTGGTGTCGATTGTAGCTGGTGCGCACCTTCTTAATCTCTAAAGCTCTTATAAAATGCTTCCAGTAACAAAGGGCGTTATCCTTTTTGGTGACTTATCGAAAATGTCTGCACGGAATTCAGAGACGTCAACCGTTTGGAAACTCACAAATTTTAGCAGTTGAAATACCGCAAAATTACATTGTAACACTAACTTACTGGAGTTCGGCGCGTCCCACCACCGAATTGTACCCACCGAGAACCTCGATGTCCATGCTGGAGGTGGCCTCGCCCATCTTGTTGACGGCCTTGCACGTGTAGTGGCCCTGGTCCTCGGGCACCAGGTCCTTGATGTCCAGCGACACGTAGCCAAAGTCGAACGTGGTGTGGAAGCGCGAGGCAGACTGTAGCGGCTTGCCGTTGTGGAACCAGTCGACGCGCAGGTCCGAGTCGTGGATGGGCTCGATGCGACCCTCGATGTGGGCGGCGCCACGCTCCGCCAGCTGGGTAGGGCCCTGTGAGACGGCATATACCACACAGTGGTCAGCAGACTTGTCGAAAAAAATAAGGAAGGTAGCGAAAACAAAAATAAAGGACAATTTCCCGTGCGCCAGTAACAGAGTTACACTCCATGACAGTTCTCCTGCTCAGGGCAGTATGGTAACCACTAACCGGCCTTAATTTACTACGTCGTATGGCCAGCGAATTTGTCAGAGAATGGACAAATAAGTACGAAGAGTGGGAGCGAACGCCATGGCCCATTTTGACGACATAATATCGCAACTGACCCGGAGCTCCTGGACGAAGCGCGGCTTCTCCTTGGGCGCCTCGACTTCGACGGCCCGCTCTGGCTGGCGGCTCTCCAGGTCACGGATCTTCTCCAGGCCCTGCGGGTGCTGCGTGTCCAGATAGATGGAGCGCCGCTCTGTGGGGGCAAACTGGTCAGTGACGGCCGAGACGTGAGCACGCGGCAAGACGCTCATTATGTCTAGGGCCTAGACTCTACATACATAGGGATGGTAGGTGGCGAAAACAAATGAATAACGAACAGTGTGACGTGCATACTGCATATCCACCCGATCTGAGCTAGCTCTCACATGAATAATGATTTAACACGTATGAATGCAAGTAAAGTCCCAGCCAGCCGACAATTTTATACAGGTGACAGCCAATAGGGCACTCCTGACGAGTTACGGGATGCGCGACTCGCGGATACAGATGACAGCGCCCTGGCGCCGACGGTCGCCGACCTCCGTCACGTTTTTCTCTGGCGGTGCCGCCTTACCTCCGACCTTGATGGTGCACGTGTTGACGGCCTCGCCGACCTCGTTGGTGGCCTTGCACATGTAGGTGCCAGAGTCCTCCGGGTAGCTGTACAGAATGTCCAGCGCCACATAGCCGAAGTCGTGGGTGGTGCGGAATCTGCACACACACCGCGCGGAGTCAGACAGGCAGATAACCTCTCATGAACGATAAACAGGGCTGTGATGTTAAGCCATCCACTGGGGTGGTAGACTGTGCCGCAGTGCAGCTGTGCGCTGCGGGGCAGCGGGTCGTACCGGCAGTTGGCGATCACCAGGGGCCGTATTCACGTCACATATTTTCGTAAGAATTTTCTTACGTTTGACCTACTTCTTAAGTAATTTTTTTTTTAATTACGTGAACTCCGTCGATAAAAACTTAAAAAGTGTCGACGTGAATACCAAACTGTACTTACAAAAGCAAATCGACTTACGAAGTCGACGTGAATACGGCCCCAGGTATTTTTAATGCGGCGCAGCGTGAGGGGACAATTGTCCCATGTACCGTGATGAAGTTGTCCCCGTAGCAAAGTTCCTCCCCGGTCGGGATGGCGGTGTGTTCTCACCTGTGGCCGGTCTTGATCTCGCGTCCGTTGACGAACCACTCGACCTTGAGCTTGGGGTCGTTGACCGGCTCCAGGCGACACTCGAGGTGGGCGTGCTCGCCCTCGCGCAGGTTCTCCAGACTGGAACGAGGCGGCACCGCCCGGTCAGCACCCAGACGCCGCGCTCAGAGGCACCGAAATAGCGGACCCCGCGCCGCGCCGGCAGCCGTTGGGAGTTCATGGCTGTGACGAAGTGCCGCGCCGGCTCGCGGCTCTGAGAGGCTGCCAAGCCGCTGCCCGCTGCGGGAGGGATAACTGCTCCCTGGAACCGGGCTAAGACCAACTCCACCGAACCCAGGAAGGCACGAGAAAACCAGATGGCTAGCTACAAAGCATGACTCGACCAGAGTCTTATATTTAGTTCGTGTTATAGGGTTGGTAGCGATTAAAAGGTAACAAAATTGTTAATTGTACTGGCTAAAGAAGAGGATGTTTACTGCATGTTCTATGACCATCTTCGGCGATTGACATAGCGATCTGATTTTGTCCACTATCTTACTTCTTCAGCGGCGTGACAAAGACGGGTTTCTGGGCGACCGGCAGCGGCTCCTCCTTCCTGGCCGGCGCCGCAGACTCCAGCGTCTTGATCTTCTCCAGGCGGGCGGCGTCCAGCGTGTCCAGGTACAGACCCTGCTTGCCTGGAACACAAGCACGGGGGGTGAACCACCGCTCCGGGGCGTGGTCAGTCTGCGACACGCCGATACCTGCCGCTAGACCTTGGCAGGTAAATACCGTAGGGATGTTTAACTCCACTTCGCTGGGCTTTCCCCGTGACATTGGACAGGGGTCGGGAGCCGGGGCCAGAAAGGCATTGTCAGAGGAGGGGCGGTATTCCCACCTCGCAGATAAACGGCCCAGCGCGGCTGAACTCTTGAATAGGATAGAAGTCCCTCTCGCCGGATGTCGCACTGTTCCCGTGGCCAGTGAACTGATGGAGCCAGTAACGCAGTCCGACCCAGACAAGCTCACCACACTCGCACCGACCCGGGCCGGACCGACTCTCGTCCCGGAGCGCCAGACACCGCGACCCTGACCCCACACCGACCGGTGATCGTGTGACCTTTGCGATCACCAATGAGCGAACGCGCCGCACGACGTGGCCGAGCGCCCGCAAAGCAGGCTGCACCGCAGCGTTGCCCGGACGGCCTGGCGGCTGACATAGGCGGCGGAACTTGGAGGGCACCGGGGTTTCGTGCCCCCTTTGATTTTGACATTTTAACATTAGCCCATATGGGCGTTGCATGGAAAGAATGGGACCAAAAGTCGGCAGTGCCCCCCCCCCCTAATTGAAGGCGTTCCGCCGCTACCGGCGGCTGATACAAGATGTCAATCGGACCAATAATGCACTTTTACCTGATGTTTGAATTGAACGAACGACTATCGAGCTACATACTAGCAGCATTTTCGCTATGCCGTGTTGCGTAACGTTATGTTTCCGCTCAGCCCTGCAGAGCGGCGCAGTTTTGTTCGCCATCTATTTTTTGCCGGTTTCGTTCTCCGACGTTTGTGTCGGTTTGGCTGGGCGGTATTTCGGTCGGTTTGGGTGATGCCGCCGCTGAGGGACGCCCCCTCACCCCGGACGCCTGGGGGTGACTCCACCGGCGCGGAATGCCGGAGTTTGGCAGCCACCGACCGGAGCTGCCGCAGCTCCCCGTCATAGGAGTGCGGAGAGTGCGGAGGACGGCGATCCACCATCCGACTGGCGGCCGCTGGCACCAGAACACACGTGTTGGCAGAACAAAAAGAAGCTGCGGTGACACACGACGGTCATCGTCGCCAGCCATGGTGTGGTCAAAGGGGATCCGTGGAGCAGGTGGGCGGGAGTTCGACAAAGGAACGGACGCACCGCATATAACCCGAGTGCAGCGGAACGGTAGTTACGGCAGGAGTTACGGCACAGTGACCGGCCACACAGACCACACAGAGGGCCGTCAGAGCGCGTCCGGCCGGCCCACCGACAGTGACGGCAGGCGTCCGTCCCGCCCCCGCGGTCCGCCACGCTCAGCTCCCATCCCGCCCGATCACAAACAATCCCCGGCTGTCTGGTGGCCATACACAAACAGCGGCTCCGTTTGGGAGACGGGTCCGACCCCGGCGACCAGGTCACGGCGGCCGGGCAGGGGGCCAGCGACACGGCACCAACACAGGTGGGTCTGTGCAAACACTGCCGGACGGGCTTAACGACCGAACCGGAGCGGCGCTGCGGCCTCCTGTCCGACAGCCAGAGCCCCAGCGGTGGTTTATGACTGTGGAGACGCGGCCCACGCGCGAGCCGTGACCCGTCTATCTCGCCCTGTTCCATAAGTGTGGGGATGAGCTCATCCGAACAGTGGGCCTCTGCGGCCGGCGCTAATGGGGGCGTCCTGTTAGCCCGTCAGACCTGTCACCAGTTGAAAGTGCCCTCCGGCGGGCTGAGTCAGAATGCTGGACAGGTGTTGCGTGGCCGAACAGCGGTGTCAACCCCCCCCATTGGCTGGGGAGGGGTCGACTTTTCGCAGTAGCTGTCGACTTTTCGCAGTAGCTCAAAAACTAATCACGCCATCGTCCTAAAGCTAACTATAGCTTTTGCTTTAAGTTGTTATCGTTTGGGCATAATCTGAATTTGTCAATGTTTCTTTAAGTTAGGACTGTGACGTCACTTCACGCCAGTTTCGCCCGAAAAGTGGCATAAATTGAATCAACAGGCGTAAGTACCTACCTATCTATTTCATTACAGCTTTGTAGATAAAAAACTTAGACGTCAACTATAATGTTTTTCATGATGACTATCTCAATTTTTTTTTCTCAAAAACTAAGCTTTGTTAAAAACTTGCCTAAAAAGCTTGATTTTTATTAAGTCCGTGTGTATTATCAAGTTTTTCATCTTTGCGATGAGTTAGGTAGGGTATACCTAATATATTACTCGTCATCGCCCTCGATGGCAGACTCGGCCGAACGAACTGCCAGCTCGCGGTCCTGTCCCCCCGTCAGCACGCCGCGGGCGGCGGCGCAGTGTCCTGCCGATGTGTCACAGCCGTCCGGGACCGGTCGGCCCGTCTGACGCTCAGACAGTTGACGGATGGCCGATCGGACGGCGGCGGCGGGCGGCGCGGTGACGGGCCACGTCAGTGCCGGTCTGGCCGCCGCGCCGGCCACAGACCCGCCGACGCCGGGTCCCGACACCCCAGAGGGCGGCGCCGAGCACAGCGACCGGGGCCACCGGATACCCAGGGAAACACTGCAGGCCGCCCACAGCGACCGGGGCCACCGGATACCCAGGGAAACACTGCAGGCCGCCCGAGAGGCGTCACCAACCAATGTGTCTCTCACTGTATAGCGTCTAACATGGGAGCACTGCTGTGACAAAACTATCTCCTGCCCACCTCAATTCTACCGTTTGTTCCTAGATGGCACTAGTGGTAAGCGCCTGAATACATACTGTGCCGCACTACAGGGTGCGAAGAAACTGCGGAAAGTGGGCGTGGGAAGACTCAAATGTGATCAATTTGTATACCTTCTTATTAACGTACGTAGGACGGATATTACGGTTCCCTGACGGCTGACCATTTTTGTGTCGCGTTTGCTCGCCTAGTGCCTATACTCACATGTTTACCAATGTAGTGACTAGTGGCTGTGCTGGTTGGAGTGTTGAAACAAACTCACATATGTAACACACGCATTTATTCATAGCAAACCCAAATCAGAGAAATACGGAGTGAAAATTCCCACAAGCCACTTAAAGTTAAACAATCATTCTACGTGAGCCATGCATACCTACAATAAATCGGTATTTCGGCTACTTGCCGGAAAAGCAAGTTCGCGAGTGAACCACCTGAGCGCAGTAGCAGTTGGGCTCGAAATGCTCTCCCATGGGAAGAAGGCAGTTAAAAGCTGAAAACAAAACAATGCCATTATCACAATCCTAGCTTGAAAAATATAACTGCAAAGTTTCTTGACCACATCAACAAGACATAAGCCGGAAAATAAGTTACGCGCCCACACTTGATCCGTTCATTCTCACGAAAACGAAAAACAATTTGTCAAACAAGTTCCTTTAAGCACAAAAAAACTACATAAAACTAACAGCTTCGTCGTTCGGAAAACAGCGCGTTATGTGCAAAGGAAACTTGCAGTGACACAATTAGGATAACGTTTACAACCCACAGTAAAGGTAACAGAGCTGACATTCATCATACAAGAGCTGTCGAAAAACCCGTGCAAAATAGCAAGCCCAAGCTACGTCCAATTTTACAAAACGGGTGTCATGCACGGCGAAAACAAACTGTTAAAAGAACCATGCTTAACTTAGCACGAAGGGGACAAATAAGCTCATCGGGCAGAACAGCTATTCAAGGTTCAGCTGGAGAAACAAACATGAGGCCCAATTGCTCGTCGAAATTCCCAGAAATGATAGAACATATTGTTGCTAAAGGCCGTTAGCTGTTCCAAACGTCCGAGGCCCAAACAAGTTCACTCAGACCGCGGGCCACCAGCGAAGGGCAGGGAGCTCGACCTCGGCGGTACCGTTTTGCCGCGCCCTCGGTATGCCCACTTTGACCTCTGTCACGGTCGGCGTGTCCGACATTCCCGAGAGCGATGACGCCCGCTGGCAGCTCATCGTGGCGTCAGCGCGGCGGACGACCCCTCGGGTGAGGCGGACGTCAGGCCTCCTCCGGCGACGGTGGACGACATCAGGTGCTGTTGGCCGCCCCGGCCGGCGGCGGCGGGGAGTAGAGGGCGGCCAGCGCGGCCGCCTGCGGTCCGCCCACCACCGGGCAGTGGAACGCCGGCTGCTGGGGGTGCAGCTCCGGCCAGAGGGCCGCCGGCCGGAGCCACTCTGCGCTCTGGCCGCCGGCCGTGCGCCCCGGGCGGCCCCAGTCCGAGCTGAGCCACCAGTCGGCGCTCGGCGGCTGGCCCCAGTCGAGCCCGGGCCAGGCGGCCACGGAGTGCCGCCGGTCGGCGGACGTCTCTCGGAGGGGCGCGCGCCGCGCCGGGAACGGTGACAGCCGCACGGGGATGATGTGCTCGCGCCGCTGCTGGGACGGCCGGGCGCGGCTCTCCTGAGCGGTCAGGGTGTGGGAGGCGCTCGGGGCGGCCGACTCTGGGACCAGACGTATGGGGATCACATGCTCCCGGGGAGTGCGGCACCGCTCGTCTGCAGAGCGCGCCCGCTGTATGGAGGCCGATACACGCTCCGGCGCAGCTGCAGAGCCAGCACGTGGAGGGATCGTTGTGGGCTTGATGGTCTCTCCAAAAACGGGAGTTGTGGTACGTGGTTGTACTTGCGAGTTTCCTCCTAAGATTTGCTTCCGTGATGTTTCGTGTGTTTCGGACATTGACTGGAAACATTTCTCTTCTGTTGTTGTTGTAGAGCTCGTTGAAGGAGAGCGCGTGAATGACTGCTGATACGACTGGCTGCTCTTTTCGGCAGCATCAGTCTCCCGTGTTCCTGACTTTGTTTCCTCAGACGTCTTGGACCTATGGAACGTTTCTTGCCGATCAACAACTGGCTGTGAAGGTGATTGTACAGTTGGGGCGATGAAGATTCCCGGGTTTCTCTGACGCTCAGATCCTTCTCTCGACTTTCCTGTCATTGACTGCTTAAGTCCCTGTTCGAGGTAACTTGCTCCAAGTTCCTTTGGTATTCCCGATTGTGATCCATTAGACAGATTTGTGGTGCTGGAAGGAAATCCGCACGATGCCGACCTTGACGTCGGCATGGTCACATATCCTGAGGTCTCCTTCGTCTCCGACATGCTCACGGTTGCTTGCTCATCAACAGTTGTGAATGCGACTCCGCCTGGCGTCTTTGACACAGACTGTTGGTGACTGCGTTGCGCCTTCTCCGCGGTCGCCGAGTCCCGCTGGCCGGTTTCCGTCTTCTCTGAGATCTTTGAGTGACTGTATGTCTCCTGTCGGTCTGCACATGGAGAGTGGGCGCTGATGCCGCGGGTAACAGCACCAGGAACGATAGAGATTGGAAATTTCGGCAGGCTAGTTACAGTGTTTGCTCGCGGTTTAGTGACTTCCTCCTCTATAAGTTTGGGTTGCTGCCGAGACTGCAAGCTTGATGTGTCCGACATTTGATTTGAAGCAATATCGAAAGCCGCTCCTGCTCTTGAAGCCTGGTCCGACCACTGAGGCACACCGTTTGATTTTGAGGCTGGCTCCTGAAGTGTGGGACGCCACTGTGGTGAAGGTCCGTAGGTCACCTCCTTCGACTGCGACACCGTGCGGGTCGACTGCTCCTCTACCGTGGGCGATGACGAGCCCGTCGGGGTTCTGGACACGGCGTGCTGAACAGTCTGTTTGCGCGTCTCCTCCGACTCGGCCTCCCGTTGGGCCGCCCCTGTCCTCTCGGACACCTGCGACCTGCTCACGGTCTCCTGTTGGTCCACATACGGCGTCGCCGTGATTCCTGCTGATTTGAACGGTGCCGTCGGCGCCCGCGATAAATTGCCCTCGTGGGATGGCGGCTGGCCTACCGACTGACCCCGTCCCTCACTTGATGCTGGAGGCGCCCGTCTCCTCTCTTCGGTCTCCGGCTTGATGGTTTTGCTGAACTGCTCTGAAGCAGCCTCGCCAGTAGACGCAGTATGAGTTCCACGTATGTCAGAAATCCTTCCTGCAAACGACCCGCGTTGAATAGTTTCTTGGGACGGCAAAGAGTTAGCCCGGTGCAAACTACCCGACTTCGGCCCAGTCTTGGAGCCGGGAAATGGGGCAGCCGAGACGGGGCCATAGTCAGACATCCGTCTGTTAGCCTCAGAGGACTTCATACTTGTTTGGGACTGTTTCATGTCGGTGACGTCACAAGTTGTTTGTGCGACTGGGTGCTCTTGACTGGGGCATATTCCTGAAGCTGAGGTCAGGGCTGTGCTGAGAGAGCTCGTCGAAGAGCATGTTGAGCTGAGAGCGGGGAACGGGGACGGTTTCGATTCACCGGAGGCGGAGGAGACAGCGGATGGTGCCGTCTGATCTCTGGTCTTCACTGGGACAGGCGGTTTCACCGGTGCCCACGACTTTGGTGTAAAACAAGCCGGAGGGTTCGCCTTGATGGACGTTTGGGGCGCCGACTGGGAGTCGTGGATGCCAGCATTTGCCGTGAAAATATCTGTCCCTGGTACGCTGGTTTGGCCAAGTGGCGTCTTATTTTCGTTGTTCATCTGCTGGACCGGTGGAAAGGGCGCTCCTGACATGTCCGACTGAAAGAAACTCAGACCTGTCTTAAAGTCAACCTTTGTAGTAGGCGTTTTACTTTCCCTCAAACTAGAAGGTACAACTTTGGGTATCGTTTCAGTTGGTTCGGCTGTTCGCTGGTCTCGCGATTCTGACGTTAATGCTTCGCCCATTAAAAATGCAGGGCGCACCGAAGCATTCATGGATTTGCTGTTCGTTTGAATCATTTCTGTCGGCACGGAGGATAAACGTCTCCCATCGTAACCATCCGTCGTTTTGCGCTCATATGTTTGGCGGCAAGTGCTTGCGCTTTCTGATATTTGAGAACCGTTGCCTTGCTTTTCCACGTTGGCTAGTGGATTGCTGATGTCACGAGGTTCTTGTACCCGATTCGACACATTCGAACCGGATTCGTTCTCCTTTTTGGACACATCTGAAGTTAGGTTCAAGGTATTCGCTGGCGGCACATCGTTCCAAGAAAATAGGTACTTGGATATGGACTGGAGGAACGTGTTGGCCGGAGAGCCGTCTTGCTTAGTGAGGGTATTCTGAGGGGGAGTCGATCCGGGAGCTCGACATGGTGGCTGCGTGGATGTCTCAAGTGAATTAAAGGACGTCTCGTGCGACTTTTTCTCCACAGTCTCTGAGACTGTACAGGTTGGAGTCTGTGTAACTGAAAATTGGATTGCATCGCTCTTCTTCTCCTGCCGTTCAGTTTCTTTTCGACCAGTCTGGGTTTCTTCAGCTGTCTTAGAATGGCTGATAGTGTCCTGTTTGTCAACGAAGGGCTTCGTTGACAGCTGAGTTCCAAACTCCAGCGTCACGTTGGGCTTAAATTCGGGCATCCCAGACAACTTCAACTGTGCCAGGCCTGGGTTTAACTTCTGAGCTTGGCTCGGTGTTTGCCCACTCGCTCCTAGGGCCAGCCCCGAAACCGCAGTGGTCGCCTGTCGCTCGGAACCGTTTACGCCGCTCGAGAACAATCCGCTGTGTGAGAACGGACTGGACGCCAGCTGTCCAGTGACCGGCTGATGGAGCCGAGAGGTTTCCAGCGTCTTGGACGTGACCTCACTGGTCACCTCCTCCACCGTGGAGGTGGAGACCCCGTTCGGTGTCCTGATCTCCTCCTTTTGTACCGCGCGGGACTGCTTCTCGGCGCCTTCCGACTCGCAGTGTCCGTTCTCGGTTCTGTCTGAGGCCTTCCAGCGGCTGGCCGTCTCCTGTCGGTCGACGTACGGTTCGGATGACATCCCCAGTACTGATGAGCTGAGGGGAGGCAGTTCGGGCACTCGCTCCTTCGCCACCGGCACATCCTGTCCGCTAAGTTTGCAGCTGTCCATCATCACCCGATTGCAAACCAGCCTGAGCGGTGGCGACGTCGGCAGCGATAGATCAGATTCGCGTCAATCTCGGTCCGTATTTCACCAGACTGTCAGCTCTTGACGCGTCAGTATTGACTGACGACTCGAAAGTATCACACATCACAATTTACAGCACAAATTATCTGCTCCTCAATCATTCAATCAGCAGCGATTCTAGGGTTCATAGCAGTGCTATGCTTTTGATCCTTTCAGAGCTTGAATGATTTCACTTTAAAGAATCGCACGGAGTCGTTCGCTGTGTCGTTCGTATGGTCGTTACTTGCTGGCGTGCCACTCGGATCCGCGGCGAGGCTCGTGCTCCGGGTCGGCAGCAGACTCGCCGCTTCCACCGACAGCGCGCCACTGAGCGCCGTCCTTCCCCGGCCGGCGATCGGCACCGCCGTATTTTTGGCCGCGCGCGGGGGTGAACTCGGCTACCGGCGGGGCGCGACCTTCGAGGCGCGGCGCTGGGATGATGTAGAAGGTCCGAGAGGGACCGGGCGCCGACAGCGCCGTCCGACCGAGCGATGTATTTACATACACAGCGAGCGAGAGGTCGGCACTATTTTCAGTGGCGCCGGTGCAGGTCTCCCGCTCAGACAGGACGAGGGATGTCATTTCTCGGATCGTGGTTCGGCGCTTATCTCGTCATACTCAGCTCAGCGGCGCCGAGCCGCGGCCGGCGTGGACAAATAAACACCCGTCTAAAACGGACCAGCCAGAGAGCTGACGTGCTAACAAATGCAGGCCTAGAGGCGCATTATTCATCCATAACCCTTTGTTCTCGTTATGCATGTAACCTACGTAACAAACAAGTTTATAAGTACAGGTCTCGCGGGTTTTAGCGGTAGGTTTTGCACCTAGAAAAAATTTAGTGTACTTCAGGCTATATCTTCGTGGTCTTAAGCTTTTAAGTGTTGAAGATGCGATCGACTTGTTGGGTAACAAGCCGGCCATGATCGTGTAAAATGGATTCATCGTAGCTCGATTAGTTTCTGAGATATAACCGGAAATGTAAAAGTGCAAAACCTACCGCTTAATCTCGCGAGACCTGTACGTCACTTGCCTCTAAAAAACGAAAGTCTGTGTATTTGCACAAGGCCCACCGGACTCATCTGATCATGAGCTTAAGATCATAAGATAATGATCATAATCAGTGCATGAATTCATATATGCACGAACGTTTACTTAAAGTGGGAAGGCTTCGACCCGCGCCCCGCTGCAGCGGGACGCGGTCCCCAGCGCGCTAGTGGGTGTTTGAACGCCCCCTTGAGGTTTTTCGCGAATATCTTAAAAACGATGGAAAGTTCAGACCAAGCTCACTTAAGGTCAGGTCACCAGGTCACTTCAAGTGACCTCACCTAATAAAAAGTTTCAAAGTCTGCCATAGCTACACCGAGTGATCGATCACTATGAAAGTTCCAGCATTGATAAGAGCAACATTATGTAAAAAATGTAGGTATATCTCAGAATTCTGATATCAGTGACCTATGGTCAGATCAATGTTGCAACCTCCCCGAAAAATTGAAAGGCGCCTATTTTGGATGAACGCCATTCTAAATACTCTCAAACACTTAATTACAAGTGACTATGACACACTGAACAAGAAAATAGCACCCATGACCCCTGTTAATGCCCCTGAGGTCAGCTCGGGTCACGAATGCTAGCTAAGCTTTTCGCGAATAGCTTTTGATATAGGCATGCTAGAGCGATGAAAACACCTTAGATGTGTTCAGCTCGACGATACAAATCGGCTGATATGCAGCATGGTCTTTTCCGGTCAGGTCATGACCTCAACCTGAGGTCAAACTTACAAGCTGACCTTTCAAGGTCAAATTGTAATTCATTCGATGCATTTTGACGAGAGGAACACGGTGTCGGTAAAATCAAGCTCGTGCAAGGTTCGATTCAAAAGTTATTGCAGAAAAACTGTTCCCGCAAAACTCGTCCATTTTGGCATTTTTTGCCCATTAGAGACAAAACCGTTGGCGTTAAGTCAAATCTGAGATAAATGCTCAGAAAGAGCGTTAATAGGACTATTGAATGCGCTATTCCGGGGCGCTGTAGCTCTGTTTGTTCCCCAGCTCTGCGTCGGCTCGTTTGACATTGTCGACATTCGACCTGAAAATCGGCGAAATCCAGGACCCGCAGCGGGGCGCGGGTTAAAATGTCTGATCGAATGATCTATAAACTTACTATAGGTATGTTTGTTCCACTTTAAATATATTATGCACTACACCGATGCTGTTCAAGAATCGGTTGGAATGGAATACATTAAGTAGTGAAACTTTCTCGAAACAGCATTTCGTTACGTAAAAACGTCTTTGTAATTCGTATTGTTTCGGGCTACACTGAGGTAGGCACAGTGTAGCCCTAATGCCGAGCAGGCGCCCCAGTACGCGGCCAACCTGTGCCTCCACGGAGAAGGCGGCGTTGGAAATTAATGCTGATTATAATCATTTACCTGAGGAATATTAGAAATGACACTTCCTTAAAAACGTCTCCCACATGCTATCATAAATAGAAAATACCGCGCAAGCATGACCACCGTCAGCAATGTCAAAACATACAAAATGGACATACCTTGACTACCAATTGATTGATTCGGCACGCACCTAAGCTTTCAGGAAGGTGCGGTTACTTGGTCTAATCCGAACTCTCAACTAGAGAGTAGTGTTATAACTTGCGACCCTCCATGGGAATGTGCGTTTGGCATGTGCGGTAGCCTTAGCATGCAGACTGCAGAGGCTATTGTATGACCATGATACACACACCGTGCCCCAAACCAAGAAAAAACCGAAACGATAACAATGCAGGGGCTATAATAATAAGAGGGTATTGTGTTAACACTGAAAGGAAGAAAATAACACAAACGTATCTCTAATTTTGAACTAGAATGCCTGATAGTAATCTGGAAAGTCTTACGCTAAAATATAACTAAAAGAAAATGCTAAGCGTGCGAGAAAAGTGATATGCATATGTCACTAATTTAACCATCGTTTTACTTTTTCTACGCTGCTATGAAAGAGGTTCAGGCATCCTAATGTCTAGTGACTCATCTATCGACTAGCATTGTATCTAATCAGTAACACCATAGCATAGTCTATATCGTTCATAACACACATCAGTGCGACTGAGAAAGGCGCTGACAGCAGAACCAAACGTACATACATTCGTGAATTCGTTATGGTTTGGCTCTTGAGTGAGCGATTGAATGGAAAGAGAAAGAGAGAAAGAGAGAAAGAGAGAAAGAGAGAGAGAGAGAAAGAGAGAGAGAGAGAGAGAGAGAGAGAGAGAGAGAGAGAGAGAGAGAGAGAGAGAGAGAGAGAGAGAGAGAGAGAGAGAGAGAGAGAGAGAGAGAGAGAGAGAGAGAGAGAGAGAGAGAGAGAGAGAGAGAGAGAGAGAGGCGCCGCCGGGCACGGACCGACCTTCGACTCCGACGTTGCAGGTGGTGACGGCCTCGCCCACCAGGTTGGTGGCCTTGCACATGTATGTGCCAGAGTCCTCCGGGTACGAGTAGAGCAGGTCCAGCGCCACGTACCCAAAGTCGTAGGTCGTCTTGAACCGGTGACCTGAGGTGGGAAGGATCGGTCAGCGCAGGGAAATCGGAGCAGGACTCGCTATAGTCGCCCGTTCAATAAACTTCCATATCGCTTAGGAAAATATGATGGCGCAATGTTTCATATTCCCGATAAGCAGCATCATAGCTTTAATTGTCATAGGTTTGGAAAAAAATAGCTATTAGTAGCAGTTCCCACCCTACTTTCACAGACCGTTTCACCAACACCAGTGATCCGCCGGTGACTACCGTCCACGCACCCTGCGGGATGGGCTGTCCGTTGTAGAACCATTCCACCTTCATGTGCGGGTCGTTGACGGGCGTCAGCGTGGCCTCCAGGTGGGTGGGCTGGCCCTCCACCAGGCTGGCGTTCTTCAGCGGCCGGCCGAACACGGGCCGCTCGTACTGGGGTGCCTGCTCGGCGGCCGGCCGCGGCCGACCCGCCTCCAGGTGGCTGATCTTCTGCAGCGCGGCCGGGTGCTGCGACTCCTGGATCAGCGCCGCGCGCGCTGCAGGGGGGGGGGGGGCGTGAAACAATCACATAACAATCCATGACGCGTCATCATTCCACCAGTAATTAACGTCACCTATCTGATCAGTGAGTTTGTAGTGTGCGCATCCGGTGGGACATACTCATTTGCATAAGATCGTTTTTCGCACCAAACAATGCAACACAAGTTAAGCTGAGCCGACAGCAATACACTGAGAGGCTAAACCACTCACTAATATTTGTTTTTGTTTTTTAATCCCGAGACCCATCGACACAAATTTTTCACAATTCAGTATTTTGCATCAATTTCATACATGTCTTATTGAGCCGATTTTATAAACGCAGAAGTGATTGGGCAGCACTGCCAGCCCGGGCCGGGTGAGGACTCACGCTGGACGGTGATGTTGAGCTGCGAGGTGGCCTGGCCGTTGCGGTTGGAGGCGCGCACCGTGTATACGCCCGAGTCCTCCGGGTAGGCCGACAGCACGTCCAGCGACACAAACCCAAAGTCGTTGACGGTGCGGTACCGCGAACCTGCCGAGGCGCGCACCGGTCACCGAGAGTACGCACAAACAACTCTGAAATATGGGCGGCCGAGGGCACGCACAAATCGCTTGGGAGTCATACAAGGCTTCAGTGACTGCGTAATGAAATCGCTTTCAAACCAGCCTCCTATGCTGTCACCAATTGTTTCATTGCGGGAAAGTGTCTTAAAAATCAGATTACGTTAAATATTTCACACAGCCACTGATGGGTTATACCAATTGAATTAAGACTCCTTGAAATCCGAGCCGTCGCTTACCCATGGCGAGCGGCTTTCCGTTGTGGAACCACTCGACCTTCATGTTGGCGTCCGGGTAAGGCTCGATGCGCGCCTCCATGTGGGCCGACTGGCCCTCCACCAGGTTGGTGGGGCCCGTCAGCTCCGTCACGAACCTGAGCACGAACGGACAGCGGGGGTGAGTCGGCGACTGGCCAGGCCGGTCAAATGTGACGCACAGTAACGTGTAGCGCGCTGTAATCTGACCGCACTGTCAGCCACTCCCGTCAGCGGCCATCCCACGCCACTCACCGCGGCTTCTCCGTGACCACAGTCTCCTGCACCTCCGGCCGGGAGATGTGCTTATCCTCGAGCTGCCGCAGCTTGGGCAGGGCGCCCTCATGCTGCGAGCCCAGCATCAGCGACTCGCGGCCTGCCAACGCACCGCAACAGGTCACCGACAGTGGCTGGCACGGACATGGGAAAATCAGTCAATTGAAACACAACTCTGATTTAACTACCACGTAATTAACATGAAGTAACTATCGAGAAGTACTGCTTTCTGTCCCATCTGAAAGGTCACCTGTCGTCAAACCCAGCGCCCTCTACTCCCGCCCTCCCATGGCTCCCCGGCAGCGGCGCGGCAACTCACTCTGCACCAGACAGGTGGCTGAAGTGGCCGCCTGGCCCAGCTGGTTGGTGGCCCGGCACGTGTACGTGCCGCTGTCGTCCTCCTGGGAGTACTTCAGGTCCAGCGCCACGAAACCAAAGTCGTTCACCGTCGTGATCCGGTTGGCTGGAAAACAGACACGTGGTTTATGAAATTGCAGTAGACGGAACGATACAACTGGTACAATGGAGCGCGACATTGCCATTGTCTACGCAATTATCCCAAATATTCGGAGCGTCAGACATCTTCCGTGCCTCGCCGCCGGCGACTCACCCTGCTGGAGGGGCACGCCATTCTTGAACCACTCGACCTTCATCGTCTCGTCGCCGACGGGGATGAGGCGGCCCTCGAAGTGCAGCGGCTGGCCCTCGGCGGCGTGCAGGTCGCGGATCGGCTGCGTGAACACGGGCGCCTGGCTGGTGGCCTCCTCTGCGCGCGGCGCCGACTGCGGCTTCTGCTCCAGGTGCCGCAGCTTGGCCAGCGCCTCCTCGTGCAGCGTGCCCTGGTCGATGGCGCCCTTGGCTGTCGGCGGGCACGGAGGACCGGTCAGAGGGGTATGAAGTGACTGTGCCCTGGTCGATGGCGCCCTTGGCTGTCGGCGGGCACGGAGAACCGGTCAGAGGGGTATGAAGTGACTGTGCCCTGGTCGATGGCGCACCCTGGCGTCAGTCAGAAGGGCAAGGGTTGGAAGCAGAATAGAACACGTCTTCCTGTTCTGCAACCATTGTGCTCGAACCGAAACCACTGTTTAATACGTCGCAGAATATTACGACAAACAAATGAGGATTATATGTTCAATAATTTTACGTTTAGCACGACTCACAGATGCAGGTGAGGTTGGCCTGGGTGACGGCCTCGCCTAGCGCGTTGGTCGCCTTGCACGTGTAGGTGCCCTGGTCCTCCGGGTACGCGTCCAGGATGTCCAACGCCACAAAACCAAAGTTGTTCGTCTCAACAAACCTGGAGAGACAGATCGAGGAACGGTATAGCGGAGCAAGCTAACTGCAAGACCATTATGGTCTAATGGTGCCAAATATACACAAATCATTATTTGTGTCTCAACATATGGGAACATTCACGTAATTTTACATTTCAATATCACGGCAATCAAAATGTCGTTAGGCATACTACAACTGAGTCGAACGTCCTCTCGAATACACTAGATTGTTGCTAAAATTCTCCTGATATTTTATTGTATCATCGACCACCCCATTCACCCCTCCTTTCCTTTCCCTTCTCTCTCCGCCTCCCCCATACAATCTAAGTAGGGGAGAGTGGGGTAATTTGGCCGGTGGTGTAAATTGGCCGCCCCCACCTGTACGATGTCTAATAAAAGTGAGTGAAATAACTCTAGTCTCTATTCATTTGTCATGGGTAGAAATAACTGGAGGACAAATGTCAAAACTTTGCCCCTCGTAGTTTTATTCAAAATTAATAAAACGTTAATTTCATTAGAAAATGGTAACTTTTACTTCTGTTTAAAAAGTTGTATAACATGTAGTATTTGGGCTAAAAACGAATTCAGACATTATAGCGCCATTCTTGGGGGTGTTCAGCGGTTCCAAGAGCAATTTTATCTAATTCCGTATAGCCGTGATGACTTTATAGACAAAAATTTTCAGAATGGCAATATGGGGTAATTTGGCCGGGACTAGCGGGGCAACTTGGCCGGTGCGCTCATGGTCACTATGCTGGGACGGCCGAGTTTTCATGGTCAATTGTACCATAAATGACATGTTTCATGACCAACTTTGACTACTTTGATGCCTTACTTCCGATTGGTCAACTGTAAGAGCATGTGACGTCATCAAAGGTTACCAAACGTTTTTTGCTAATAAATCCTTACATAAAAATGGTACAGCCGCACAAATGGTCTCATTCTGTTCAGCTCGCCAAGGCGCATCGAATGATATGCATGATGACCTTGAAATCACGTGACCTTGAGGTCAAGCGACCTGATGCAACGTGACCTGAGGTCAACCTTTGACCTTGACTTCTCAAGGTCAACTTATATATCTTTCGATGCGGACTGACGAGAGAATTACGATGGTGGTACTCGAAGTTTTGGCCTAGCTTGATTACTTCAAAAGTTATTCGTAAAAACTGTGATCGCATCTAGAGCCGCTAATTTGGCTATTTTGACCCCTGTGACCCCTGAGTCAACCTCCAAAATGCGGCAAATGCGTCATAGGACACACGTCATTGCTGAATCTGAAGCTGATTCGCAATATAACAGAAAATCCCGACTGCAAACTAACAACGGCCAAATTGCCCCACACCCCCGGCCAAATAACCCTGCTAGTGGGGCAATTTGGCCGCCTTGCAGACCTTTGTAATACGTCACAATTTCAATATAAGTAATTACTCTATCATTTCAAGTTCACTTTCCAGTAAAGTAAAATGAATGCGACACCTGCCAGCGTTGAGAAAATGCAGAAATGTGTCGTCAATTTTAAGTTATATCGTTTTCTAAAAAAAGCGGCCAAATTACCCCACTCTCTCCTACCCCTCGATACGCTCCGATGACCCCTAATCAGCGCACCTGGAGCCGGCCTTGACGGGCTTGCCGTTGTGGAACCACTCGACCTTCATGGTGTGGTCGGAGACGGGGATGAGGCGCGACTCAAAGTGCGCCCGCTGGCCCTCGCGGATCTGCACGCTGGCCAGCGAGGTGGTGAAGACGGGCGCCTGCGTGGTCACCTCGTCCACCTGCTCGGCGCGGCTGTACTTGGACTTGTCCTCGAGGAACTGCAGCTGCTGCATACTGGTCGCCTCGTGCTGGCTGGTGGTGATGATCTTCTGGGCGGCTGCGGTCACGGCGACAGACAGTCACACGCAGCGTAACGAACAATACACGGAGCTTGAAGCGGTTATAAACAACTGATGCATAGCGTGAAATAAATGATCAAGTTTTGGAGATCGAGAAAGAGCGGTAAAGTGGCATATGAATAAGCAGCTAAAACAACTACAGCGATGGTTGCTAACTAATTCTGCTGCTAAATAGCAATGTCTGCGATAATCTTAGATTGGACATGACATGAATATGCGCTTGACCATGACACATTACATTCGACTGCTTATCGGTCAACACTTCCCCCCCCCCGGCTCCCGCCGATGACCGCTACTCACGGGACGTTTTAAGGATGGCCGACGTCTCGTCGTAGCCGAGCCCGTTGGTGGCGCGGCACGTGTAGATGCCGTTGTCCTCAGCGATCGTGCCGACAATGTCCAGTGCCACGTACCCGAAGTCGTGCAGCGGACGGTGGCGGTGGCCTGCCGGCGGGTCGGGGCGGTCAGCCCGCTCTGGAGAAGCCCCATTAACACCACGGAAAAATGCATCAACTCCTGCTTTCAAACTAATTGTACTGCCCAGCCGACGTCCCCTGGTTGCCACTTACCGACCAGCTTCTAATGCGGCACCAATCGAATACAGACCAGCACCTTCACAGTTGTAGTCCAGACACTTCTTCGGTACTTGCTGTAACTATGACTTATGAATGCAACACAACGGCTGCACCCGGACTGCGTACCGCCCATTGCTCCCCGGTGTTTGATCACGCGCCCAGTCAGCGTCCCCCCCCACGGCCGGGGTCACCTACCGACGGTGATGGGCTTGCCGTCCTTGAGCCACTCCACGCGCAGGTTGACGTCAGTGACTGGCTCCACCTTGGCCTCAAAGTGTGCCGTCTGACCCTCGCGCAGGTTCTCCTGAACGGCGGGGATGGGGCATTCACACCACCGACCACGTGACACCGAGACAATATGACGGCGAGTCATGATACGAAAACCTGACACCGACACCATCTTGACATGACGGTGACACAACTTTAGCATTGTTTATAAGGATTTCCGTACCCCTGTCTTTTGCTATAAATACAGTAAATAATGACGTTACAAATGCTGAGAGCTGGTGTATCACTCGACAGTGTCCCCTCCCCCTTTCTTCCGTGTCCACTGTCCACGCCGTCCGTTCTCACGCACCTGGTGTTTGAGCTGGGACACGAACTTGGGCTTGATCTGGACCATCTCGTCGAGCCACTCCTTGCGCTGGTAGCGACTAGAGTCCTCGATGTACTGGATCTGCTCCATCGTCTGCGGGTGCTCCGTGTAGTGGTCCTTCTTGGCTGCAGACAACACACATAACAAAACATGGTGTTAAATTGACACAATAAATGACATTTTAGCTATCTGAAGCATATATTTTCAGATTTTTGTAAGAAAACGTTGCAAAGGACTAGTTTGTTAACACTAAAAAAGAAATGTCAAAGATTAACCCTCGCATGTGTAGGGGGGGGGGGGGGGTCGGATGGACCCCCTATGGTTTCTCGCGAATAACTCGCGTAAAAGCGGCCGATCGCGACGAAACTTTCAGTACCCTCGCATTGATCAATTTTACACCTACCCTGAAAATTTCATGACCCTGACCTAAATGACCTTTGACCTGTGACCTCTTTTCCGAGACCATGTTTGGCCGGAATCGCGATTTCGCGTATGTCGGCTCGCACTAGCCGCGTGTTTGCAAGCTTTTCGTGGTTTCAAACGTTCAAACATGTGATTTGATGTTACTCCCGTGTGTGTCAAGGTCACCTGAAGGTCAGGTCAGGCCATTGACCTTTGGTGACCTCGGGTGACCTCGGTTCACTTTTTCGAGTTTTACATGTTTCTAGGCTAGTTTTTGGAGCTGAATTCGAATTCAGCAACCATTTGAACATTTACGAAGTAGTTTTGGTGACTTCGTAACATGTTACGAAGCTGTCAGAGGCGGTTGACACGTACTACGAATACCCGTCACGACGCCTACTGGTTGACCTGACCTGACCCGACCTGGTCTAAATGCTTCAAGACATCATCTGTGATCAAAACTAACACGATATTCGTGATCAGCACCCCGAAAAACCCCTTAGCAGCCACACTTTACGACTTTCTAACAGGTCCCGATTTTCCCGACTTTGGGTCATTGACCTGACCTGGAAGGTCAACCAATGACCTAGGACCTTAAAATTGGGTATCATCGGCTTCCTCTCGTCACGGGCAACATGCTCGTTTTTTCCGCGAAGCTCTAGCTCGATCAGGGGCCAAACGGCAAGGGGGGGGTCCAACCGACCCCCCCCCCCCTACACATTAGAAGCTGGCAAACGCCGCACACATGCGAGGGTTAAGACAAAAGCGAATGAGCCCCGTCCCTGTGACCTCTGATGACGTCACCCACCGATGACGCGGATGGCGGCGGAGGTGACGGCCTGCCCGAGCCGGTTGGTGGCGCGGCACGTGTAGATGCCGGCGTCCTCCGGGTACACACTGAGCAGGTCCAGCGCCACGTAGTCGAACTCGTACGCCGGCCGGAACCGGTGGCCTGCGCGCAGGGCAGCACCGGCGCAGGTCAGTGAGGGGCCAGGTGTCAGTGCGGCAGGTGAGAGGTCGGTGGGGGAGGTCAGAGGTCAAATGAGAGCGTCTAGAATGGACTTAAAGGGCTGGAGCGGAACATAAGACGATGATTCTACTTGAGCAGTTTGTCGAGTAAAATAGATAGCGAAAACACGTAAAACGAACCAATTAAAACTTCGAAATAACACAAAACATAGCATACCACTTCCTGTAAAAATCAGTACTTACAATCTATGTAGTTCATAAACGCACACTTCGTTCAATGCTATATTTTACTACGAGTAAACACTGCACGGCAAGATTAACCCGCGCCCGGCTGGGGGTCCTGGATTTCCACGCCCTGCTGGGGGGGTGTTTGAACACCCCCCCCCCTTGTAACTCGGCTCCTGGGCCACGTAGCGATACGCGGAAGGCGGCGTTCGAAAGAGCGTCAAAAATAATGACGAAATCACTTCGGTCAATTTTTTGGTCAGGTCAAAGGTCAGGTCACCAGAGGTCATTGAAGGCAAAATTTCGCCGATTTCCAGGTCGAATGGCGAAAATTTTCCAGAAACCAACGCATAACTCGGGAACCAATAGAGCTACAGCGCCGCGGAAAAGCGCATTCGATAGCCCTATTAACGCCCTTTCTGAATAATTCTCTCAGATTTGACCTAACGTCAACGGTTTTGCCTGCAGGGGGCAAAAACTGCAAAAATAGCCGATTTTTTCGGAAACAGTTTTTCTGCAATAACTTTTGACCCAAGCCCTGTACGAGCTTACTTTTACCGGCATCGTGTTCCTCTCGTCAAGACGCATCGAATGACCTATAACTTGACCTTGAAAGGTCAACTTGAAAATTTGACCTCAGGTCAAGGTCATGACCTGACCGGAAAGGGTCATGTTGCATATCAGTCGATCCGTATCGTCGAGCTGAACACATCTAAGGCGTTTTCATCGCTCTAGCATGCCTCGCGCCGCCGTTTTTGAGATATTCGCGAAAAACCACAAGGGGGGGTGTTCAAACACCCCCCCCCCCCCCAGCAGGGCGCGGGTTAATAGGTATTAGTGTCATCACAGCTAAATAAACGGCCTCTCGTCTCGGGTTCGTTTTCCCGGTACGGACGTTCGGTCCGCGGCCGACTCACCAACTTTGAGCGGCTGGTCGTTGACGAACCACTCGACCCTCATGCTGTTGTCGCCCACCGGCTGCAGGCGACACTCGAGGTGCACGTTGGTGCCCTCCATCGTCTCCACGTTCCGCAGCGGTTTGGTGAACGTCGGCACCTGGCGCGCGCCCGGGACCGGTCAGCGGCGAGATCAGACAAGGCAGCCAAACACTACCTCACCTGATATCCGTCACTGGACACACCATGTGGGACAATTACATAGCACTCCCAGTTAACACGGAAGTCTAATAGCCGAAGCACAACACTATGAATTTAGCACAGAACAATCTCGCCATGACACTGAAATATCGCCAAAACATCGCCTGCCAAACATTGGTAGTCCCCCCCCCCCGTCCGCCGTCCACACCTGGTCGGTCCCCCTCCCTCAGTCTGCCGGTCACCTCTCCCCCCCCCCCCAGTCGGCCACTCCCCTACCCTCAGTCCGCCGGTCACCCCTCCCCTCCCCCAGTCCACCCTCACCTGGTTGACGTCGGTCTCGACGTCCTCGCGGCGCGCCTGGCGCGCAGAGTCCTCCAGGTACTGGATCTGCTCCAGGGCGCCGTCGTGCTGCGGCTCCGTGTCCACGGCGGCGCGCGAGACCACGCGCACGGCGGCCGACGTGTGCGCCGAGCCCAACTGGTTGGTGGCGCGCGCCGTGTACTCGCCAGAGTCGGCCGTCGTCAGCTCCAGCACGTCCAGCGCCACGAACCCGAAGTCGCAGTAGGTGCGGAACCGCGAGCCGATGGTGATGGGCCGGCCGTTCTGGAACCACTCCACCTTCATGGTCGGGTCGTTGAGCGGCTCCAGGCGACACTCGAGGTGCACGCCGCGACCCTCCGCCTGCGGCGGCTGGTCCTGGAAAGCGCGGCGCAGCCGACAGCGTCAGCGGCAGTCGACACGTGTAACGGGAAATCGTAAGATTATTATCGGAAATTCGCTTGAATGAAGTCCCAGAACTTGTCAATGGTATCGGTCGCTGACAACAGCATCAGTCGGCACAGGTAGCCCCCCACCCCCACCGAACAGCACTCGGTGCAGCGCTCACCTTCAGCGGCTCGATGAAGACTGGCTTGGACTTGCAGTAGTCGCCGATGTCGTAGCTGGGCTCGACGAATTTCGACTTTTCCATCTGCGCGGTCTTCTCCACCACGCCTCGGTGCATGGAGGAGGTGTCCACCGCCTGGCGAGCTGTACACACACACAAACGGTAAACCACGTAAGCCATAAAACCCTAATTTTGAATGTGTAAAAGATAAAAAAAAAATCGAGGTCGGTCGGCATACGGCTTGACAAACTTTGCACGAACCATCTTTCGTGACAATAATGTAGTTAGAATCGAACACAGCAAGCTTTTCCGCGTTTTCATTGCATAGGGAGGACAATGAGGTTTTCCCCGTAACCCTCTGCGCTGACCAGAGCACGACTCACCCTCGACCTTCATCTGCGCCTGTGTCTCGGCCTGGCCCAGCGCGTTCCTGGCCACCAGTGTGTAGGTGCCGGCGTCCTCCGGCTTGGCCCCGGTGATGTCCAGCGCCACGTAGCCAAAGTCGAGCACCGTCGAGATGCGGTTGGCGGGGGCCAGCGGCCGGCCGTTGTGCAGCCACTCCGTCTGGGGTTGAAGGGCGGCGGCGAGATGACGTTAAAAAAGGTGGCAGACGGCAGCCATATGCGTCTGGGTGGCGTAATTAAAGTGTAAATAAGCTAAAACCACTTGTTATAAGCTAGAATTGGACTTTCACAGTAGCATACAATAAAAAAGAACGCCCAAGAAAGCTGGATTAGTTGAAGTCACAGTTGAAATAATTATTATACAATTATCATTAAATCATTAATCATAAAATTATCAAATCTAAACAGCTACCGGCAGACATGAAATGTGATGCTTCTGGCAGTTAAATGAACGTTAGACTCCTCTGTCCCAGTTCCCGATCCCGCCCACAGATTAGTACAAAGTGCCCGCGGACCTTCATAGTGGCGTCGTTCTGCGGCTCGACGCGCGTCTCAAAGTGCGCCCGCTGGCCCTCCCTGATGACGGTGGTGCCCTTCAGCGGTCCGAGGAACTTGGGCGGCATCTTGGTGACGGAGACGTCCTCCTCGACCAGGCGCTGGTGCCGGCTGCGGCGGCGGGCCGGCGCGCGGTCAGATATATTGCTCGTCACGGGGCCACCTCGACACATGGTGGGAGCGGAGTGGAGGTGGTGGGTAGCGGTTTTATCACCAGTTTAACTTCTGCAGCAATGACACGTCAGTGCACTTTGGTAGCCGGTTGCTCGTTGAAAGACACAATATTTTTATGAGCTTTCTAACTGCGGCCCAGGTGAATTCTGTACCGGCGCGTGTCATTGACCCCCCCCCCCCCCTCCCCCAACGATTCAGGAGAGTCGCCGAGAGTGGATGCAATGTAATGCGCACGAGGAGCAATGTTGCGAAAACTAAACCCGGTACCCGGTAGAGTTTGAGTGATCTGCTAGTTGTACAAGGCACGCTGGCGTGATGCCAAGCTCGTAATAGCAGCAAACAGTGTGTGACGACACGTCCCGGCTAATGCAGCAGCGAGCCCAGACACACCCAGTCGATAACACCGAGCCGGCGTCACCGCCCCCACCCGCCCGGCGGCCGTCAGTCTGCCGCCGCCTCACCTCGAGTCCTCCAGATACTGGAACTGCTGCATGCTCTCCACCTGGCTCTCGGTGACGATGTCCTGCCGGCCGACGCACTGCAGCGAGGCCTGGCACTGCGCCTGGCCCGCCGCGTTACGCGCCACGCACGTGTACACGCCCGTGTCGTATATGGTCACCTGCTTGATGGTCAGACTGACGTAGCCAAAGTTGAAGAACGTGGTGATCCGGGAGCCTGGGAACAGAAAGTTAATTGGTATACCAGCGGCAGCACTGCTTTGTGTGAGCTAAATTACCTTTATCTGGTAGGTATTTTTGCACTTGAGGCAAAAAGCCCTAAACTGAAATAAATGGCACTAAAAATAATATTGAGTTTAACACAGAGGCGTAGGAGTTTCCTGCAGCCCATATTCTCAGTCCAAAGAAAGGTGCCAGTGCCGTCCGTGTTCGGCGTGCCACTCACTGGCTTCCAGCGGCTTTCCGTCCTTGAACCAGTCGACCCGCAGTGTGGAGTCACCGGTCGGCTCCAGCCGGCCCTCGAAGTGCGCGGTGCCGTTCTCCGGCACATCGGGCGCGTCCCGGATGGGCTGCGTGAACCGCGGCGCCGTCTGTGTGTCCGCCAGGTCAGCCGTCACCTGCGGGTACATAATAGAGGTCACACGGGTCAGAGGTCAGCCGTCACCCTCGGGTCATTGGTGTCACACAGGTCACCTGCGGGTCACAGAGGTCACACAAGTCGACTGATGCAATGGTCCGGGTCCCGGCTTTAACCAAATAACCTTTGTCACGAAGGCCCTCCCCCGTCCGCCCGCCGTTCCGGCGCTGACCTGTTTCTGGATGGCCTGTTTGTAGGCCTCGAGCTGCTCCACCGACTGGATGTACTGCTGCTGCTCGGGGATGCCCAGGTCGCCGGTGACCGTCTCCTGCACGTGCACCACCAGCTGCGCCTGGCTGAACGCCTCGCCCACCTGCCGAGACGAGGGCACGGACCGGTCAGCACAACAGGGTAAACCCACCTGAATCACACTCAGACGCACTCACGGTGACCTCAGTTGTGGCAGACACAATCCGAGACTGCCATTACAATACAAATAAAACTGAGCAACTATGAGACAATACTTCGTTCAATAAGAATATATCACGGTGAGTTGTCCTGCTATTCCAAATAACAAAAAAGGCGTAGCCCCGTCCCTCGAGTTCCGCTCCACCCTGCCGGCGAGGTCCCCCGTGCCGCGCACGTACGTACGTACCTTGTTGGTGGCCCGCACGGTGTAGACGCCGGAGTCCTCGGCGCGCAGCTGGCTGATGTGCAGGGCCACGTGACCGAAGTTGTTGATGTTGGAGATCCGTGAGCCTGCCGACGGACAGTCAGTCACACACTCCGATACAGACAGGGTACAGCCGGCGGCAGTCACACGGGGATCGTCTCCTCACACACAAAGGCGGTAGTGAGGGAACCATATGACCCCAAAATCGGTAGTGGCCATCTCGGCTCTTCCCACACTCACTGGCGGTGATGGGCTTGCCGTCCTTGAACCAGTCGATGCGCATGGTGGAGTCGTTAACGGGCTCCACGTGCGCCTCGAAGTGGGCCAGTCCGCCCTCGTTGACGCCGAGCACGTCGCGCAGCTCGCGCACAAAGTACGGCTTCTGGTACTGCTCCTCCACCTGGACGGTCCGCATGTAGCGGTTGGCGTCCTCCAGCAGCTGGATGTGCTCCAGACTCTCCGGGTGCTGCGGCGCCGTCTCGATCGTGGCACGAGCTGCCGAGGCAGACGAGGAGGAAAGGTATCGTTAGGGGATCGAACAGCTTCACCAATTAACCTTACTGGTTGGTAAATGGAACCTAAAAATTAATAGATAAAGACAAACGACGCATCTTCTAGCGATTACACTACAAAATCTCTAGTTTGTATGTAGTTACGGTTTGCCGGCAAAATCGAGCTCAATTTAAAATGACGCCACCTCCTTCATCCCCCCCCCCCATCCCCGGCGCGGGTGCTCACGTCCGACGGAGACGCGGCACGAGGTCTCGTCGTAGCCGGCCTGGTTGACGGCGCGGCACGTGTAGACGCCCGTGTCCTGCTGGATCACCGTCAGCAGACTCAGCGACACGTAGCCGAACTTGTGAGTCAGCGTGGCGCGCGAGCCTGCAGCGGGGCAGGGGCAGGGGCGTCAGCCAACTATGGAAAGAACATCCGACGCACGATCACTGCTACATAGGTACTCTAGAAACTCCAACAAACGGGGATTATTCCAGCTATCAACCGCATGTTGAGTAAACTCTCGTCCGTTTTCCAGGGCCGCCCACCCCACCATCCCTCTGCTGCCACCGAAGGCATTCTGCCCACTCACTAGCGGAGAGCGGTTGGCCGTCGATGTACCACTCGATCCTCATGGTGGGGTCGCCGAGCGGCACCACGCGGGCCTCGAGCAGGATGCGGTCGCCCTCTGCTACGGCCGTGTCGCGCAGCGGGTGCGTGAACTGCGGCGGCTGGGAGGGCTGCTCCTCCTCCGGCCGCTGCGGCTTGGGCCGCGACCGCTCCACGTGCTTCAGGTGCACGATCTCCGGCTCCAGCGGCGCCTCGGGCGCGATCACCTGGGCCGGGGAGGGCGGGGGGTGAGTCTGGGAAGAGTCGAATCACATATGCCAGCTGAGGGAGTTATCGAGTGGGATGAAAAGGCTCGATTATCCCAATCGATATAACACATCACATTTGCTTTAACGATAACCATGTACGTGTCTGAATTCCGTTAGGGCCGTATCGCCATCAACATTTACAGCAAATCCAAACACTAGTTCCCAGCAGTACCCGTTCCCCGATATCGGGCCGGCCGCGGGACTGACCTTGGTCGGTTTGGGCAGGTGCAGCCGCCACGGCTCGGCGGCCGGAGGCGCCGGACCCTGGTCCACGTACACCTTGGCGCGCGTGGCCGTGCTGCCGGCCGCGTTTTGTGCCGTGCACTGGTACCAGGCGCTGTCCTCTGGCCGCACGCTGTGCGGGAGACGTAACCGTCATATGGAGTAACTCATAACAACAAGGAGACCTGCGCTTGTCAGCTAATGTTTGCGGCAAGCTATCCTGAATCTACAACACAACTGCGACTGGAAGTCCAAACAACCTGTTTTACCGGTTTAGTCATAATTGGTGAGGCAATAACCAACAATGATGAGCACCGGGCATGACCCGACCCCTTCCCGCCCCGCGGCTGCCACCCGCCAAGAGCTGTCAGAATCGCCGGCCTGCTCGCCAGTCCCCTCTGCCCGCCGGGGGACAGATACGGGCTGACCGGCCCCGCCCCGCGGCTGCCACCCACCAGGGGATGTCGATCATGGAGGCGCCGCCGTCGGTGATGATGTGCACGCTGTCGGACGGCTGCAGCGGCTGGCCGTCCTTCTGCCACGTGATGCGAGGCGTTGGCGCGCCCACCGCCCGGCAGCTCAGCGACACCGCCTCGCCCGGCTGCACGCGCACCGTCTGGAACCGCTCCACGAACTTGGGCGCGATCACCTGCTCCTTCTCCAGCACGCTCAGCGTGATCTGACGGCGTAGGGCGGCGGTCAGGGTCTGATGGGCAGACGCAGCGACTGGCGACTTGGGAAATAATAACTGAGCATGAGCTGCGGCAGTTTTCCTGTACGGTTGAAGGAGCTATCAGTTAATGCCCACCTGGTGGCTGACTTCGCCCGACTTGTTCCTGGCCACGCAGGTGACGGTGCCGGCGTCGCGCTGGCTGGCGCTCGTGATCATCAGCGCGTTGTTGCCGGCTTCGTTAATGAGCATCTTGTGCGTGGCGTCGTTGGCCACCGGGTAGCCGTTGATGTACCAGATCACCTGCGAAGGTGGAGAGAGGCGCCGAGATCACGGATGGTGAAGGATATGAGAGTCGTATCGCCGAGAGGCAGACTGCAGGAGCGACCACGGAGTGACATCGAGAGAGCGCAGTTTCAATATTCGGGACTGGCTTCGCGAGAGCCAATGTCACCGAAATCCTTCTAGGGGCTGGTGTCAAACAATGTTCCGTGAACGGAGTGACCCTGGATATTATCGGAGGCATCTGGCGGGCAGTGCCAGCCGTTTCGGTTACCGACTGTTTATATATTGTTGTTGGAGCGGCTCGCGGACCGGAGAGGGAGCCCGTTCCGCTCCAGTCGGCGGAGCGCTGGCAACACCCTCCTCCCGGCACAGATCTCTGCGCCCAGCCGAACCCTATCCGGGACGCCGCCTATTTTTACAGGTCACGAGATTCCAGCGGCCGGCGCCGGCAGAAACTGCGCACAGGTAACCCCGTTCATAGGACGTCACACATTACACTGGGGCCGGCGTGTCTCATAATCTGCGCCTCCTTTTAATCTCGGCTGTCAGCGCGCCGCCACAACACCTGTTTACGCCCGCGGTCGGGTGGCAGGGACCATCCGTCTCCGCGGCCGCGCCCCCGGCTGCCCCACTGCAGACGGCCCGGCCGCTGCAGACGCGCCGAAACCCACACCGAACGTAAACGGGCCCCGTGCCAGGCCACAGCCGGGATACTGATAAATCGTCCGCCCACGCCCGCGATCTGCCGACAAGGAGAGCACCTCTGTCCCGGGAGAAACACGGCCAGGACAATCCACCGTCGTAGTTAATTCACCGTATAGTAAACAGTACAGGCTAAATTCGTTCTGTGAATCCTGCGAGATACGATGGCGTATATCGTAACGTATCTCGCAAGAGCGTGACGTATAAATGCTTGAACGTGTCAGCGCGCCGATACCATATCTGTGCGCTCACTCGTTCGCACGCACATCGATTAAGTAAAAATCGTTCACGTTCGTCGCGAAAACCGCAGCCCGTCCGTCTTTCCCCTCCCCTCCCCCAGCCTTGGTGTCCGGCAGTTTATCCCCTCCAGTGGAAGCGCGTCCCGTCACGGCGCGTCACTCACGTCGGGAGCCGGTTTGCCAGCGGTGCGGCACTCGAGTCGGACGAGCTTCCCCTCCTGCACCTCGGTGTCGGAGGGCACCTTCAGGAAGCTGGGCGCCAGCGCCTTGCCCTCGGCCACCTCCTCGATCTGCGTCACCTGGCTGTGGGAGCGAGCGGCGGGGGCGCGGTCAGACTTAGCTGAGGGAGCGAGCCCGGTGGGGCGCGGTCAGACGGCGGGCTGGCTTCAGTGGAACACGCGGTCAAACACCGGGCTATGGGTTTCGGGAGGGCGTGATCATACACAGGGCTGACTTCGACAGGAGGGGGGGGGGGGGGGTTCTCTCAGCCATCCATCTCGATGACCTTCCCTGCGTCAGTGCCTGACCTGTGGTCGGTGCGCTGGGTGACCCCTACCCTCCCCTCCCTGTACATCCGGTGACTGACCTGTGGTCGGTGCGCTGGGTGACCCCTACCCTCCCCTCCCTGTACATCCGGTGACTGACCTGTGGTCGGTGCGCTGTGTGACCCCCTACCCTCCCCTCCCTGTACATCCGGTGACTGACCTGTGGTCGGTGCGCTGGGTGACCCCTACCCTCCCCTCCCTGTACATCCGGTGACTGACTTGTGGTCGGTGCGCTGGGTGACCCCCTCCCCTTCCCTCCCTGTACATCCGGTGTCTGACCTGTGGTCGGTGCGCTGGGTGACCTGGTGCTGGCCATACTGCGGCGTGGTCGGCTCCACGGCCAGGTACGCGGAGCTCACCACGCAGCCGGCCTGGTTCTCGGCCAGCATCGTGTAGTGGCCCGTGTCCTGCGGCTGCACCTGCTGCAGGTGCAGCGACACCACAGAGTCCTGCTCAGAGATAGTGGCGCGCGCGCCGGGCCGCACGCGCGCGCCGTCCTTGAACCAGGTGATGCGCGGCGGCGGGTTGCCGGCCAGCCGCGCCTGGAAGGTGGCCGAGCCGCCCTCCTGCACCTTGCTGGCGCGCGGCTTGCCCTGCAGCTGCGGCGGGCTGAGCGGGCCGGGCCGGCGCGCCGACACCACCACCTCCGGCTCGCCGGGCTGGCGGCGAGTCAGCGCCTCGCGGAACTCGGACTCGCGGATCAGCCGGTACTCGAACGTGTCCACGCGGAACTCCTGCGGCCGAACGGCGGGTCACAGCGGGAGGGGCGGGTCGGCGGGATGACACAGACAGAGCCGGGACAGCCGAGGGGCAGACGGAACGACAGCGCCACGGGTGGGACAACGGCCGTGTGCTACTTATCAACGAACCATCGAGACTAAAAATGAAAGTAATGAAAAAAAAAACGTTCTAAATAAATACGGAAAAAAGTATTTTTGTCCAACGCCTCACAGGCGGTTATATTATAAACAGTGATGTTTGAAAGCATAATGAAGACAGATCCTTTCATGTACCGTCACAACAAAGTAGCGAAACATCATGGTTGATCGTCCTTCACTCCAGCCGACTCCACCTGTCACACACGACTGACCTCGACGGAGGAGCTGAAGGGCGTGGTGTGGTACTGGCGGTCCGTGCGCGTGCTGGTGGTCGTGTGACCCGACGAGTCCGTCTCGTAGGTGGTCTCTGTGCGCATCTGCATCATGTGCTGCTGGCCGCCGACCATGCGCCGCTGCACGCCGCCCCGCTGCTGCTGTTGCTGCTGCTGCATCAGCTGCTGCTGCTGCTGCTGAGAGACCATCTGCTGCTGCTGCTGCTGCTGGGTGGTCTGCTGCTGCTGCTGGAGGAAGGCGGCTGCCGGAGGAAACGACGCATGTGAAGGTGTGATACGACGTGACGTCAGTAATTACCGGCACACCCAACAAAACGTCCCAGCCACTGAATCGAGCACTCGTCTCGTTCTACTAATCGCACTCCTATATAAATGGTCAACAGCCGTGCGTTATGCGTACAACTTGTCGCAGAACAAACCTGCTGATGACTAAGCATTAATCTATCCAGACACCGAGCAGGTCATTTTTTATCGTACTCATCGCTCCGCAAAGCATTATTCGCGTTGACGTTGCTGTGCCGAGGATGGACGATGCAGATGCACCCCGTCTCGTCCCCTCTGCTCACGGCTCACTCACCCTCGGGCTGAATGTAGACGGTACAGAAGCCCCCCCCCCCGTCCTCTCACTCACCCTCAGGCTGAATGTAGACGGTGCAGACGGCCTCTCCGTACTGGTTGGTGGCCATGCACGTGTACTCGCCCTCGTCGCCGGGCCCGATGCGGCTGATGAGCAGGCTGACCTCGCCCGTCTGCTGATTGTGCCTCAGCTGGTACTTGTTGGACGCTGTGGACACCCGGACACAGGTAAATTGGACACACCGCCATATGTGTCTCAGCTGGTACTTGTTGGACGCTGTGGACACCCAGACACAGGTAAATAGGACACACCGCCACGACCGATTGGGGTTTATATGACGACGAAGACGATTGGGTTTTATGGATTCACGGTATGACATTGGAAAAGAAAACGAATGGCGCTGACTAATAACATGAAAACAAAAATAGCTTTACTAGCTCAGGCAAATGATGAGCCATGACGCCTATAAATTCTGGAATTTTGTTCTGGTCTCCATTGCTTTGTATTTTCAAGTAATGAGGTCACGGATCCGACCTGATCCCAGGTCACAGACACATGCAAATCCGAGCAATACGAATTGCTGGCACAGTGGGGACCCAACGCAATGTACAGTATATCTAAAAAGTATGTCCCCTGGTTTGACTCTCCCACAGGAGACGAATCGGTAACTTGGCTGAATCCCAGTTGCGGCACCCGGCCGCCAGGGTCGCTACCGCGCGAGCGGCCTTGACCGCTCGCATGTCATTGGCAGTTCGGTCCCTCCCCATCTATACCGAGGTGGGGAGGGGAGAAGAGGGGAAGAGAGGGGAGGGAGCGGCTTTCGCTCGGCACTGGGCGATACCTGGCTGACCCCTCGCTCCCTCGCTGACCTTTGTCCTGCCCTCAGGCGAAGACCGACTTCCTGGCCTGTAGCGGCCCAGCGGAAAACCGAGCTCGCGGGGCGCGACTCCATTGGCCCAATCTTATAAATGGAATGCTGTCGTATTCACGGCATTAGATAATATTAATAGTGATACAAGCAGTGGATGTGGTAAAATACAGTCCAAAATAAACGAAAGCACACGATTCGTGCATAATGCGCCCTCCCATTCAAATAAGCCCGCCCACTTCGATAGATGGTGTAGTTTCTTAGGGCGTAAAAGATGCAAAACACTACCGATTTTTTTTAGCTCGGCCACTGGGACCGACAATATACAATTGACTGAAATGCATGAAAACCATTTTGCATTTAGGTAATAGCCGTTTTCTGCACCCAAACTTTAGCCAGTGACACCCTGTCCATTCTAAAGCGTTTATAAGATTGGTCCCAACACCCGATTTTATATGAGGAAGTCGTTTAAAAAGCATCTTATTTCTAACGAATTTATTATTATGGCCACTTTTACAGGACGTCTATAGAGCTTTGACTTTCACATTTCTTCCTCGTTCAGGAGAAACGTTTTAACTCTCACCGGACCTTCAGGTTTTCTGAATACCGAGGGGACGTTGGGGGTTGGAAGTGAGGAAACAACCCCCTTCGCCGATTCGCTCCTAATTGAGCTAGAGCCTCACGAAAGAAACGATCGTGTGCGCCGTTACGAAATGCAGCGATTGGTCTCCGATTTAGGGACCAGGGTCAGCCAATGACTTCGGAGGTCAGGTCAAGTGGCCCACGGCACAGGTTCGGTTTTTGGTAAATAACTTCGCTAAAAATGATCGCAGATCCGCGATTTTAGCAGCATCGTGTTTGTCTAGCTCAGGCGTGTCGAATGGTATACTTTTTCTTCGGGTGAGATCAACTTAACCCTCACCCGTATAGAGGGGGGGGGGGTCGAACGGACCCCTCCCTCGGTTTTTCGCGAATAACTCGCGTAAAAAGCGGCCGATCGCGACGAAACTTTCAGTACCCTCGCGTTAATCAATTTTACACCCACCCTGAAATTGTCATGACCCTGACCTTAATGACCTTTGACCTGCGACCTACTTTTCGAGACCATGTTTGGCCGGAATCGCGATTCGGCGTATGTCGGCTCGCATTAGCGGCGCGTTTGCAGTCTTTTCGTGGTTTTAAGCGTTCAAACATGGGATATGATCTTGCTTCCATGTATTAGGGTGGGTGTCAAGGTCACCGGAAAGTCAGGTCAGGTCATTGACCTATGATGACCTCGGTTCACTTTTTCGAGTTTTACATGTTTCTAGGCCAGTTTTAGGAGCTGAATTCGAATTTAGCAGCCATATGAACATTTACGAAGTAGTTTTGGTGCCCTCGTAACATGTTGCGAAGCTGTCAGAGGCGGTTGCCACCTACTACGAATACCCTTACTGGTTGACCTGACCTGACCTGACCTGACCTGACCCGACCTGGCTTAAATGCATGAAGACATCATCTGTGATCAAAACTAACATGATATTCGTGATCAGCACCCTGAAAACCCCATAGCAGCCACGCTTTACGACTTTCTAACAGGTCCCGATTTCCCAGACTTTTGGGTCATTGACCTGACCTGGAAAGTCAACCGATGACCTAGCCCTCGCCCGTATTGGTGTTTTTCCAGCCGCGAACGTATAAGGGGGGGGGGGGTCCGTTGGACCCCCCCTTGCCGTTTCGCCCCTGATCGAGCTAGAGCTTCGCGGAAAAAACGAGCGTGTTGCCCGTGACGAGAGGAAGCCGATGATACCCAATTTTAAGGTCCTAGGTCATTGGTTGACCTTGCAGGTCAGGTCAATGACCCCAAAGGCGGGAAAATCGGGACCTGTTAGAACGTCGTAAAGTGTGACTGCTATGGGGTTTTTCGGGGTGCTGATCACGAATATCATGTTAGTTTTGATCACAGATGATGTCTTCATGTATTTAGGCCAGTTCGGGTCAGGTCAGGTCAGGTCAACCAGTAAGGTATTCGTAGTAGGTGGCAACCGCCTCTGAAAGCTTCGTAACATGTTACGAAGGCACCAAAACTACTTCGTAAATGTTCATATGGTTGCTAAATTCGAATTCAGCTCCAAAAACTGGCCTAGAAACATGTAAAACTCGAAAAAGTGAACCGAGGTCATCAAAGGTCAATGACCTGACTTGACCTTCAGGTGACCTTGACACCCACCCTAATGCATGGGGGCAACATGATATCACATGTTTGAACGCTTGAAACCACGAAAAGACTGCAAACGCGCGGCTAATGCGAGCCGACATACGCCGAATCGCGATTCCAGCCAAACATGGTCTCGAAAAGTAGGTCACAGGTCAAAGGTCATTTGGGTCAGGGTCATGAAATTTTCAGGGTAGGTGTAAAATTGTTGAACGCGAGGGTACTGAAGGTTTCGTCGCGATCGGCCGCTTATTACGCGAGTTATTCGCGAAAAACCATGGGGGGGGTCCGTTCGACCCCCCCCCCCTATACGGGCGAGGGCTAGGACCTTAAAATTGGGTATCATCGACTTCTCTCGTCACGGCCAACACGCTCGTTTTTTTTCCGCGAAGCTCTAGCTCGATCAGGGGCGAAACGGCAAGGGGGGGGGGGTTCCAACGGACCCTTATACGTTTGAGGCTGGAAAAACACCAATACGGGCGAGAGTTAAGGTGTTAACCTCGGGTCAAGGTCAGGTCACAGCCCGTCAGGTCACGAAGCTGGTCTAAGGAGGTCATGTTGCATATCAATCGATTCGGCAGGTCTTTTCATGTCCATTAGTGGCTTTATCGACTCGGTAGCTTTAGTTGATCGGGAGTTATTGACGAAAAACTGATAGCCTTAGTAATGTGATAAATGACGTCACGCAAGATCAACAAAGCAAAATTGAAGCATCAGACCTTGCAAGGAGCGCATGAAATCACGATTCCGTGTGCTTGAGAATTTGAGATAGTTGTATATCATTTCCGGACCAAACTAGCAATTTCCACATTCCCCTGACTTTTAATGGTGAGAGACTGACCTGATCTCAGGCGACCCCTCAGAAAATCCTAGATATACATTTATACAAGTTGTGAGACCTCTCGATCATACTATAAGATCCTGTAGGTAAGTTTCATCTCCCTATGAAAGCTCTGCACTGAGGGTGTTGCGAAGTTGGAACATTTTAGCAGAGTCCTAAAATGTTCATTTTAGGACAGTTTAGGACAGTTTCACACAGTTCATTTTAGGACTGCTCATTTATGACGTCATAGATCAGTGACCTGACTTGACTTAAAAATGCGGTTGGCGTAAAAAAATCCGACTTATCAAATCCCGACTAAAAAGAATCGACTTATAATCCGGTTAATCAAATCCCGACCATGTTTTTGCCTGGCCATTAACCCGCGCCCTGATGGGGGGCCATTTTGGCCCCCCTGTGGTTTTTCTTAAATAGCGAGAAAACGGCGGCGCGCAGCGCCGCCAAATTTTGGGTACCTTACCGGGCATCAATTTGACACCTTCACACAAAATTTCAAGTCACAGGTCACCTCAGGTCAGGAGTTATTGAGGTCAAACTGAGGTCATGTTCGAGCAAAATTGAGCAAAAAACATGACATCTTAAACGCTCACCAATTCTACAGTTAACAAGCAATTTTAAAGTTCTTTATGTGGTTGTGTAGAGAAAAGACGGCGCTACAAAACTGCTATCTCGGATTTTCAAAATTTTGGGATTTTGACCCCCAAAAATCAAAAAAATTGATTTTTTCAGAAAAACTCAAAAAATTTCCAAAAAGTTTTCGAATTTCGAAAAAAACGGAATATGTGTGATAGTCCCTGCGCTCTTCGATATACATACCAAATTTTAGATCGATACCTCTTTTTTGGCCAAGTTATAGCGAAAAAAATGTTAAAAATTGATGACGTCAAATTTTTGAACTCAATTTTTAGCAATTCTAGACCTCTTAGCGCAAAACGGAGACCACCATTGAACTCCCCGTGACGAGCTGCATCGAATCGATACCCATTTTATGCAAAAATATCAACTTTGAAATTTGACCTAATTTGACCTGACCTTGACCTGACCTTGACCAAAACGTGACCTAAGCTGGCCCTAAAGTCTGTCTGACCCACATAATCGCATTTGTCATGTAAAATGGACCATAAAACATGTATCACACGACACTTTCATATTGTGACCCCCCAGTGACCTGACCTCTGTGACCTGACCTGGTATCAGTGACCTCAAATAGCAAAATATGTGTTTGAAGAACATTTCTCCATCGATTATTTTCAATGAAATGCATTTTACTCGATTTTACAACGCATTTCTTGAAATGCCTGTAAACGGTGAAAATTCGACCTTTGACCTGACCTGTGACGTCATCGGTTTGACCGAGGTCAATGAAATTGGGTCACAAGGTAGTTCCCCGCTGGGGCTATCCAACACCGTTTACCGCTTGTCGCTATGTTGCGTGGTTCTCGAGATCTGAGGGGGGGGGGGCACATGGCCCCCTCCCCCATCAGACCGCGTTGCTCGGCAGAGCCCAACGGGGCGCGGGTTAATGTTCTAGCCTTACAGGTGATTGTTTGAACGCGGAAGATGCTGAATCTTGGTTAACCCCATACTTATCGTATGATAAAGAACGTCAGTGTTAGAAAGTTAATTAACAATTTTATTTAGGATAGTTTAATTCAAGTGGGTATAATCCGACTTGACAATTTACTAGGAGGGTTTTGCAGCGCTATTAGTTCGGCATTTAATTATAAATGATTGCTAATTTCGATCCGGATATCGTTATTCAATGCTGGCCTTTGCGTCCTCAGAAAAGTTGTTTATAGTCATGAAGGCTTGCATTGACCCATACTTTCCATTTTTCAGCACCATTATTCGCCATATGTTGACCAGATGTTTTGCTTCAGCTCTCCCCTGAATCCTTTGGCTTAGACCTGGCGTATCACCCGTGCATCGCAAGACGCACCTACCACACACAAGTTCATGATCCCCACGAACCCACATCAGCGTCCGTTCGCTTGGCGTGTGACCCCTTGACCTTTGGCCGCGACAACTGCCAGCTTGCTGGAGCACCCCTCCCTACACGCGCTACCCCGCCCGCTGCCATCCCTCCCCCCCCCCCGGGGTCGTGTCACGAAGGTTCGGGCTTACGCTACTACCGGCCGCTGCGCAGCTGTCACCTAGCGCTTGGGAATGTGTGGTCTGGTGCGGATTCAGCCAACTACCGGCTCGCGACACCAGCGCCACGTAGTGGCGACGGTACATTCTTTTTAGACACACTGTACATACAACGTCAGACACTTCTAGAAAATAGGCCGTCGTATTGATACAATCCCAAAGCTTATAGACGCAGGGCTACTGAACTTGACATTACCCACCCTAAGATCAAAAGTTAACAGATGATGAAAAGAAACTTGTGTGTGGTCAAAAACACTCACCCCTCCAAGTGCGGATGTTAGCAAGATATGTTGGGCTGGGACTCTCTGTTATTGCTAAGCCATTGCAAGTTAATGTGACATCGTGTTATGCATGTTCCAGAGTTGATGGGTGATACCACCAGTCACATCAATAAGCTGTGTTGCTGTTCTAGACACCGAGGGACGATAAATACCGCGAAAAACACGTCTCTATTGATTTAGGCGGCCGAGTGCTGCGGTTCCCTATGACACACTCGGCTGGAGCCGGGCGCCACGTCAGCTGTTCCCGCCGCCGAAATAGCCGGACTGACTGGTCCCCTGTGCCTGTCAACAACAACAGCGGCACGGCCGAGCCGGCCCCGGTGATCGGCCTGCCGGCCCGGTATCGTCTTCCAGCGGCCGCCGCCGGCAGCCATGTTAGGAGCCGCGGCCCGGCATCAGCCGGCCGCCCGCTATCCAGACACCGGGCGCGCTCCACAGGTGTTTTGTTTACGGCGGGTCAGAGGCCCGGCTGGCAGACGGCGGATAGGGGAGGGTTCACCCCTCAGTCGGCGCCGGCCACCGGGTCCGCTGTCAGACGCCACTGGCCACACGACAGACCGACATCAGTCAGTGCCGCAGATCGAGGGTCTGCCGGGAAAGGCAGGCTGGAGGATATGGTATCCGACTAGATGTTTCTTTTCTTATTGCTCAGGGCATGTCGAAAAAAGAGGTGAGGTTAGAATAACTGACCTTTGATCCAAGCCGTGTCTTGTGGCCCAACGGCATTTTCGGGTCAGGTCAGATCACTGACTTATGACGTCATAAGTGACCCTCTGCAAGCTACCAAAATATCGCTAGTTCGCACCACTCTCAGTGCCAGTGCTGGTTGTTAGTCGTTAACTCGGCGTGTCATACACGGCACCCTTCATAAATTTCCGCTGGTACCGGCCTCCTTGCCAGACGGCTCGGCGCGACCGTACGGGACGGCGGGGACCGGCGCGGCGCGCCGCCGATCCTACCACTGACTGGGTAGGCTGTGCCGCACGGCCGGCGTGTAATGCGGCGCAGCATACCGTTCAGCCGTGGGCCGGCGGCCGACAGCCGCAGGCCCGCAGCCGGGCCGGCCGGTGCAGCAAGGTGGACCGAGCCGGTCGGCCGTTGGGGGATGGCCACGCTGGATTGATGGGTGTTTCATCTATCTCAATGACCCAGTGTCGCGGGAACTTCTTCCAGACTGGGGGGCTGAACCATAATAGAGATCAACCTAGGGTAGCCCCAAATCTAGTTTTCTCACCGGTTTTAGGCCACTTATTTTTTAGACCTTGGCCTTTTCAACAAAAAAAAGAGAAAATATTTGCAAAAAAAGTGAGGTATTCCGTCTCAGCTGAGTGAAGAAACTACCGTTTTGGTAACCTGGAGTAAAGGTTTTAATCTGCCAAATGAGTTGCCGAGCCAGTGAAAGAGGTGGATTTTTTCACTTACATGCTTTCTTCCTTTGTGACCCACAACTCCTAATTTGGGGAGGACAAGCTGCCCAACGGTTCCTGGCCTCATGACCCACGGCCGCAGAGTTGTGGGGGCAAGCTTCCCCCACTGCCCCTCCCCCTGTTCCCGCGCCTACGTATGAATCTATGAAAGTGTGTTGGTAGATTTCCGATTTCGATTCTTCCAGCTGGGGGGGGCTCAAATACATTACGAGCCCCCCCAGCCGAGAAGCTGGGGGGCTCAGCCCCCGCCAGCCCCCCCCCCCGGTTCCCGCGCCACTGCAATGACCCGTGACTTCGGAGACTCAATATTTGCTAAGTGATGCGTGGTGGGGAGGGGGGGGGGTCGCGTACTTACCCTGAATGGGTCTGCCCTGGCGCGTCCATGAGATCTTGGGCTTCGGGTTGCCCCGAACCCGGCCCTCGAACAGAGCATTGCCTCCCTGGGCGAAACGGGCATTCTTGAAGATCTGCTCAAACACTGGCGGAGACGCGGGGCCGCCGGCCCTGAACAAGAGAAAGAAAACGTTAAATTTCGTCAAATACCGATAACTAGGTATCAGCATGGTGAAAGGATCGGGTGTCAGTATCGAAAGAATAAGTCTGCATACCCCAAATCATTGGAAAATACCTCTAAACCAATGCCAAGAAGTTCCCAAACTGGGAGAAGTAGCAACTTTGCCGCTCTCCTGTGCAGTTACAGTATCCTCCAGTAAGGGTGACAAATGCTCTGAATTGTCCCTAGAGCAATAACTAGGTAGAGAAATGAGTGAGCATACCAAATATGTAGAAGTGTCGGGAAAACAACTTGTTAAAAAAAACAGTCAGCTTATCAGCTATGTTGGTAGGGAAGTGTGATAGAGGCGATGTTAGCCAGAGTACCTATGCGCGAAAGAAATGTTTTGATCCGCTGGCTACACCCTGCACACATGAAGTGTTCCTTTCGGCAGACGGCTATTACCACAGCTTCGATACACTTCACAGGGATAGTGGTTAAGACGAGCTTCCGATCCTCAAAATAGTCAACATCAACTTACGAAATAATAATGAAGTCGCAAGCCGATCGATTAGCAACTATCAAGCGAATCAGCTATGGGTTTACATTTAAGTTACAGAGTTGACACATGCATGACAAAATAACAGCACTGATGCACAGTCCGACTGCCTCCAAACGACCAGAGGGGTGACAGAGGAGCCTCGATTACAACGGACGGTCATGAGCAGCGATTTGACCGACGGAGGGTCACACGGCGGTGACGGGGACACGGGTAGAACGGACAACCGCCGATCTATACTTACGGCATGGTGCTGTGCTGGCCACCCGACTGGTCCGTGACTGAAACCGGAGACACGGCCGTCACCAAACGGTAATTCAGTGGAAACGGAGCAGGGAGACCAACAGCAGAGAGCAAACCAGAGACACGGGGGATCAGTGGGACAATTGTATGTTCACTAAAATGGTAGTGATGGAACCAGATGAACGGGGAGGACACCGACACAAGAGCAGACGACAGAAACGGGGGTCAGATAGATACTCAATGGAAACAGAGAAGGAAGAGCACCAATACCTACAAAGCAAATCAGACCGACACTCCGGTCAGTCCGGCGATTAAACGTAAACGGGACGGCGTTCATCAGAAAACATGCTGAAAGGTGCATTTACTGTGACTTTAAATTGCATGGATGCGTAACTCAAATCCAAATTGGAAGTTATCAAATACCTGAGCCAGGCAAGTGAAGCCATACTTAACTCAAATCTTCAACAAATGAAATAATCTCACGCGTATTAAGTGATAATATCATCAAGTGAGAATGCGTCATTAAAGTTCAATAAGAGGGAACAGGTCATTGCCGTCGATTTTCCCCGTGACGGAGGGACCGGTCGCTGTTGTCCCGCCGCGGCCTGCTCGTCAGTCGTATCGGCTCGTGGGGTGACAGCTGACAGCGCGCCGGCACGGCCGTGACAGCAGTCCGCTCGTCACAGACTCGGCTGCCAAAATACGGCATCATTTGTGCGGTGGAGCGCCATGCTCAGATACCGGTCCGTCAGAGGCGACCAGCGCCACCCAGTCACTGCTCGGCAAGGGTCTGTCAATCGCAGTCAGTCACCGTTCGGTCCGGGTCTGTCGGTGAGTCAGTCGCTGTTCGGTCCGGGTCAGTCGGCGAGCCAATCACTGTTCGGTGTAGGTCTGATAGAGGCAGTGCGTCACTGCAGCGTCCAGGTTCATCAGCCATGCCTATTGCCTATCGTTCTTTGGTCCGCGCTTGTGCATGACATACAACTGGCGCATTCCCTGCTTTACATGCAACCCAAGCGAATGTGTGCAATAGAGCAGGGCGTTTGACCCAGCTTTGAAGAGGCTGCTGCCGTTTATACAGACGCTGCGAAAACATCTGTCCCTAATGCCCAGGGCCCGGCATTCCACAGCCGTCGAGTTGGATGGCCCGGTAACATATGGGGCCCACCCTGATTTAGCTCAGAGGCGAACTCCGTCTTCCCCCGGACAGCCGGCCCGCGCGGCGCCCACCGGCCGCTAACAGGTGGACCGCCGACACCCGTCTCTCTCCGCAGTGGCGGCGGCCAGCGGTCCCACCGGCTCCCGGGGTACGTCTCCGTCCCGCCGCCGCTGGAGCAGCGCTATTCTTAGCGGAAACCGGGTTAGCTTCCAGATGACACAGCCGGCTGGCTGCCGGGCCGGGCCGACTGAGTCACCGACGGCTGCCGCCCGGGCCGCTGCGGGGCGGGGGCACCTGACACCGACCGAGGCCGGCCAGAGCGCGCCGCCGACGCACGTGCGAGCGAAGCACTGCGTCACAGGGGGACCCAGTGACGTTCCTATGACGCCGCAATGACGGCCTGATGACGCGACGGAGCAGACTGCCGTCGGGCGCCTCCGGCTACCGAACAGCGATAAAACCGAGTAACGAGACCGTCTCCGCGCCGATAGTTTCAGCATTTGGAGGCGTCTAGCAGCACAGCACTGCTGTCACTGCACAGCCCGCCTTGTTTTACGGCCCGGTCGGAGGGGCTGTCGGGCCCCCATTAGCTCGGCGGTTGGCACGGGCCGACGAGGAGCTCCGTTCCAGAGGCCGACAACACGGCGGTGACTCAGTCCGACTCTATCTCCGCCCAGTCAATGAGTCGGCAGACTAATTTGGGCCGATCGGAACACGACACGCCAGTGAGCGGTGAAGACGGGTCGGTCACTGGGGAAACGTATCAAACCAATTACAAAGCATTTGCAAATTTATGGCCCATCGAAATACCACTTTACGTAAAACAAATGTAGGTATACCTAAGAGATACATCCCCGAACACCTAAATATAAATACATTTAGACATTGATTAGGTACTGAAAAACATCAAAGCAGGTTTATTGTTAAAAAAGAACGGCACCAAGGTGCTCAAACGTCACAATTTTACCAAGTGACGGATGGATTGTTCAGAGCCGCAGCTATTCGGGTGTCCGGAAGAATAAACGAGGACGTTGGAATGTCATTGGGTGAAATATCTTCGATTCGCCTGAGCATAGAATGACACCTGTTTATAGAATCATCGTAACTGCTGCCAACCAACAGTCTGTCATCTTATAGCAAAAATAGTTCCGTCAGAAATGACACTCAACCGGTTCCCAAATAATAATTATGTGCAACAGTGTAACTGATGGATATCATTTAGGTAGACTTAAATGAAAAATGGATTATGGATGATGATCGTGCAACAAAGTAAAACGAATGACAAAAAATAGGTATTTGAGACTTCAGAGTTCGCAAGCCAGTGAGAAATGCCGGTCTGTAAAATATATGTCGATCACAAATTAAGAACGTGAGGCTATACAGGGGAACAATGGCTACATTAACTGCTAAAGGTACAGGACAATCTTATTTCCGCACTGCAGGATATCAGTCACTCACATATGTAATGTGTACTCGGCGCCTGTCCGGCTCTCGGCGCTCCGTGAGACGGCGCTCTGCCTGCGACTCTATCCACCTGTGACCGCACTGCCGGAGCTCGCGCACCGCTCCTCGTTCCGCTCCCGCACCGCACCGAGTGCCGCTGCCGCCGCCGCCGGCCGCCTCCTCGGCCAGCCGCGCCGCTTGACTCATGGACCTCAAAACTGTTTCTTTTATCAGTCACAGGTGCTAATTTTAGCACCGCGGCCGGTGGGCGCACCGACGCCTGGAAGACCGCTGCCCGTCCTCCCGGCCGTTTTGCCCCCCCCGTGGTTGGTGAGCGCCAGTTCCGTCCGGAACCCCCTGACCGTGCAGCGGAGGACCGGCAGGGGGCTGGTAAAACAGACGGACGGGTTCGACACGCCAAATGCCGACCTCGCCCCACGCAGGAGGAACTGAAGAGGCCGTGCAAATGCACCAGTAACGGTATTACCGCTCATTCTGCGGGTAAAGTCGGAAGAGCAAAACGCATGGCTAAGGCTTAGTTAAATTCCACAGCCTTCACTGTACCATTGTCAGGCCTATTGACCTTCTACATAACCACACCACAACCGAGGGGGGAGATGGGTAGGCACCGACTTTTAATTGGGATCACGTGACTGACCCGACCGAGTGACAAAAATCGGAGATATACAAGTTTTGAGGACTCGGAGGCGCGCTATTTCCTAAAGTTTAAACCCAAGACGCAATATTCCATGGCATTAAATGCGTTGAGGTCGTTATACATATTCTTTGGAGTTTGGACCATGCAGATTTAAGACGCTACAGACTAGCGACCTAACATGACCTGAAAATACAGTTATTAGCTCAAGACCCGGCGTAAATCAATGGTCAATTATATTAACTTTCAGCTGTCTTACGACGACGCGTTTTGAGCAATCGTGACAAACCATCTGGGCCCTTTTTCGGGTGGAGAGTCAAAAAGCAATTCATTGCTTCCGCTGACCAGGCTATCACGCGACTTGACGCGTCTCACTCTCCAGCGAGTCGGGTAAAGAATGAAGAAATGTTGCAATAAAACAAGTATCTAATCAGTTTCAATGAAAACTATTTCGGCCCATGCTTGCTTGTTGTAAGGATTATGCGCCACTTAAACTAAAAAAAAGCTGGGAAGTGCGATCCATGCGACATGCGATACGTGCAAGAAATGTGTCGCAGAAGGTGGCATTTATGTCTTCCGGGCCTGGCGCTTCAACACTGCTGCAGCTCAGCAGCCGAGATACCTATAGGGTCCTACAACGCTGCAGCGCCGGTAAACCGGTGAAACCGTGGGGAATATCAGCTGTTCCTCAGATCTCTGGGACGAGCTTCTAAACGAGCGCATGCGCCGCGTCTACAGCAGACGTTAAATATAGGCCCGAGTGATTGTGATGGGCAGCCCATGGTCTGGGCCGGAGCCAGCCCTCGAACCGCTGAAGGTTACCCAGCAAAAACAGCGGTCCGAGGCGACCACCGCGGCACAGCAGACGGATCAGCCACGGGAGCGACTTGTCACGGGAGTTTAGAACGATACATTGTCCCGATGCGCACTTATAACTTTTTTACTTTATAGGTGCCTAACAAAAAACGTTGCGTTACAAAACATTATATCCCGGGATACCTACAAATAAAGACGATCACGAAAAGCAGCGCATCTTCACTCAAAATATCAGCCCGATTTTCTCGTAATTTCACCGCTGTTATCCTAAACCGGCTGCTATTGGCCGCGATAACCAAACATTGTGGCGGACTTTTGAGCGGCGATCACAACAGAAAGCGCTCATAAACCGTCTGCCCGGCTGAGGGGAGACGGTTTATCTGGCGCCGTGTCAGGGACGCCCGACGACGTAATTAGATACGGAAGTGTTGGTCACAAGGGCGCACACAAGGGGGGGCACACGGGCCCGTGCCCCCCCCCCATTCGAGTTGGGGGGCCAACTCGAAGGAAGGGGCCCATTTGAGGCGGCCGAAGGCCGCCTCAAATGGGCCTCTAACTAATCCTTAGACCACCGAAGACCGTGTACAAAGGGCCCTCAAATGGCCTTAAAGGGCCCTCAGATGGTCTCAAAAGGCCCTCAGATGGCCTCGAAGGGCCCTCACTTAGCGTCATAGGACCCTCATCTGGTGTCAAAGGGCCCTTAGATGGTGTCAAAGGGCCCTCAGATGGCCTTAAGGAGCCCTTAGATGACCTCAAAGGACTCTCAGATGGCCTTAAAGGGCCCTCAGATAGCCTCAAAGGGCCCTCAGCTAACGTCAAACGGACGTCAGAAGGCCTTAAAGGGTGTCAAAGGTCCCTGAGCTGGCGTCAGAGGGCCATGCCCTTGCGTCGAACGGCTCTCCGAAGGCTCTAAAGAGTCCTTTGCTGGTGACAGAGGGCCCCCAGCTGGTGCCAGATGGCCCCCAGCTGGCGCTAAATGGCCATCAGAAGGTCTCAAACGGTCCTCAGCTGGCGTCAAGCGGCCCTCAAAAAGCCTCAAGGGGCCCTTAGAAAACCTCAAGGGGCCCTTAGAAGACCTCAAGGGCCCTCAAAAGGCCTTAAAGAGCGTCAAATGGCCTTGAGCTAGCGTCAGAGGGCCCCCCAGCTAATGCCAGAGGGCCCTGAGCTAGCGTCAAACTTAAAGTGCCCTTAGCTGGTGTCAGAGGGCCCCAGTTGGTGTCAGAGGGACGAGGGTCATCCATTGGCGTCTAATGGCCATCAGAAGGCCCAAAAACACGATCCTCAGCTGGCGTCCAACGGTCCTCAGCTGACGTCAAGAGGCCCTCAAAAGGCCTCAAAGGCCCCTCGACTGCTCAAAGGGCCCTTAGAAGGCCTCAATAGGAACTCAAGAGACATTAAACGGCCCTCAAAAGGCTTGAAAGGGCCCCCTGCTGATGGCAAAGGGCTCGCACCTGAGTCAATAAGAGCCTTGTCAAAAAACGGACCTGAGAAACCTTGCCGGCCCTTCTGCGGGACTCCTACACTTACCTGAGTGGCCCCCGTTTACTGAGGGGCCCTGGTTATTGATGGGGTTCCTCGTTACTTAACGCCTGGTTACCAGAGGGGCCCATGGTTACCTGGTGGGCCCCTGATCAATTGAAAACCCCTTGTCATCTGAAACGCCCCTGATTACCTAAAGAGTCCCATGGATTCAGTGACATAGCAAGGGAGCGAGGGGGTACGTGCCCGTTCTCGGGTTTAGGGCTCCTTCGAAACCGAGGGGCCCTGCGGCGCCAGTTGGTAGCAGAGGGTTCGCGCTGGCCGCACTTCAACTCGGAAGGACACCACAGGGCTTGTGGGGGCACGTTATTGGCTCCTATGTAGCCACAATTATCTTCATAAAGGCCCAATGCCGGTTTCTGAGAGACCTCGCCGGCCGCTCAGGGCCCTAGTAACGGCCAACGAGGGATTGGCTGCTATGGCTCCACATCCGTCTGTGATAGACACACGGTCCACACCAGTGTTTCTAAAGGCACCCACAACGGCAACTGCGAGGCCCCTCGCCCCACCTCCAAGGGACCCCCACCAGCGCATCTTAAGGGCCTACATAGTAGAGCACTTCACGGATAGGCTTTTTAGGATCCGGCCCGGCCCATATCCGGCAAGTCATATCCAGATCCGCCCATTATCAGCCTTTCTTTGAATATCAGAATCCGGCCCACCCATGGCCCGTATTGCAGCCAAACTTCCAAAAAATATCCGTAATAATCCGTTTCACCAATAACTGGTTTCACCCAAAACTGGACTAACAAATTCAATCTAAGGGACCAGACAGCCATACATCTCATAGACCATCATGGTTCCAAAAACCATGCATACATTGCATACATTATCCACTTGAAGACAAGTCTTGTGACAAGTGAGTGTCATAAAATGATGCCTATTACTTTAATCAAACCTCTGCTGCCGCTTAACACATTAGGTTAATTTTTAACTTCAATGTTCAATGTTAAAATTTTGATCCGTTTTGATCCGGGTTCAACCTTCAATTCCCAAATCCGGCCCGCCCATATCCGTTCTTTTTTAACAAATTTAGAATCCAATCCTATCCGGTCCGCGGATTTATCAGTGGATAACGGATTTATCCGGCCCATGAAGTGCTCTACTACATCGGCGGCTCTGAGAGTCCCCACACCGACGCCTCTGAGGGCCACGTACCAGTGACTCTGAGGGCCTCTTACCAGCCTCCGAGTGTCCTTGCCAGCCTATGACGGGCCACTTTCCACTTGCAGGCCATTTTGCAGGGCCACACACATGCCAATGATGGCCCCACCAGTGTCTCTAAGCCCTAAGACCCCGCAACGGCGCCTGTGAGGACCCAACACCAGCGCATCTGACGGCCTTTCACTGGCACCTCTGAGCGCGCCACACACCGGTGACTCTGAGGAGCTCGCTCGCTTCGCTCGCTCGTAAAATACCATGTAAATTAGGCATTAGTGTACATTAGGCACACTCCTCGGGCATAAATGATACTTTTGCTTGCCGATTTTCCACATTTTCTCATGCAAAGACCGTTTTAAAGAGACCCGTCTGCCAGTGAGACTGGACCCATCGTGCCTTCCTCCTCCCATCGAAAGGTCCTGGATTCATCCTTGCCTGAGCTGACCCCGGGCCACCGGGTGACTCGCGGGCCCGGGGTCCGCGAAAAAAAATGCTAAAAAAAACATGCTAGCGTAAAAATATATATGTTTTGAAAATTAAGCTGGTACCGAAATAATTGTTTTACCTACCATGCATTGACAAACCAATTGCTCAAGCTTCAAACCAACCGAAATATAGCCCCGTGGGCCGTATTTTTTTTTGGGGGGGGGGGGCCTTCGGCATGGGGGGCCCAGTTCGAAGGTCGTGCCCCCCCCATTCAAAAATCCTGTGTGCGCGCCTGGTTGGTCACACACCGACAGCGGCCACTGGAATATTGTTAACATTCACATACCTACGCGAATGTACATACTTACCAAGAGATAAGCCGGAAGACCCAATGGATGGCTCATTCGAATACACAGGCATAACTTAAGAAGTCTCATTCAAAAGTATGAGGTGGCCTTTCAAGCTACGGATACGTGTAGGCAGACGCGTAAATGTGCACGGCTCACGACAGATCAAAGCAACTACTTACAAGAGTTAACCCGGCGGCCGCTGGGCCTCCGCGCCACCCGCCGGGGGTGGGGGGGGGGGGCATATAGTTGCCCTCCTTTACTTCTGCGACGATATCGTCGCAATGCGAAGAGTTAGAGAAGCGAAACTTTGCACACATCTTCCTGAATACCTAGCCGAGGTTGTGTCCAAACTTGGTGTCGATCCCATTTGAAATGACGTCACAGTGACGTCATAAGTGAAATTATAGATTTGCGACTCTCAATATTCCCCACGATACAACAGATATATCGACACCTTTTTTTAAAACCCCACATTTGTTCTCCGGTGAATTTCAGACAAGCTGGTTAGAGACCTTCAAAAAAGGTACAATCACTCGATTTTTCTCAAGTTTGTCTGTCTTGGCAGATAAAGCAATACCAGAACAGGCCTACAAACACACATATTTGATCAGGATCGGACGATTGGACGCTTTTAAAAGGAGATCTTTCGTGCCTCCCGGAAATTCACGGGAGAGCAGATGTGGGGTTTAAAAAAAAGGTGTCGATATGGGACCGAATATAAAGAGTATTATTGGTCAGAAACTAGATGGAAGTGTAGTTAGATGTTTTAGGATGACAGCAGGTGCTGTCTAGTTCATTTACAGTTGAGTTTCATGCTCAGCGTCATCAGAAACGGTCCATATCGGAAATCGACAAAACTTTATGACGTCACTGTGACGTCATCTTAGGTGCTACAACCACCAAACTTTCCTCAAACATTGCCTAGGCATTCATTTGAAGCTATGCCAAGTTTCACGTTCGTAGCTCATCAGGTTTCGGAGATATTTCACAAAACGTAAAGGGGGGGCAACTTTATGCCCCCCCCCAGCGGCTCGTGGGCTAAGATTCATAAGAAATCTAATCTCAGCTAAATTCAGGTAACAAACCAGCTACGGAAGTGGAGTGAATTGTAACATCACCGCAGTGGGCCCTATGAGTACTATATAGGCACATAAAAATTAGGTAAGTGGGTACAACATAGCTCAAAATGTCACTCTGTAATTACAGGCCAGCCATCATTGAAGCCAAATTATTACTACAGCGTCCATTGTAGGCATGTAATTACACACACTAAAAATCAGTCTGTTACTCGAGCAAACTGAAAGCCGATTAGGGACTACATGCGCAAACCATTAGGAGTCCGGCGGTTTTGCGTCTATCCATTAAAATGTCGTTTATGTTATAGAGGCGATGGCATCAACTGAGCTTCACGATAACCGGCGGACGGATTTAATGCCGGTCGTTCAACTGTGGATGTACCGCGCGTGGATTCCGACTGTGGTTTCCACCCTTATACGGCCTTGGTTTCCACCAGTGGTCTGTAGCAGGGGCCAGGGCTGCGGAGTCTGAGTCAGGGTCGGCCGGAGTCGACATTTCTGCCAGGAGTCGGAGTCGCCAAAATCTTACAAACTCATAGGACTAAGGAGTCGGGATCGACACTGCATGGTGCAAAGTCATACTCGATTACTGTCTGGTTGAAAAAATTATGTTCATTGCCCAAAACAATATCTTTGTGGAGGCTAAGGCTTCAATTCTGCTTTATACGAGCGTTTTGGGTGAGAAAAGCAGAAAACGGCGGCTGCACCAGCACCCTTCATCTCGGGTTGCTATTTATCAAGCATGCTTGCAACGGAAGATCTTAGAACGCGCCAGGGATTGTTTCATGCAGCATCACAAGCAGATCTCTGATATGAGCATTACTAGCATTACAATTACTTTAAACAGAGATGTCCGAAGTAGGAGTCTGTGTCGATTTTGAGAGCCGGAGCCAGTCACCGAAATACGCAGCCCTGCTGACTACAGGGCGGGGGGTTGGGGCGCTGCAGGCGACACCGATCGGCCCACCTGAGTAGTCGCTGCTGGCCGACTGCTGGCGACCGTAGGCGACGCTGTAGTGCTGCGCCTCCTGCAGCTCCTGCTGCTGCTGCTGCTGGTATTGCTGCTGGTATTGCTGCTGGTGGTGTTGCTGGAACTGTTGCTGCTGGCGCTGCTGGAACTGCTGTTGCTGCTGCTGGTACTGGAGTGCCGGCTGGGAGCCAAAGTGCTGCACGCTGCTGCTGACCTGCTGGTGCACCTGCTGGCTGCTGCTGGTCTGCTGGCTCATCTGTCCGCCACCGGGCAGCTGCTGCACCGAGCGCTGCTGCAGCTGGAACTGCCGCTGCTGGCTGTGCTGGCTCAGCTGGCCGCCCGGAATCTCGGCCTCCAGCACGCGCGAGTCCTGTCGGCTCTGCTCGCGCGCCTCTCCGCCGGCGATGGCGTAGCTCTGGGCGTCCTGCTGGTGGGAGCTGTCACTGCGCACCACGCGGCCCCGCAGCTGCTGCTGCTGCTGCGCCAGCTGCCGGTCCATGGCTGGGGTCTGTCCGTCAGTCCTTGGTCTCCCGGCTCCTTCCGCCGGCCCGTGTCAGCACGCACTGTCGCCGCCGGCGGTGTACCCGCGTCGGTCCGCGGCAGCGGGGGCAGCGGGGGCGGGCCGGCGGCCGGTCCCCCGGGCTGGACGCAGCTGGACCGACCGACGGGCGCTGTTTGCTTACATAGACGACGGCGACACGATCGGAACCGATCGGCTTCAGAAGGTCAGACACGCCGACCCGATCTACTGCGGCCTGTCCGCTCCAGAATACGACCGCCAACATAAGAACCGACCAACCTCGGAGGCGAAGAGACACACGCGGCCCGCACGACACCGCTGTAACACAAATAGATCACCGCCGGGCGCGGAGGGCCTTCTCGGCGGGCGGGCTCCCGCAGCGGAACAAGTGGGTTCGAGCCGCGATGCCTTTTGCGCTCTATTGACCATGACCTTTTTGCACCATCTTTATGATATTCCAATTATGCAAGCATTTGATCAATACCAAAACGTTGCATTGAATGGCTATCTGGACCGACAGCATCTTATTTTGCTAGAACCTTATTTTGCAGTCGACTATTCGTATTCAGCGCGGAAAAGTCGATCGGCTGTCGACATTCGGCAGATTCTGCCGATCGCCTACCGGGACCCGAGTACCAAATCGAGACCGGCCGACCAGGTATTTGGGGGGGGGGGGGGGGAGGAGGACGGGTCCTGTTTGAGAGCCGCACCAGTCGCCGTCCCAGGAAGAGCCAGTTGCCAGGCGAGACTAGGAGGGGCCGAACAGCCCGCAACTCAAATACGACCAGCCAAATACCGAAGTTAAATGTAGCTTTACCCCGGGAATCTGCATATCATCGTCAATGTCGTTATTTTCAAATAAAACTAAACAGCGACGGATATTGTAGAAATCGCCACAGAAAAGAAATATATAAAATACAAACAAATCCACTTGGTACGGTAGGTACTACATAACATCATTATACCAATGGGCAATGGAACACATCAGACAAGGCACCAGCACCTATTCATCATCATTTCTGGAAAGCCAATAATCAAATTTCCATCCCTCAAACAATAACTTACCTTTTAATTGCAGGCATGATTTTAAGAGCAACCAAAGAAAATTAACTCTTCTTTTCTCTTTTCTGTCTTCACTCAGCCACAAAATATCAATACAGGAAAATTTAATCGTGATGACCGTTGGCAACCGGCCCCCCACACGTCAACAATGCAAATCCGCTCCGCCCCCGTGTCGAGGTCGGGCGGCAGTGGGCCGATCGGGGCGACCTCTGATTGGTCAGAATAAGCGGCCATCTGATTGGCGGAGCGGTGACCGGCCGGCCCTCTGATAGGGCGCCGCCGACCTGACCGCATCATAACAGGGACGGTCAAGCATTGAGCTTCGTGATAAATCGCGTGCAAAAATATTGACAATTCTATGGAGATATGGGGTATCTGGGGTACCTATTCACCCCTCCCGCAGCCTCCTAGATCGTGCAAAATTCGTCGCTTTCCCCGAATTGATAAAAAAGTTATTTTCGCAAGAAAAAGCCTTACTTTCACCGGTACAGCAACGCATTAGGTGCCTGAATTAAAGGCGTCTGAATTATTCGTAAAGTTTTTTTATGGAGGATACCCCGTAGCGTCCAATACTGCATTTCAGCATTGGCCAGTGTGGGGATATGACACAACTAGGCAAAACAAGTTGCCGAAAATTTATCCTTATAATCAATAACTGGCCAAAACACCCCGGATCGATGAACATAGCAGCACACGCCCGGGCCGGCCGGTCTCAGCCGACAACGCTTCAGGTGATAGACGATGGGGAGGGGGGGGGGGGCAGGCCGCACCCGAATGTCTCGACAACCAAATGAGATAGAAGACGCGGTAAGCAACGATCGATACCTCCCAACGATTATGTTCAAATAATGGTCATTTTTGCTCGGGTAAACCCTCGCCCTTATAAGGGGCGGGGGAGGGGGGATAGAGTTGGACCGTGGATGGATCCCACTATTGAGTACACTGAAAGAAAAGTACACCTTGGTGGTATTTTTGGGTGATATTTGTAACCACTTAACACCACTTTCCAGACTATTTGTACCACCCTTAGCCGAAAATTCAGAGTTAAAAGATGACTTGGTGCATTTTTTACTCAACTTAGGTGTAATCCATCCAGTACTTTAGGGTTTTCTTGCAACTATGGTGTAATTTCAAGTTCTTATGTTTTTTACACCTCAGCTTATTGGTAGTAAAATTATTACCCAAGTGCATTTTTAATCCCATGCGGATAATAAATGGCTAGTTGGTCAGGGCCTATTTTAACATGTTAACTGGGGGGGCAAATGCCCCCGCACTCAACAGAATTGCCCCCCTAGTCGTCGAGATTTGCCCACTATAAAAATGGGCATAAAGGAACAGGGTGACAAACATACTACGTAACTACTGTGACTTGTTTTGCAATGGATGTCAAATGAGTCAGTCTGTAAGTAATGACCAGTGGTGTATCTAAGGGTGGGTCATATGGATTGGGTCATGACCCCCCACCCTCTTGGGGCCCGGGGACACCACAGGCCTGCCAGGGGCACCACCGGCCTGTCAGGGGCACCACAGGCCTGTTGGGAGCACCATCAACCTAGCAAGAGCACCATAGGTCTGCCAGGGGCAACACAGACCTGCCAGGGGCCCCACCGGCCTCGCAGGGGCACCACCTTGGGCCTGTCAGGGGTATCACCACAGGCCCGCCAGGGGCACCATAGGCCTGCCAGAGGCACCATAGGCCTAGCAAGGGCGCCACGGACCTGTCAGGGGCACCAGAGGCCTAGTATGGACACCACATGCCTGGCAGGGACACCACCGGCCTCGCAGGGACTGGGACACCTTGGGCCTGTTAGTGGCACCACGTGCCTGTCGGGGACACTCCAGGCTTGTCAGGAGCACCACAGTCCTGTCAGGGCCCAGGGGCACCACCGGCCTCGCAAAGGCATCATGGGCCTGTCAGGGGCACCACGGGCCTGTCGTTGGAACTTCAGGCTTGTCAGGGGCACCACAGTTCTTTCAGATGCACCGGCGGCCTAGCACCATGGCACCATGTTTGGCCGAGGTCGCGATTCGGCGTATGTCGCCTCGCATTAGCCGCGCGTTTGCAGTCTTTTCGTGGTTTCAAACGTTCAAACATGGGATATGATGTTGCTCCCATGCTTTAGGGTGGGTGTCAAGATCACCGGAAGGTCAGGTCAGATCATTTACCTTTGATGACCTCGGTTCACATTTTCGAGTTTTATATGTTTCTAGGCTAGTTTTTGGAGCTGAATTCGAATTAACCTTCGCCCCAGTGGGGTGGGGGGGGGGGGGGGGCATATGTTACCACCCTGTCGCGTTTTTCGCGTGTGAATAAAAAACCACATCAATTTTGGACAATGTGTGAAATTTTTGACCCCAGGTCATGTCAGGTCAGGTCACCAGGTCAAGTTAACTGACCAAGCCTTAAAAAAAGTTTGCAATCATGTCCAGACTGCAGTATTTGTCAGAAAGGTTTTAAACTTGGTGGATTGCATGCTGTTATGGGCGCCTACAATTTGTATATCTCGGATTTTTTATATCCGTGACCTAAGGTCAGGTCAGTGGCATGACCTTTACATTACAAGTCAATGGAGAAAAATGAAAATGCCTCTAGATCCGTGTGTACGCATAGGAACAGTCCAAATATTTCAGAATCACAATGATTTAGTCCACTCGTGATGACCAAGGTGTCATTTTTGCTGATAGCCTCTAGAAAGGTCATCCGAGGTCATTTGAGGCTACAAACAGTTTTTTTGCCAATAACTCGCGATTGGAAAGAGATAGAACGCTGGGGATGGTCTCATTGTGTTTGTCTTGTTTAGACGCATCGACTGATATGCAACATGACCTTTTCCGGTCAGGTCATGACCTTGACCTGAGGTCAAATTTTTAAGTTGACCTTTCAAGGTCAAATTATAGTTCATTCGACGCGTCTCGGTGAGGGGAACACGATTCTGGCAATAGAAATGTCGTGGCTTTTTGTAGTCGAAAGTTATTGTCGAAAAACACTTTCCGTAAAAACAGCTATTTTTGGAGTTTTTGCCCTCTGTAGGCTAAACCGTTGACCTGAGGACAATATTGATAATGACCTTTTCAAAAGAAGAGTTCAAAAGCTATCGATTGCTTTTACATGCGTTTTTCTAGTTACCATAGTTCCTGTGATAGCGGCATGTTTTCTGAAAAATATAATGACAATTGGCAAATTTTGACCTTTGATGACCTCTGGTGACCCCAATATTGCTCTAAGGTGAAAAATGACCGATATACTTTCAAACGTACGTATTGAGAGCTATCGACTGCTTTTTACCGCGTCTTTCTAGCCCTCTTAGTTTTTGAGTTAGAGGTGGGTGGTAACATATGCCCCCCCTCACTAGGGCGAAGTTGGCCGAGACCGCCACTGGGGCGCGGGTTAAGCAACCATTTGACCATTTACGAAGTAGTTTTGGTGCCTTCGTAACATGTTACGAAGCTGTCAGAGGCGGTTGCCACCTACTACGAATACCCGGCAAAACCCTTACTGGTTGACCTGACCTGACCTGGCCTAAATGCATGAAGACATCATCTATGATCATAACTAACATGATATTCGTGATCAGCACCCCGAAAAACCATAGCAGCCACTCTTTACGACGCTCTAACAGGTCCCGATTTTCCCGACTTTTGGGTCAATGACCTGACCTGGAAGGTCAACCGATGACCTAGGACCTTAAAATTGGGTATAATCGGCTTCCTTTCATCACGGGCAACACGGTCGTTTTTTCCGCGAAGCTCTAGCTCGATCAGGGGCGAAACGGCAAGGGGAGGGTCCAACGGACCCCCCCCCCCGCCCCTATACGCTCGCTACTGGAAACACCAATACGGGCGAGGGTTAATGGATTATTAAAGACAATTTTCCAGGTTGCCCCCCCCCAGTCAAATTCCCTTAAAATAGGCTCTGTAGTTGGTAGCATAAATTTACACTTGCGTGGTTCAGCTGATTATCGCAAAACCTAAATGGAGTAAATTTACACTGTGGACTTGATAAGCGAGGGATTTTTAGGTGTGGTTTTATGCTACATGGTTATTTCAGTCTTCAGTGTTGTATTTTTACAGCTCGGGGCGTTATTTTACTATGGTGTTCCACGTGGCCAATTTATACCGCCATTTTGTACCGCCATTTTACCGTTTGTGTCGAAACTTTGAACTGGATGGATACATGGTGAAGCGTGGGGTGGCGTGCAGGTGAAGCGTGCAGTGTCTACTGGACGACCAAGACCGCGGCAAGCAGTGAACAACAAAGGTAAGACTTAAAATGTATCTTTTGGCCAGGATATTGCCTTATATTAAAGGGACTATTCCACCTTTAACATGGGGTTTGAGTTGAGATAGCCAAGTTTGCGGCGAGGTTCAGAAACCACTATCTAGGTATCTAAGGTTGCAACCCCCGCGGCCTCTTGGTGTTGAAGAAATTCGTTCCCTTCATTTGAAAATGGGCTTGTACAAGGCCCTATCTTCAACATAGAGCGACCGTTAGTGTGACGTCACCTCGTTTAGTCATTCTGATTTAAATGGGTTTGTTCGTTGAAAAATCGCTTAAAACTTGGTCTGAACTTTGTTGTGGTGCCTACAGAGTAAAAAGAATCAGATTTATGACAGTAATGTGGCCTGGGGAAGGAGGTAATTTTGGGCTGTGACGTCACATATTTGAAAGTTTGTGTTTGGAATATGGGAAGCCTAAGATGTTTAATGAAAAATAAATGCCAGAACCGTGTTCCTGGTCATCCAATCTATAAAGTCGGGCACAATTTAACTGGTTTTAACAACATTTTAGAAGGTGGGATAGTCCCTTTAACCCATTTTTGGTCACAGTGAAAGTGACTTGCTGGTCAGACTGACCATTATCAATTTACAGCCAAAAAATGTGATATAAATAGTTTTCCTTCTATTTTTCGCTGACAGCTGGGGTCTTTCTTACCACCTGGGGCCTCCTGTGAATAGCCGATGGTATCTGTGTCTGACCAGTGACCACTAGGGCCCCTCGGCCCTCTGACTCCTCAAAAGAGATGATGCCGGCCTCTAGATCGGAGGCCTTTTGTAGGTAGGAGCCAGCCACACAGGAATTAAGTTAAAATCATGCTCAGCAGGTGGTCACCTGAGCTCGTTCGATGCGACACCAGAGTTTCCCGGCTCCTATAAGATCCCATTTTAGCGACGCTACTGGTGATTGCACGCTCTATATTTGCCTAATATTTGTTTTCCTTCCATTTCAGTTGTGGCACGATCTGACCCTGATTATGGGGACTCGTGAGGAGCCAGAAGAGCTAAAGGAAAAAGGTACGAACATCCAGCAAGTGTGTGAGCAGTATGCGGCCAACGTCCTCCCTGATACGCCAATCACCGACGGTGAGTTTCGATCACTTATCACGCGCACCGACGGGGGGCGGATTCTGCCCCCCCCCCTGAGGTTTTTCGCAAATAGCGGGAACGCGAAATTTGGTACGACTATTCTCTCATCAATTTTACACATGGTGTGCAAGTTTGAACCTCCTAACTTTTTTTAAGGTCAGGTCACCAGGTCACTTTGAATGACCCAGCCTCAAGTCACTTTTTTGCAATTTTGTCACCGTGCCAGAGCTACAGTAGATGTCGGAGGCCTTTGAAAGTCGCAGGATGTTATAAGGTCATTAGTAGCTACAATTTTTTTATCTCATAATTTTGATATCGATGACCTAAGGTCAGGTCAATTTCTCGACCTCCCCATTATAAGTCAATGGGGGGAAAATCAACTCCCTGTTTTTACCACTAAAACGGGTCGGAATGGCCCCATAAACCATACATGACCTCATATACGATCAACCTTCACTACCTTGAGGTCTGTTTTGCAGTTGGGCAGCTGTAAGGTCATGTGACGTCATCAAAGGTCACCAGCGGTTTTTTGACAATAACTCCGTACAGGAACAAGATACAGCCGCGCGGATGGTCTCATTGTGCTCAGCTCGTCAAGGCGCATCGAATGATATGCATGATGACCTCGAGGTCACGTGACCTGAGGTCAACCTTTGACCTTGACCTTTTGAGGTCAACATATATATCATTCGATGCGGATTGACGAGAGGATCACGATGCTGCCCTTAGTTTGTTCCTATATTGACTAGTTCGAAAGTTATTCGAGAAAAACTCTCTCTATACCTAGCGCCGCTATTTTGACTTTTTTGACCCCTGTGACGTCATCTTTGACCTGACCTGAAAATGACCTTAGTAAAAATTGTAGACCTTGTCCGTGCGTATCCCTTGCCGCTTACCTCTTGTCGCTATCTTGCTTCGTTCTCGAGATCTCAGGGGGGGGGGCAGTCATCCGCCCCCCCCCCGTCGGTACGAAGTTGGCGCAGACCCCCGTCGGTGCGCGGGTTATGGTATTGTGATCGTGAGAGGGCGCTATTTTTTTTTTACATTTTCAGATGTAGCAGGCCAATCTACGCGCCCCCCCCCCCGTCCAATTTGTAATCTGTGCTGATAGCTCCTCGGACCGCAAGGCATGCGCCAATCTGATCGATGATTTTTCTCAGAATGTCCGAGGACCGACGAATATCTGTTGACTGTTTATACAACTGTGGGCTTTGATTTCTGGTAGCCACAGCTATAAGGTCTATTGTAAATAATCATTGAGTTTTATTCACGATCGATGGCAACACAAGTCAAATTCCTAAAACCAGACGTTTCGGCCACAGGGTGCCTTCGTCAGTGGATACTAGTGATTAAATTAAAAACACAGTATCAAAAACAATCGGTATAAATCGTTTGAAGTCGACACATCGGGCACAGGTTTCGAAATGCATTCTTTGATTCAACCGAGAACGGCATTCATCACGCTATTGTTCTTGTCGCGTTCTTTTGATATGCTGAAAATTAAATTATATAATGAATGTACCTACAGGTCACAATGTCAATGTCGGAACGTTTAATTCGCTCGCCTTTTCTCAGAGTCTTTCAAAGTTCGCCAATCACCTTTCGTTTAGAAATCGTTTAAGATTTTTTTCCTAGTGCCAACATTGCAGCCGCTTTTGCCCAGGTGAAGAATCCAGGTTTTTCGTTCACTGTATCTTGGAAACAGATGTGAGCTGCTTCCAGAGCTTTTCTCACCGATTTTGACATGCCTTTTTCAATGACATGAGCACTATTCCAGTTTGGTAAATTTTGACATTTTTCGATATGAAGGACGAGTGCGTTCGATCTATTGTGGTTCCGAACATCGCGTTTGTGACTCGACACACGACTGAAGGAACACAAACGCGATGTCCGGAACCACAATAGATCGAACGCACTCGTCCTTCATATCGAAAAATGTGACTCGACACACGATTGAAGGAACACAAACGCGATGTCCGGAACCACAATAGATCGAACGCACTCGTCCTTCATATCGAAAAATGTCAAAATTTACCAAACTGGAACTGGAAAATTTGTAATGTTCGTGAGCTTTCCAAACTTTTCTCATATCATCCATTTTCGTGATCCAGACTCGGAAATGGGTTCAGCTTTTCAAAATTGGGGGCGAAGAAGCTCACTCTATTCACGGAACTGCTGCAAACTTGTTTGTTGAAAAAGTGTCATTTTTTCAACAAGAAGTTTTGAAATATATTACAAATAACGTTGTGGGGCAGGTTAGTGTACGCACTGCCTGGGGGCACATTCGTGCATATTTTTTTAGTTTTTGCGATTTATGACTTTATCTGTAATAGGTTTCACTATAATGACGCTCGCCTGACTCAGTCTCGGCTGCTTGCGACGTCGTGACGAGTAGTTCACGCGAACTTGGCGAGGTCACGGAGGCCGGCACATTCTTGTTGGCCACCCCATTCTGTCTACATATGTTGTGCAATGCATTCTTGTCGAAAGGAATCAAGTGAAATGACCCCCTGCCAATTTCCTTTGGTAAATTTCTGGTAATGCCCTGTAATTTCTCGAACTTTGCACTTGCAGGATGCACGGAAGTGCCCCGTCCCTTGCACGAATGTGCCCCATAGGTGGGGCAGTTTCGTGCAAACGTTCAGCTAAAAGTCATTTTTTTTTCTAATAGAAGCAATAATTTTAGAGGATAACTTTTAAAGAGGAAAAATATCATGCAATAGTTCCTTTCCATATTATAATCAACAATTTTGCCATTGCACTAACCAAAGAAAAGATATATGGATTTATCTATTTTTTGCACGAATGTGCCCCACTCTCCCCTACTTTCTCATCCTACCTACGTATAACGCACATGGGGGAACGGTCAACGGTGGTTGCGGAATGCGGGGTCATTGGTTACTTTATGTCCCTCTTTACAGACAAGTTACCAGCGTTGGCATTGTGGCCTTTCTCTGGTCCCGGCGAAATTAGTACACTATGTTCATTCATGACTTGAAGATGCGTAATTATAATTAAAACTTTATGTGATTTATCATTTTGATTCTATCCGTATACAAATATCTGAGATGTATCTTTACTCAATAGTAAAAGTAATGTTACGTATTGCATCCTGAACCGGTGAATACATGCAGACAATTTATATCTCACTCAGTTGCACCACGGAAGGGCAGCGAGCCGCGCTCCTGACGGGTCCCGAAGGGCTGAGGCTTCAACGGGAGTAACCATACAATAATGTTTATTCTCCTGGCTCCGCTGTGTCGGGAAATCATTGTTAATTTATTTTCCTCTTCACAGGTGACGAACTGGTGGCGCTACCCGCCTACGGGCGCGGGGCGACGCTGGACGATCTGAAGAACGAGCAGAGCTCCGTGAGTGTTCAGTCGTCCCGCCTCAACGTTCAGAGAGCGAGTTCGAGCTGCCACAGTCGAAGGTCGGTGAAGTTGCCACAATCCTTGCAACTCATGCCGTGTTTTATCTTCCGTTCTGTTGACCATGCAAGTGCCTCTTCGAGGTGCTCTACAAGAAGGCCCTAAACATCTATTTCACTAAGTAAAGCATCGTAGAAGATAGTGTGCTCCCTGGCTGAGTAGAGTGCAAGATGCGCGTGCGAGAGTACTGGCAATTGCGGTACGCCACTCTTGTCATGTCGGCAGCTCAGATCTAGCACAGACCCACAGACGAAGAGTGTATACTGTATATTGCGTGGTCTGCGTGCGTTTCATGTTTCAAAGTTTTTCATGTTTAAGCGCCAAGAGTACAAAGTACAGGGTGGCGCACGGAAAACCCCCGAATTGAAACTTTAATACCTTCCATGATTATTAACCAAATTTGATGATATTTTCACACAATGTACATACGTAGATACACGTTTGGGATGATATTCATCCAAGTTTTAGACAAATGCATTCACGCTCAGCTGAGTTGTGCACCTTAACGTGACCACTATCGTTTTTCAGTACTTTCTCGAGGCGCTCGCGGTACGCCAGCGCTGCTTTCTAGCGCATCTCGACGGTGATCTCTGCGAAGGCGGCTCTGAGCCGACCGTGTAACTCCGGAATGTTCGCTGTCTGCGTCAAGTATGCCTACGACTTCACAAACCCCCACATGAAAAAATCACACGCGGGGTGAGGTCGGGCTAGCGCAGTGGCCAGGGCAAATTGGGCGAGTGCGGTGGCCAGGGCAGTTTGGGCGAAGCCCAACCTCACCCCGCGCGTGAATTTTTTCATGTGGGGGTCTGTGAAGTCGTATACATACTTGACGCAGACGGCGAACATTCCGAAGTTACACGGTCGGCTCAGAGCCGCCTTCGCAGAGATCACCGTCGAGATGCGCTAGAAAGCAGCGCTGGCGTACCGCGAGCGCCTCGAGAAAGTACTGAAAAACGATAGGAGTCACGTCGAGGTGCACAGCACAACTGAGCTGAACGTGAATGGATTTATCTAAAACTTGGAAGAATGTCTTCCCAAACGTGTATCACATTGTATGAAAATATTCAATTTGGCTAACTATGCTGGAAGCTAACTGGGCTAACTATCCCTTAGCCAATTCAAGTTTCAAATCGGGTATTTTACGTGCGCACTGCGCAACCCCATGTACATATAGAACAAAGTGATTGGGTGGTTTGTTTGTGATCAAAGTGTCTGTGATATAACGTAATCAAACTCATCGAGATCGAAGCCAGTGATTGTACTGTGATTGAACTATGATCAATACATGATATGTGTTAAACATGATATTTCTTAATTACTATTTGCATTATTAGCAGTCACGTTTTATTGCACCGACTGGCAGACATCACTGTTTTATTTATTGTACATAATTTCGGATCCCTCGTACCGCGCGTTCACAATGCGTATCCTGCCCATAGCGTATCTGACATCTCATGGTTACACGATACTATCCGAAATGGTCATCGCATGCCATCCGTTTGACTTCATCATGAATTTTGGTTCAAAGTATGTATAAGCAGACGATATACCATTACATTGCAGCCTAGACATAGAAATACACCAGAGGGTAAACTGAAACAGTAGCGTATATTTAACTCGGGGTAATTTTACTCCAAGCCTTTTCAGTCATAGAATTATCTTTTTGAGTTTTTGTTTCAACGTGAATTATAATGTGATTTATTTTTACTCCTTCAACTTTTTTTTTACTCTGGTGTATTTATGCTATTTACTTTTTTACACTCAGAAGCAGGGGGTGAAATCCGATTTGATATTATTACACTGGGAGTGCAATATTACTCTCGTAAATCGCATGCTTTATTCGCCTTTACTCCCCTACACCGGGGGTGTAAAATAATTCCTTAGGGTTGGACTTTTAGGCACCGTACTTTTACTCCAGAGTGGGTGTATTTTTAAGCTCATGGGAGTTATTTGACAACACCCGGTGGTAAAAATAGTCGCTAATCGCCCATGTTAAAGCAGTTTACACGGGGGAGTAGAATGATCACTTAGGGTTGGAGATTTAGGCACCGTAAAATTATTCCAATTTTGGGTGTACTTTTCTTTCAGTGTACGAATAGAAGCGTAAAAACCGGAGCATCGCCACATTACTCCAATCAATCTCGTGTTACTTCGTTTTACACCTAACCTCAAAATTTCATGACTGATTCAAATGATCTTCGACCTGTGACCTCTTTCTCGAGACCAGGTCAACCCAGAATGGTAGGAACTGAACGGAAGCCAGCGGACCTAATCAGTTTATTTATTAGGTAGGTATAGGGGAAGGGTTCGGCAGGCAGGGGTTCGCATATCATTCGATTCGGCAGGCCCATCGCCCATCGGTGCTCCACCGGATTCGATGGCTGTTGGCTGAATTCGATGGGATTAATTACCTATTGACGAAAAGCTTCGATGACTTCAAACGACCCGAGTATTTCGGAAAATCAGCGATGCAAAAGCCAAGCGTGGAACCCAGCAAAGAATGTAGGCAGCCTTGATTCTACGTGCTTGAGAAATGAGATATTCATAGATCCTTTTCGGCAGGGTTTCGGTGTCGGAGTCGGAGTCGGAGTCGCCCGGAGTCGTGGCAAGCAGCCAGGAGTCAGAGTCGGAGTCGGAGTCGGTCAAGCTGCCTCGACTCCGACTCCGGAAATTGAACTAGAATCCGTGATATCACTTTTCAGCTGTTTTTTAACCAATTACCCCCGCGGTAGAATTCGCTTCTGGTGATCAAAAATAAATCATATATCTACCTACCTTACGTAAGTTCTAACTATAGAGGCCACTCTATGTAGTTGATAAAGTGTCGTTTTCAATGCTTCGTATCAGACCCGGAGTCGGAGTCAGAGTCGGTCAGGACCCCAGAGTCGGAGTCGGAGTCGGAACAGGGCTACCACGACTCCGAGACCCTGCTTTTCGGCACCATGAAAACCGTGCCACATCGAATGGGCCACGAGAAGCCGTTCTTCTCCCTAGATGGCGTTAGTAGTACAGCGCCTGGACTCACGCTGTGCCGCAAGACGCGAGCCCGGCTCAGGCGGCTCAGGGAGCGGCGAATGAATGAATGGTGGCCTTCGATGTGCTGGCTGCTCTTCTAGGCGATGTAATTAGATACACGATCAGCATTATTCAGCGATCGATGCAGGCTGATTCTAATCAGGCGGCCCAAACCGTCAGCTTCTTATACGGTCCTGGGGTGGCCCCTCTAGGCTTTGTGATGAGTTTCAGGACATGATAGCTCCTTCAGTGCTCACTGCTCAGCCCATTTAGGAAATCTCACTAGCTTAACAGTGCAAAAGACAGTACCTAATCATCGTCTGAAGAGCGCCTTATCAACTGTGTGGCCACACCGGCTCCTCGAAAACACGTGCACCCGAGCTGCGACCTCGGCCGGTGACCTCGACAGCCTGAGGCTTGATACCCTCTGACCAGAGTGATTGGCAGCTCACCTTTGATCAGTGAACAGAAAGAGGGCAGCTAATGTGAGCGGGAAGGGTCGGCGGCCCGCCGCCATATGGTGCACCCGGAACGGCTGAGGCGGATCCATCAGCTGAGACGGGGTTTCGCAATTGATCCCAGATGGCAAATGACTTGTGCAGTACGGAGGGACAAGCCTAAAAAACGCGCATGTGTATTTTCGACTGCCCATTTAGCATTCAACGAAAAAACAAAACAAAACAATAACTTTTGCTCTTTCAAGTTTACCAGCAGTGCATTTATCGATGGTTAAAATGTTACCCTTTCTGTCGGCTATTTCAGAGTCTGAGCCCCTACAGTGGAGTCGGGTATGGCCGCCGTGCTACAATGTCCGCCACTGTTGCCGCTGCTCCCGTTCTCCTCCAGCGGCGCTGGCAGCCTGCCGCCCTGGAGCGGCGGCGGGGGCGGGGGCGGGGGCGGGGGCGGGGGCGGGGGCGGTGCAGCGGGCCGGTACCGCCAGCTGTTTACCCTGGCTCCGGAGCCGTGTACATACGGTACCGCTGTATTCGGCACACGGACGGCGCGGCGGCCGGACCTCGAGCTCTGAATCAGCGCGGCCCTCACTGCGGCTCTCCTGTCCTCTATCTGTCCATCCTGCATCCGCCCCAGATTCCCTTTAATGTTCCCCTGCCATCGTCAGGCTGGTTCCCTGGAACGCTGGGTCCCTCCGTGGCTAGAGCGATGTTCAGTGATCAGTGGGAAATGCAGGGCAGGTGGGCGGCGAGCGCCCTAGTCCCATTGTCAGGGAGGTGAATCCTATTTTCAACGTACGGTCCTGCGGTCTGTTAGCTGAGCCGCTGTGCTGCAGTATAGCGCAGCCTGGGCCGGCTCTGTTGTGTGTTGTGCGCCCGTGCGCCACCCGAGCCACGGCTGACCGCTGCTCCCACCCGGTCCTCGGCCGCTGATTGGGCGGCTCCATTTGGCCACCGTCCTAAAGCGTCCGACGCGACGGCCGGGGAAGCGCCCAGACGGCTGAGTCACTTCCCCGGCCGAGCCGCCTCACCGCCGACTGTCACCGCGATCAGTGACGTCACCGGGAGCAGTCGGACGTCACTGGAGTCAGTGATACGTCACCGGACTATTCTCCCGAGCATTCGTGCCGCCCTGTGACGCTGAAAGTCGCCCCCCGATTCACGCACGAGGTGACGTCTAACAGGTAGGCCCTGACTGGGTGTGGGTGTAGTGACTCGGCGGACAGTCTGTTTGGTCACCGCGAGTTCCGAACCATAACAGAGGCAAAATCAACCGGCAAGACAGGCCGCACGACTTGCTCTAAAAATAAGTATCTGCAAACCGCCGGTGAAGTAGAAACTTACGTGTGGGTACTTCGTGACTCCTCACGAAGTACCCACACGACAGCGCACACTCGAATGCAGCTTAGACGATCACAAACCAGACCGAATGAGGGGTCGTGACAAACTTAGAGCAGGCCTCGGCTTTTCATAGCATTTTAGGTAGGAATGAAACACCTGCCAATGAAACATATGCTTCATCAAAATCGTCTAATGACCGATTCCGGTTGAGATGGACGCGGGAATATCGCATAAAGCTATATTTATATTAACGGAGCTAAAAGCACTGGCCATCTGCGTCTTCCTCCGATTCGGTGTATGTGTACCGCCCCGGCCGCATTGCAGACGGCTCGGTTACGGTTGGCCGGCGGCGGCCTCTGACTCGGCGGCCCGTGACTCGGCGGCCTCCGACTCGGCGCTGGCTCTCGGGCCGACTGAGTCACGTCTGTCCGTCGACTGCTGCCCGGATGACATGGCCCGGTCAGACGGGCGGCGGCCGGCCGGCCGTCGGCGCGCCCCAGACGGAAGGACTCCGGCTCTGACAGACGGACACAGCGCCAGACGCACCGACGGCGGGTGACTCGGGAGTCAGAGAGGGGCGACCCAGGAGTCAGAGCGGGGCGACCCAGGTGTCGATGATTTGTCCGATGATGCGAGGCAGAGCACGATGTGTCGTCTGAAATCTGTGTCGGACAAACACTGGCATTCGACGCTGCCATAAGCAAAACCGAAAATAAATCAAACGATCTACCATTGCTGTGCAAACCAGTTGAAATGATGCACCGATGTCCATGTGACATTGCTCAATGGCCCCACTTTGTGTCTAGAAAGTAATGAAAACGATGCACCCGTTGCTGCGAACAGTCTGATGCGCTGGGGTATTTTTACACACGGAGCAGCCGATCTCGGTCGGGTGCGGGGCCGGGCGGGCGGCGGCTCGCCGGTCAGAGCAGACATGGTGAGTCACCGGCGGGGGCCGGGCCACCAGCTGGCAGCCGCTGCTACCAAAACACTGAACCGGGTAAAAATAAATACCACAACGCCCACGGAGGGGCGCGCCGCGGCCAGACGGGCTCTTCACCGGCATCTACCGACGGGAGCAGGCACTAGTGATACCTCAGAATACCGTCGCACAGCCGCCGAATACGGAACGCCGAGATCCGAGCCGGAACGGGGTGAACAAACCGATATATACGAGTAGGTATACGAGAGGGAGCAGGGTTCGTGTGCACCAGCTGATGTTCACCCGTCCGTCGTTTTCATCCTCAGGATACTGAAATCCCTCTCCTCCACGCCGCAACCCCCACTCCGGGTTGGACAGGCAATTTGATCTCAAACGGGCTGCTCCCTTGGAGCGGCACCGCTGCTCTGTAGGGAGCACACCCATAGCCGGGTGCAGAGAGTACTTGGGGGCTGGTCGGCCTATTCATTGGGTTTGGGACGGGCTCAGCCCCGGTGACTCTAGGGTGCCTGCCCAGTCCAATGTCTCTCCTCTATTTCTTATCGTCCTCCCGGTTCTGCAATGGTCTCAATGGACCGAAAGGGCCTAACCCAACAAAAGGAACAAACAAACAAACAAAACTGATGTTACAACCATTTGAACGATGTCACAAAAAGCCCTATCCGAAACGATTAGCCTGCTAGCATCTACTGTACCAAATCCGCTCACTTACCACTAATGTTGTCTCTGTGTGTTTCGGAGGAATTTCCAGGACAGGAGTCGGGCGGCTGGAGCGGCCAGGCAGCGGCTGCGGACGGCACAGGACGCTCCGGCAGAAGTACCGGACCCGCCGCACACTCACGGTCCGCAGCGGCGGGCCGACGCTCTCCGTCCCACTCGCGGCCGAACGAGAATCGGTGGGCGGCCGAGAATCCCGTGATCCAGGGTGGAAATAGGTAGTCCAGCCGGATTGACATTCTCGAGGAAAGGATGTGCGTGGATGCGGGACGCCTGAAACACAGGAAATGGATGCTTGTTATAAATGTTATATAGAGGCACTAAAATAGTTGATTGTGGATATATTCACGTGTTACACAACACTCTATCACAGTGGCAGAGGTGGTAAAAGTTTTTTTTCTTGCTGAATGCGCAGCTGATCGAGTACTTGTCTGAGTTGTTAGCTCAACCGGGGATCCTCCGTGACTTTAGTCGGAACCAGTGCTGATCAGAGACGGTGTATTGCTATTGCAGTCGTCGTATTTATCAACACGGGCCTCACTAAGATCTCGCCAGCTAGTTGCAGCTTTATTAGTAACTGACATGTCACGTATATAATATATCCTTCGTCTACCAACAACATTCTACAGAGCTTATAGTGGGTGACGCCAGGAGCAAACACGGGCCCACTGTGCGCAGGGGCGGCACTATTCACACAACAGTCCACACACAAACAAGAGAACGCGTCATATATTTACATCCATGATCTAGCTGCCCATAGGCGAGGGACGAGCAGCAAAGCGGAGACGGGCAGACAGGGTGGCCCCAGCAGAGCCTTACTGACCGGCGGACGGGACACACCACACATAGCTCGGTACAAACGGCGGCGACACGCCCAACAGTGACTAGCAGCGCGGCGAACCCCAGGCGGCGGCGGGCAGTCCGCTCCTCTCACCACCCCCTGAACACCCAGCAACTCGGTACGTATAACTGACCTGACCGCGGTCACGGAGCAGTACCTGGCACGACTGGACTTCACAGACGACAGGGACAGGCCACCCGACGACCCTGTTCCACCTCCCCAGTCTCCTAACATATCATCTTCTGTACGGCTCCTCGCTAACAGCAAAGGCACAAATACACCCCAGTGGTTCTCAAATCGGGCAGTGCAGTTATCGGCGCTGAGGGAGCACCCCGGGTGCAGTGTAGTGCGGATCAGTGCAGTGCAGTGCAGTACTGACCAGAACCCATCCACCGAGTGCGCTGCGCCGCGGTGCAGTAGTGTTGGGCACAGTGCGGCGCGGTGCTCTATGACACGGTGCAGAGCGGTGTTGTATGGCACAGTGCGGTGCGGTGCGGCGCGGTGCGGTGGCTCCTCAGGGCTCACCGGACACGGTCACCACCGCCTCTGACGTCACGCAGCCCTGCTCTCCAGTGCAGACGCACCGGTACACACCAGCGTCCTCTGCGGGCAGATGGCACACGGTCAGACATATAGAGGAGTGGAATGCCGACAGGCGGTCCGACGCGCGCATGGTCGGCGACGTAGGCGGTGCTTTATGGACAACGGCGACAGCAAATCTTGAGCGATACATTTATTCGGTGGGATATTAGCTCCATGAGCCAGCCAGTCCCACAGGAGTCTCACCTGCGAACGCCTCGCGGACGGAGAGTCGGCACAGGCCGCCGGCCGAGTCGGTGCGGTACGGCGAGCCGGGACCGGCGCCCACCGGCCGGCCGTCCTTGGTCCAGGCCACGCGCAGGCCGGGCGCCGCCTCCACCAGACAGCGCAGCTCGAACGGCGCGCCGCGCACCACGTACACGGCCGAGAGCGGCTTCAGCAGAACGGGCGGCTGCGGCGCGCCGTCTGCGGCGGGCGGGGAGGCGCTGTCAGAGACTGGCACACCGGGTGGATGGTGAGGGGAGGGCATGGGTCAACTGTGTCAAAGGGAATGCGGGATGGCCAGTAACATAGGTCGCACACTGAGACGGGTAGATGTGATCGTTAGCAGCGATACGAATAGCTGTGCCGGTCGATGGGCTGCGCATGGTTGTAATTTAAGTGTGGATCGGGTGACTGTCGGCTGGGATACCGTTGGAATCAACGTCGTGTTTAACTTCATCATCTATAACATATGGTCTCAGATTACACACCATTAGATCTACATGCTGATAAGTTAGTACTTCATCACCTGAGACAACGAGACATGTCATGACAAGGTAAGTCATGCTGGCAAAGGACGTACGAATAATGGAACATTTCAAAATGAAAAGAATAACAACATAACATATTTGGATGTAAAATCAAGCTTAATAAAATATGACAAAACAGCATACAACAGATACACAGAACAATCACATGGTCATGCGGACACGTTGGGCCCATGCCGTTGTATCGTGCTCGTTCCGTGGTCGGTCTCACGGCATGTCGTCGCCGCGTCTCTCCGGCTCATTATTCGACTCTCGTTAGACCCATGCGTCCGTCCGTGCTGCACCGCACACCCGGGCCGGGCCGGTGGGCGGGTCCGAGCCCCGTGCACCACTCACTGCCGACTGGAGCGGGCGGCACCAGGGGCGCCGGCCGGCGCAGGATGCCGCGCGGCGCCGGCCGACTGCCCGGCCGGCTGCCCGGCCGACTCTCCTCGCCCTCAGACCGCTCGCCGTCCGTCGCCGGGTAGTCGACGAACGCGTTGGGCGGCGTGCGCGTGCCGAACGCGCTCTCGGGCCGCAGCCGTCCGGCGGTGACGAGTTCGCTGAGCTGCGCCCGGTCCAGCTCCTGAGCGGGCGGCGCGGGCGTGGAGGCGGCCGGCCGGCCCGACTCGGCCGCCGGCGGGCCCGGCCGCGCCGCCGCCGACGGGTCGATGTTGACGGTCGGAGGCCTCTCGCCCGGCAGAATGACGCCGAACTCGTACCCGAAGTCGTACTTGAAGTAGATCAGACCGGTGTCCTGGTCGATGTGCTTCGTGCCTAGAAGTTCGCAACGCCATTGAAATGCTATCCATGTCCTTGACTACAGCAGACGTGTACGACGTAAGATTGAAGCTGGCTGGACCCGAGGGTTGGGGGCCGAATCTCGTAAGACTTTAGCTCAACTAAACTTTATCCCTCCCATTTAAAATACATCTAACCCTGCAATCGAAAACACAACCAAAGGAGTGTCTCACAGCACGTCTTCGGGTTTCCACGGTATGCTTTGGTAGGGTTCCCCGAGTGGAATTTGTGCCGGTCAGCGCCCGCGTTACCCGTCCCCAGACCGGCCTATCCACTCGCCACAGTCCTTTCCTCCGGTAAGACACCGAGCGCCCTATCGCTCACCCTATCACTTACAGTTGCCCCATTCATCAGCCGCAGTCCCGGGCCGACCTACCCACTCACCAGTTTCACGGAGGCCCATCCTGGCACCTCAGTCCCCTGGCAGGCCTGTTCACTCACCGCAGTACCGGGTCGCCCCGTTCATTTACCGCAGTCACACAGACACCATATACCCTTACCGCAGTGCGCCGGACCGATCTGCTCACCTACCACAGTCCCGGGCCGGTCAATGCACTCACCGCAGTCGCGGGCACGGTCCTCGTTGCGGTACGACATCGGCCGGCCGTTGACGGTCGGTGGCTGGCCGGCGCCGCCCTGCCCTGCCGTCACGGCGGGGGCGGGGGCGGGGGCGGGGGCGGGGGCGGGGGCGGGGGCGGCGCGCCCCGACTGCACCTCCTTGGATAGCCTCTGCACCTTGGAGCTGAACGTGTCGCGCATCTCGCTGAACTGCCGGGACAGAGTCTCTGGAAGACAGACAAAAGGGATGCGAGTTAGGCAATCGACACCAAACGCATGCAATAACAAGCAAGCCACAATGATTAATTCTGTTGCCAAAGGATCTAACAGGAAGCACAATGCCATCTTCGTTAATTCATTGCTCTGAGCGACGTTAATGATCCTGCTCAGGAAGCCATGCAACCACTTGAAGGACTACGAGTATACGGCTTAGAACGACTGGACAGGTGCGGGAATCACACTCACCAGTCGCGTCGGTGTGCTGGCTCCCCGCCGCGCTCCGCTGCTGCTGCTGCTGCTGTTGCTGCTTCTGTTGCAGCAGCTGCTGCCGCTGGACCTCTTGGACCAGCTGGCTGGAGGTCGTCGATGGGGGCGGCGGAGGCGTTGGCGAGGGAATCTGAAAACGTTGGAATGACTATGACATTCTGCCCTTTAATCAGGGGTACATGTGTCACGATCATTACAAATCGACAGCACGTTTAAGAAATAACAAATCAGCACGTATCTCTGTCCGCTCAGAGCTGCTGTGGGCGCCGGCCACGTACCCGGGTGGCGGTGGTGGTCTCGCGCCGCTCGGTGACGGTCCGCCGGCTCAGCTGGCTGCTCGTGCTGGTCGTCTGCCGCACGGAGCCCGCCGCGGACGGCGCCGACTCACAGTCGGGCTCCGTCTGGAGCGCGCCCGGAGCCGGCTGGGACCGGGCCGCCGCCGGCGACTCGAACCGGGACGGCGGCGTGGGCGAGCGGGCGCGGCCGGCGGCGGCGGGCCCGGCGCTGCCGGCGCGGTACTCCACCCGCCGGTAGCCTGGCGCGCCGGCGCCGCCCGCCCGCGCCGCGCCGGGCTGCCAGCGCGCCGCGATGCCGCCCTCCAGGTCACTCTCGTAGTCGGACTCACGCATCTCGCCGCGGACGAACTTGGACGGCACTGGCGGCGAGGGGGCGACGGCCGCCCGGCCGGGGCCCTGCGCCGCCGGCTGGGAGCTCAGCTGGGAGCTCTGCTGGGAGCTCTGCAGGGATTTCTGCTCAGAGCTCTGCTGGGAGCTTTGCTGAGAGGTCTGTTGATAGCTCTGCTTGGAACTCTGCTCGGAAGTCTGCTGAGAAAGTCTCTGGGGCTGCTGAGACGACTGGTTTATTGATTGGTGAGAGCTCATTTGGGAGCTCATTTGTGTGGTTGTTTGTGAGGTCAAACGAGATGTCATTTGGGAGGACATCTGAGAGGTCATTTGGGATGTCATCTTGGAGCTCGTCTGCGAGCTGGATTGGGATCTCTGGTTACTCACAGATGACTTCTGTTCCGTTCTCGCTCTGCTGATCTGTGTACCGGACGTTCCGTTGGTCTGGGGGGTCTGTCCCAGGCCGTTTTCCCTCCGGCTGGATGTGGTCGAGGTGGTAGCGCTGTAGAAGGTCTGGGCAGGGGGAGGCGGAGCGGGGGTATCGGCGATTTTCACCGCGCTCTCAGAGGTGCTGACAGACGTCCTGACCTGCCGGCTGAGGCTCTCCGTGGTGGTTTTGGTTTGTGTTTTGACCTGCCGCGGTGGGGACGGCGGCCTCGCTGTCTGCTGGAGCTGCTCGCTGATCCGCTGAATACTTTCACTGGCGTTAAGCTGTCTGAACACGGACGGCGGCGGAGCCGGCTGTCCGTTCGCGGCTCTGCCGGCCGGCCCGGTGACGTCACTGGACCGATGGTCGGTGACGTCACTGGTCCGGCAGGTGCGCTGCTGCTGCTGGCTCAGCTGGGTGAGCTGCTGAGCTCCAGCTGGCTCAGCGGGCCGCGGCGCCGGCCAGTGAGCCAGCGGAGCCACGGCCGAGTCTAGTGCCGCCGCCTCCAGAGCCGAGTCAGCCGCGACACCATCCTTCTGCAGCAGACACACACAGACAGACACACAGTCACATCCTCTGAGCGGCGCGGGCCTCTCACCGGACCATCCAGTCGGGATCATATGTGGATGGCAACGATAGCTTGTTTACGAGTGAGAGCTCGCACTGTAAGCGAGCCATCAAAATCGTTGAGATAACGCAAAAACACAAATCAAGCGGTAAACGGCTGACGTAGTTGGGAATACAATAGCGGAAACATTTTCTAAACTTAAACAGCACCGTGCTTCTACTCTATATCTATTGGTTTGAACTTCTACCGTCAGTTAAGGCAAACGTAGCCAAAGAAGCGCTCTAACAGCGTATGAGTCCAGAGCTCATTGCTTTATATCGTTACTTTACAATGGCATGAGCTTTTACAATGGATACGGGTACACTAATTTCGGCTCCTTCCTATGAGTTGCGATAAAAGGGTTAGAGCACGTGCCTTCAGTTAATAAGTCATGGGCAGTCTCGACTAGGATTCTATGAACACTAAATGGCATCTATTGTGAGATTCTAAAAAAGACAACCAAAGCTAAACAAAGGTCACACCACGTTCAGCGCAGCCTGTGATGAATTCAGTTAGGTTTTGGCGCAGATTAACGGTGGTTGATCAGGCGCACTCAGACAACCGACATTGACTCATGCACACTCGGTGGGTAGTCACTCCAAAGCTCTAGCCTGGATACAGAGAGCACTCGGCGGCGGGGGAAGCCATGCGAACTCAGCGTCAGTGCGTCCGGCGGCCACGGCTGTGTCGGCCGGATGCTGCAAAACCAGCGGCGCAGGAAAGCTCGGGGCTGTGAGCCACAGTGTGAGTCAGCAATCGGACAGACAGGACAGATACCTAGCGAGCAGAGAGAGCGGCCGAACCTGACGCACCGGCGGCGCCGCGTCGCTGCCCTGCTCCGGGAAGCTGGACACGGAGAGCGGCGACTCGGACCGCGGCTCATCGCCGTCGGCCGGCCGCTGGGACTGGAACGTCGCGTCGGCCGTCTCCGAGTACAGCGACGTCCGCTGGCGGCGGATGGTGTTCTCGGCGTCGGCTGTGTAGCCTGAGTCGGGCTCGCGCGCCGGCCGCGGCGGCGAGCGGCGCACCGCCGGCGGCGAGCGGCGCGGCGGCGGCGAGCGCGGCGGCGTGACGGGCGGCGCCGGCCGCGCCAGCGGAATGCCCATCACGTCCGAGCTCTCCTCGGCGGCGGCGGCGGCGGCCGGGGACGGCTGCGGCGCGCGCACGGCCCGGTACTGCGGCTCCTCGTCGCCGCTGTCCTGCGGACGCCAGCGCGCCGGGATGCGGCCCTCGTAGTCAGACTCGTAGTCAGACTCGCGCATCTCTCCCTTCTGGAACTTGCTGGGCATGCGCGGCGGCGGACCGCGCGGCGGCCGCGCGCGCGGCTCCTCGGCGCGGTACGGGAACGGCGGCAGCGTCGGGAACGGCTCGAACGCGGCCGACGTGGGCGTGCTGGTGGCGGGCCGGGCGGCGGCGGCGGCCGGCGCGGCCGTGGCCGGGGCGGGCGCGGACGGCGGCCGGGCGGGCGGCGCCGCCCTCAGCACCAGCGGCGACTTGGGCCGGATCGGCCGGGCGGGCCGCGGCGACTGGTGCGGCACCACGCCCACGGCGCCGGGCATCCGCGGCGCGCCCGGCGCCGGCGCCTGCTGCCGCACCACCTGGCGGCTGCTGTGGAACTCCTGGCGGCTGCTGAAACTGGTCACAGACGTGGCCGTCGACGCAGCGGCCGCCGGGCCGAGCTGGCGCTGCGGGGACGGCGACGGCCGCACCGGTCGGAACACGGTCTGCGCCGGCCGGGCCCCGACCGCAGTCTGCTGCTGAGTGACCTGACGCACAGTGCTCTGCTGCTGCTGCTGCCACACGGTCCTGCTCTGCTGCTGGTACTGCTGCTGCTGCTGGTATTGCTGCTGCTGGTACTGCTGTACCTGCTGCGGCTGCGGCTGCGGCAGCACCTTCTGCTGGATGTACGGGTCGGGCCGGCGGGCGGCCAGCGCCGCCAGCTCCGGCTCCGAGGCGTACCCGGCAAAGTCGGATGTGTAGCCGGCGCTCTCGTAGGCTCGCTCCTCCACATTGCTGCCCAGACTGAGTGCCGACGAGGGCCGGTCGCGCTCGTCCTGCGTCCACACGGGGCCCGCCGGCCGGTCGTCTTCCTGCGCCGGCGGCGGCCAGATCTTGGAGAGCTTCTCCGACTTTTTGGTGGACCACATTTTCTGCATGGTGACGGCCTCTGCCGAGGGGCGCGGGGACAGGCCGCGCGCCGCCGCCGGCCGCGGGGACACGGGCGATGCGAGGCGGACCCCGGCCGGACCGGCGCGGCGCTCGCACGACGAGCTCTCGACTCGCTTCTCGAGGCGGCTGTAGCCGGTGCTCTGCTGGCCGAACGGCACTGGTCCCTGACCCACCGGACTCTGGGGGACGCCAGCGCGCGGCTGCGGCGCCGGCTGAGAGAAAGGCACCGGCCCGGGCGACATCGGTCCGACAGGACTCTGGGGCACACCGACCCTGGGCTGAGCCGCCGGCGGGACGAACGGTGCTGGTCCGGGGGACACCGGTCCCACGGGGCTGTGGGGCACGCCGACTCTGGGCTGCGGCGGCGCCGGGACTGTACTCGTCTCGACCGTCCGTCGCTGGCTCCAGGCGGCCTGCTGCTGCGTTGTGCTGGTGTGCGCGGCGGCAGGCTGGACGGGGGCCGGCGCCGGCGGCCAGCCCGGTCTCCGGTACTGCGGCTGCTCCGGCTCCGAGCTCTGGGAGGCGCGCCGCGCCGCCGGACCGCCGTCCGGCTGCTCCACCGGCGGCCACTGCGGCCGCGCCGCCGCCGCCGCCGGGGCCGGGCCGGCCGGCGCCGCCGCCACTGGCCGCTTGGTGGGCACCCACGGCGTTTCGACGGGCGCCTTCTTGGTGAAGCGCGGCCGGTCGGGCGTCGGGTCGCGCGGCGGCTCAGCGGCCGGCGGCGCGTCCAGTTTGGGCCGCGGCGGCAGCTCAATCTGCGGCGGCGTGTCGAACTGGGACGGCGGCGTGGGCGGCTTGGCGGCGTCGGCCGGCCGCGGCGCCGCCGCCGGCAGGCTCACCTGGATCTCGCGCCGGTCGATGTACTCATAACCGTCGGCCTGCCAGCGGGTCGGGATGCGCTCGTCATAGTCGCTCTCGTGGTCGCTCTCGCCGAACTTGCCCGGTACGAAGCGGGTGGGGGTGGGCGGCGGTCGGGTGGCGCGGGCCGAGGCCGGCCGCGGCCGCTCCGGCTCGTACGGGAACGGCTCCAGCTCGGGAAACCGCTGGAACGGCTCGGCGGCGGCCGACTGGGGCCGAGGCGCCGGCCGCGGAGCCGCAGCCGCCGCCGGAGGTACCGGCCGGGGAGCAGCAGCCGGCGGTACCGGCCGGTCCGGCTCGGCCGGCCGCGTCGGCAGCACACATACGCCGCCGCGCAGCTCGGCCGTCGAGCCGTTCGTCTCCACCTCCGAGATCTGAGACTCGAGCTTGCGTTTGATGCTGTTGAGCCGCTCGCCGGGCTGGCGGCGCGGCTCGCCGGGCTCGGTGGCGGAGCCGGCGCGCTCCTCTCTACTCGTGACGCGCTGCTCGCTCGTGACTCGGTGCTCACTCGTGACGCGCTGCTCGCTCGTCACGCGCTGCTCGCTGCTCGTCCTTATCTCGCTGGTGACCGTCGCTGGGGCCGGGACCGGCGGTTTGTACGGCTGGTGGGCCGCAGCCGCGTGGGATACGTACGTCAGTGGCGCAGGTGCTGGGGCTGGAACAGGAGCTAGGACAGGAGCAGGAGCTGGAGCCAGGGCTGGGGCTGGGGCTGGAGCTGGAGCCGGGGCTGGGGCTGGAGCTAGGGCTGGGGCTGGGGCTGGAGCTGGGGCCGGGGCCGGGACAGGAGCAGGAGCTGGGGCTGGAGTTTGCACGGGAGCCGGTTTCGGGAACCTGTACAGGCTGGCTCCGCTGTGGACCTGTGGCGCCGGGGCGGCCGCGGCCGCGGGCGCCGCCCGGCCCACGGCCAGCTGCTCGGCTGTGAGCGCGGCTTCGCTGGCGGTCCGTCCGTACACCGGCGACCGGACGGCCGGCGGCGCCGGCTGCTGGGGCGCCGGGACGGCAGCGGCGGACGGCGGCGGCACCGCCGGCTTCGGGGCCGGCCTCGGGGGCTCCTTCGCCGGCGGCGGCGGCTGCTTTACCGAGGTCTCGGTGGTCTGCCGGAGGGTGTGGGACTTCACCTCGTGGGACGTGGTGGTGGTTTTCACGGCAGTCGGTGGCGGCGGCTGCACGGGCGGCGGTGTCGCGGTCAGCTCGGGGATCCTGGGCTCTCGGTTGACGGTGGTCTTGGTCACCTTCTCCTGCACGGTCTCGCCCTCCCTGATCTTCTCCTCGGCGAGTTTCCTCAGCTCGCTGACGCTGCGGCGCGCCGGCGGCGGCTCGGGAATCTCGGCGATCTCCGAGAGGCGCGTCAGCTGGCTCTGCCTGGTGGCGTCGCTCTGGGCGTCGTCCGTCTGCGGGATCACCTGCCTGGCGATGGGCGGCTCGGGCCGGCCGGCGTCCGCCAGGTCCACCGACACACCGCCCGTGGTCATCCGCAGCTCCTTGTGCTGCTGCAGCTCGTGTCGGGAGCGCGTCTCCAGGCGACTCAGCTCGCCGGCCGGCGCGGCGGCAGGAGCAGCGGGAGCAGTGGCGGCGGCAGGCGCGGCAGGAGCGGCGGCCGGGGCAGGCGCGGATGGCTCAGGGGCGGCCGGCGCCGTCTCGCAGGCCACACTGCTCTGCCCAAGCGTCGCCTTATACTAGGGGGAGCAGAATATGAACAGTTAGCACAGCCACGGCGGCTTTGGGGAGGCGCGGCGGGACTCTGGTGTGGCCATAGCCGAGCCAGCTGAGGCGCCGGCCCGGCTACTTTCGCCACTTCCTCGTGAAAGTGAAGTTCTGGAACACAGTGTGGTGCTTTATACAGGGTGGTGACGGTGCAGGTGATTAACAGACAACAGACCGTCACCGGTGCTGCCACCCCACCCAGACAGTGCGCAGGCAGGTGCACGGGCTCAAATAACTTGAAATCGGGCCTATATCAGTGGCGAGAGTGACTCCAGAATGCCCACACAGACCTGTGCATATACCTGCTGCAATGTTTACCACACAGAAAGACAGGCCACCACCAACCCAGTAAGTCCTCACTCATCAGCATTCTGAGACACCAGGACAATGCAACACAGAGCCCATGGTGGATAAAAAACGCGTAAGAAGACCCCTCACCATATGACCGACCATCCCCAAACCATACCATACACCATACTCGCACTCAAAATTCCGTACACTAAGAAAAGCAATGGCGCAGAGAGGAAATTACGACAGGCGAAAGAACGCGACAGAAAAGGTGACAGGGTCGAGGCTAAAAACGGGAGACGGAAGATGGAACATGTGACACTGACGGAGTGCATGGGGACGGGGAGGATACGGGAGCGGACTGGGACGGACCGAGACGACAGGGGACGGGGCGGCCGTCTCCGCGCGGGGCCTGGACCGGCGGACCCACCTCCTTCTCAGTGAGGTTCTGCGTGGTGAGCCGGCGCTCCACCAGCAGCGGCACCTGGTCCGTCACCACCAGGTCAGCGATCGAGGTCGCCTCGCCGGCGGCGTTCGTCGCCCGAATGCTGTACTTGCCCGCATCCTCCCTCGTCACTGCCGAAACAAAACCATAGACACGGTAAAAATGAATACGGCTGTGTTCACTTGCCTTAGATAAAACATGTAAATACCTACCTACTGAACATGGCTTGGAACTTGGAAGTGCAAAAAACCTACGCTATCTACGCAGGTACCTACGCTATTTTCGCGGCAGAGGATGCTTGGATAATGTAGCACGGAATTATTTGAGATGACAACACCACGGTGACAACACTTTGCTACCTGCAGAAATCACCTATAATTACCGATAATTACCTGCAAATTTCAGTTACCTAGTGACCCTAGCAGAGTTTCAATGGAGCTGTAGCGGGTTGGTTTCGATTGTGTTTTTAAGGGGTGGGGTAAAGGGGTGGGTGCAATCACACATAGACAATACAGGGCAGCCTGCATCATAAGTGAAAATTTACGTTAATCAGCTGAAACAAGAAACTAAGCTAATCGCAATTCATCATAATGCGAGCACATTAGCAGGCCCAGGTCGGACTGGTGCGCCGCTATGGGTGCCGAGTCGGAGGCGGCGCCGGCCGGCCGCCGTGACGCCATGGGCGAGTTTATACCGGCGCCGGGCGGCAGGCCGCTGACCGCGCTGTGCGCGCCCACCCCGGGGCCGGCCAACTACCAGCTGCCCGAGCTGAACGCCCACCGGCCAGCCGCGCCCGCGCACCTGCTGGTCGGCCGGCCCGCCGAGCGCGCGGCGCCCGCCGACGCCGCCAACGCCGCCTCCTACAACCTGCGCGAGACGCGCAGCCGGCATCGGCTGGCGGTGACGCTGAAGCCGCGTCTGAGCGCGCCCGACTACCGCTGCTCGCCGGGCCCCGTCCACCTGGTCACCGTCGGGGACGTGGCCAGCCGGCCGGCGCGCACCTCTCTGAAGGCGGTGCCGGCCGCCGGCGTCACGGTCGGCCTGCCCAGTCCGCTCGACAAGGGCATCGTGTCGGCGCCGGCGCCCGTCTACGGCCCGGTGACGGCGCACCTGCCGTCGGCGCCCGTCCACAGCCTGGCCGCCCGGCTGCCCGTCTGTGACCGCACGGCCGGGCCCGGGCCGGGCGCGCGGGACGTGCGAGCGCCTCCGGCCGGGCCGCGCCACTCGTTCACGGGCCGGCCGCGGCCGGTGACGCCGCCGACCCGCGACTTCCCCGGGCCGGGCGCGCACGACCCGGTCCCCGTGACACCCGCGAGCCACGCGCCCACCATCGGCCGGCGGCTGCACCCGCGCGGCCCGTCACCCACGCCGCCGCCTAACACCTACACCATGCCACCCGGCACGTCCCGCAAGTCAGAGATGACGTTCCGGCCGTTCGAGAGCGAGTCGCCCGCGCAGGAGACACCCGGACCGGCCGCCTACTCGCCCGAGAAACCGGCGCGCCGCCGAGCTCCGGCGTTCAGCCTGGCTGGACAGCTGACACCCAGCCAGAGCGGCGCGCCCCCTGCCGTCGGGCCGGCCACCTACAGACTCCCCCGGGAGCCCAAAGCGCGGCCCGCCTTCAGCTTCGGACTGAAGGCGGCCCGCGCCGGCGGCGGCACGCCGGCGCCCAACGCCTACGAGCCGCACGAGCCGCCGGGCACCCGACGCGGCTTCCCGCTGGTGGGCCGCCGACCGGCCGGCCCGGCCCAGCCGACGCCGGCGCCCAACGCCTACTCGCCGCGGCCGGTGCTGGCGCGCGCCGCCCGCTACCCGCTCGGACTGCGCCACGTGGACATGAGCGGCCGGCAGCAGCAGCTGGTGCCCTCCCCGGCGGCCTACACGCCCCGCGGCGGCGGCGGCTGCCGGCTCCGCGCCGGCGCCACCCTCAAGGGCCGCGCCTCCCGCTACACCTACACAGGGTTCGACCAGAGCAGGCCACTCGGAGACATGTCGCAGCGCGCGCAGCGCACCCGGCCCGTCATCTACTAGACGTCGAGCGAAATCCCTACCGAGTGACGAGCACTGCTTATGGGAAGCAATGTGTTCAGTTTGTTCGTTTATCCACTCTGGTCTCCGCATTTATTTTCTGTTACAATACACGGGTCGAATGAAATAATAATAAATCGATCTATGAACCTACTGCATGACAGCATGACCCCAACTGCCTCGCCAAATGTATTTATTTCTTTCACCCTTGTTGTGGGGAGACCACGCTTTCCCTTCCCCGTCCCCACTGACCTGTCTCGATGACGAGGATGTGCCGGCTGCCCTCCTCCTTGACGCGGTGCCGCTCGGGGTGGAGCGGCGCTCCGTCCCGGCTCCAGACCACCTGCGGGTTCGGCGTGCCGCTCACCGTGGCCTCCAGGAACACCCGCTGGCCCGGCTGGGCCACCTGCGCCTTCAGCCGGTGGTCGAACACCGGCGGGAACACCGTCTCTGCGGGGAGGAGGGGGGGGGGATGGTCAGTCAGGCCGGCGAACGGGCCACTAGTGGGTGGAGGTGGACCACAGCATCAGCGGAATATGTACACGTGCAGGACACATTTCCTGAACTTTGGGGTGTTCACGGACACCGCACACTGCTGCGTGCGGTGTGTGCGGTGCGTCCAGCAGGCGTGGGGGTAGGGGATGGGTAGGCGGCTCTGACGTCACGGCTGCGTGCGGTGGACGGTCTGCTGTGGCCAGTCCCGACCGGCCACAGCGGTCGCTGTGTGCGGTGACGGAAGGCTGCCGTAGGGACGCAGTGGGCGGAGCTTGGAGGCTGTGTGCGGTCCGATCGCACACAGGGCCCGTGAACAGCCCTCATGCGAAATTATTGCACGAATTCGACTGAGTCTCTCTTTAGAGTTAGACACTCGGCCTCATCATCTAACGGTCTCTGTCGGCTAGCCCATGACCCCGCGCCGGCAGTGCGCCCAGTCGCCTACTTTTGACGACGAGGTCGGCGGTGCTGGTGGCCGTGCCGGCGGCGTTCTTCATGGTGCACGTGTACCGGCCGGCGTCCGCCTCGGTGACGTCATCCACCGTCAGCGTGACGCGGCCCGGCTCGTGTGACGTCACCAGCCGGGGCGCGGCGTCGGCCGGCAGCGGGGCGCCATCCCGGAGCCACTGCACCTCGGGGGCCGGCGAGCCTGCCGGACAGACCGGGCGGCGGCCGTCAGTGCGGATAGCGGGTATGTACCAGCCTCACTGCGCATCACCGTGACTCTACCGTCTTCACATTCACCGCCCCGTCCTGTCCGTCCCCATACATACAGGTGAAGGTCCCACCGCCCGTGTATATGGACCCATCCGTACCCATACAGACCCCTCCCTACCCCTGCAGACTCCCTCCGTACCTGTGTAGGCCCCCTCCAGGCGGGCCGTCTCGCCCTGGCGCACCATCTGACCCTGCAGCGGAGTCAGGAAGCGCGGCGGCTTGGCCGGCACCTTCTTCTCGACCCGCTCCGCCACCTCGCCGCGGTGGACCTCCTCGTAGGTGGTCCGGTGCAGCTGAGGGAGGTCAGGTCAGGTCAGGTCAGTGTGGACCTCCTCGTAGATTGTGCGGTGCAGCTGACTGCTGAGGACGGAGGATGTCTGCTGAGGTAAGGTCAGGCTAGCGTCAACTATCAAACCAGTTGGGTCATATTCACAGCACATTTCATCAGACAAAAGACGAGCAAAATACATCAAGCTTGGGGTAGAAAAGAGCGTTTTAGCTTCAGAGGCCTTCCCTGGGTACAGCCAATGGCAAGCCATCACAGCACTCACTGGTCGTCCCTCTGTTGAGTCCCCCCCCCCTGCCCCTACCCCCTCGTACCGGCTCCTCGGGAGGAACCGCGATGCTGGAGTGCACCTCCTGACTGCGCTCCTGATCCTGCTCCTCCGCCGGCTTCGGTCTCCTGCCACCGTTAATCACCTGAGGGCAGGGACAGAGTAGGGCACTGCTGAATGCTGATAACTGGTAAGTGGCTGAATCGATGTGTCATCGTGAGGAACTCGATGTTTCTGCGCAAACAAGGAAAAAAATGCATGAAGTGACTAGTAGACAGCTCCGTTTCCAGCCCATGGGACGAGGAGGTGGCCGTTTCACGGCCCATCCCGCACCTGCGTCTGTTCGTGGACCTCAGTGTGCAAGGTTTTCTTCATGGTGAACGACTTGGCCGTCTGGCTGTTGGTGGCGCCGCCGGAGAGGGCGATCATCTGGCTGACGGTGGGCGGCGGCAGGTCGGACACCGGCTCTGTGGACGACGGACACCGGTGGACCGGTCAGCGACGGAAACGAGACCGACAGAGTAAACTAACGTCAGCGACGAGTGGAGCGGTCAGGGACGGAAACGAGACAGAGTACACACCAAAAACAGGACTGACGTTTCACGGCTAACCGATCGCCAGAGCCCTTTCCGTGTGTGGCTACCTCCGAAAGACATCTGGGCCCAGCCCTGCAGCCACCCCAGCCGCTGATTCCCGCGCTTCGGCTACCTTCGACGGAGAGCTGGGCCACACAGGTGGCCTTTCCGATGTCGTTCTCGGCGATGCACTTGACGCGTCCGCAGTGGTCGAGCTCTGCGGACCGAATCCTCAGCACGTGGTGCTGGCCCTCCGAGGAGACGGAGAACTTCTCCGAGGGCAGCGGGCCGTCGTCAAACAGCCACTGCACCTGTGACACGGCACACAGACAGGTATCAGTCAGATCAGGACTGGAGGGAGAGGAGGAACGGCAATGACTGCAGATACGGAGCTCGTCCCCAAATACGACATGTAACATTGACGGACACCTGACCATCTACCCGCGTCCCGCAGCCTCCGGAGTCCAGCCTGTGGAGTATGCAGTCCCCCAGCGTCCACTAACCGTCGGTTTGGGTTTGCCGTCGATGATGCACTGGTAGAGCACGTCATCTCCCTCTGCCACGTGTTGGTCCTTGAAGATCTGCACGAACACGGGCGGCTGCATGGGCGGCGGCGCGCGGAACTGCACCGGCTGCGGCCGCGCGCGAACCGTCACGTGCGCGAAGCAGCGCGCCTCGCCGGCTCGGTTGGAGGCCACACAGATGTAGTTACCGGCGTGCTGCGGCAGACAGGAGCCGATCTCCAGCCGGGCGCGGCCCCCATCCAGGGAGAGCTGCGGGAAGATGGGGGGGGGGCGGGGTCAGGCACTGCCAGCTACGTATGCGAACAACGGGCCCGTCTAGGGGGGACTGTGGACAGACGGACGCAAGGATAGGTCAGGGACTGTGAGAGCTTTTGTCAGGGAATATATTCTTCACAGGGGGACCATGGGCTGCGAGCTGGTGTGAGGTAAAACATCCAGCCGGGCACAGAAGGTCAGAAAGTCCCACTCAAACACTCCCTTCCAATGGGAATCCACTGCGGCCCGGCCGTACCTTGACGCTCTCCGTGGATCGGATCTCCCGGCCGTCCTTGAGCCAGGTGACGGTCGGCGCCGGCGTGCCGGTGACCTCGGCCTCCAGCACCTCCTGCTCGCCCTCCCGGGCACTGGCGTCCGTCAGCAGCCGGGTGAACTTGGGCTCCTCGGTCACCTCCTCCGGGGTGGGGGTGCGCGGCGCTGTAAGGGGCCAGGGTGGGGGTGAGTTAGGACTCCTCAGTCACCTCCTCGAGGGTCGGGGTGCGCGGCGCTGTAAGGGGCCAGGGTGGGGGTGAGTTAGGGCTCCTCGGTCACCTCCTCCAGGTGGTGCGCGGCGCTGCGGGCAAAGGGGTCGCCGGTCAGGATGGGGATATGTCGTACTGCGAGGAAGGGAGCTCCCATCGTAAAGTGGATGTTTCAGGTCGTAAGCTGGAGTGGAGACTAGTTCAATTAGCAGCAAATAACAGTTGCGTTTTGACATTACCAAAAAAAGTTATCTGTTGCCCCTAACTAATAAACGAAACCAAAACACCTTCGCTCCTCAGATATTCAATAGGTCCTCTCCACCCTGAAAAGTACAGTGCCAGCCCACCGCTCACCGAACACATTCATGTAGCAGCGCGAGCTGACCTCCCCACCTCTCCCCTCCCTCCTCCCAGACACTCTCACCGAGCACGTTGAGGGCGCAGCGCGAGCTGGCCTCGCCGGCCGAGTTGATGGCCACCACCGAGTAGGGGCCGGCGTCCTCTGACAGCGCGCTGTTAATGACCAGCGTGCACCGGTCGCCGTGGAACAGCAGCTGGTAGTCGCGCGACTCCTTCACCGGCAGCTCGCCGTGGTACCAAATCACCTGTCAGACAGAGAGGGTCGGTACTACAGCAGCTGGTAGTCGCGCGACTCCTTCACCGGCAGCTCGCCGTGGTACCAAATCACCTGTCAGACAGAGAGGGTCGGTACTACAGCAGCTGGTAGTCGCGCGACTCCTTCACCGGCAGCTCGCCGTGGTACCAAATCACCTGTCAGACAGAGAGGGTCGGTACTACAGCAGCTGGTAGTCGCACGACTCCTTCACCGGCAGCTCGCCGTGGTACCAAATCACCTGTCAGACAGAGAGGGTCGGTACTACAGCAGCTGGTAGTCGCGCGACTCCTTCACCGGCAGCTCGCCGTGGTACCAAATCACCTGCCAGACAGAGAGGGTCGGTACTACAGCAGCTGGTAGTCGCGCGACTCCTTCACCGGCAGCTCGCCGTGGTACCAAATCACCTGCCAGACAGAGAGGGTCGGTACTACAGCAGCTGGTAGTCGCGCGACTCCTTCACCGGCAGCTCGCCGTGGTACCAAATCACCTGTCAGACAGAGAGGGTCGGTACTACAGCAGCTGGTAGTCGCACGACTCCTTCACCGGCAGCTCGCCGTGGTACCAAATCACCTGCCAGACAGAGAGGGTCGGTACTACAGCAGCTGGTAGTCGCGCGACTCCTTCACCGGCAGCTCGCCGTGGTACCAAATCACCTGTCAGACAGAGAGGGTCGGTACTACAGCAGCTGGTAGTCGCACGACTCCTTCACCGGCAGCTCGCCGTGGTACCAAATCACCTGTCAGACAGAGAGGGTCGGTACTACAGCAGGTACCAAATCACCTGTCCGTGGGGCAGGTACTACGGCTGTCCAGAGTGCATTCTCACCCAGAAATATCCAGCCTCCCGCAGTACTCCCGTACATCAGGCTCGGGCTGGTTTAAGTCCCGCCGTACCCCGGGCTCGGGCTGCCCCATGGTCAGTGTTTCAGTTACCCCCCCCCCCCCTCCCCGTACCTCTGGCTCTGGCTGGCCGGTGATGACGCAGTCGAGCTGCGCGCGCTGGCCGCGCTCCACAGTCAGGTCTCGCAGCTGCACCTCGACACACGGCTTCACCGGCTCCGCGTCACTGGCAAACTCCGAGTCGGACGTCTCGGTCGGCAGACGGCCCTGCCGAGGGTGGAAACGATAGAGTTTAGTTGTTTGGAGCGACAAAAGGATCCTGGATGTCAGTGTCACTAATTATCAAATACTCAGACCACGTAAAAACTAGGCCATGCAGTACATTCGGTGAAAACCAACTTGTGACAAGTATCACCATCTTGCCTGGGTACCATTGACTGCCAGACTCACAAAAACAGGCTGCTTACCCTGACAAACGTGACACTGCCACACTGACTCGTACCTTGACGGAGACGTGGCACTGGCAGCTGGCCTCGCCGGCCTCGTTTTTGGCCACGATGACGTACGTCCCGGCGTCCTTGGGGAACGCCTCCGGGATGGTGAGCGTGGCGCGACGGCCGTCAAAGGTCACCTGAGGTCACAGGACGGCAGCGGTCAAACACATTGACACACTACACAGAATCGGAAGTTTCCAAAGTCGCTAAGACAGTTCCAGGCATTGGAGATTTCCTGAGACGGATAAGTGACCTCGTTTAAATTCAAGACCCCACTGACCCGGGTAGAGTGCCCCTCAGACCCCACACTGTCCCGTGCGCCCCGCCTCTCTTGTGACTGGCCCGGGTGTGGTACCCCTCCCGCCACTGACCCGGGTGTCTCGTCCCTCCCGCCACTGACCCGTGTGTCTCGTCCCTCCCGTCACTGACCCGGGTGTCTCGTCCCTCCCGCCACTGACCCGGGTGTCTCGTCCCTCCCGCCACTGACCTGGGTGTCTCGTCCCTCCCGCCACTGACCCGGGTGTCTCGTCCCTCCCGCCACTGACCCGTGTGTCTCGTCCCTCCCGCCACTGACCCGTGTGTCTCGTCCCTCCCGTCACTGACCCGGGTGTCTCGTCCCTCCCGCCACTGACCCGGGTGTCTCGTCCCTCCCGCCACTGACCCGGGTGTCTCGTCCCTCCCGCCACTGACCCGGGTGTCTCGTCCCTCCCGCCACTGACCCGGGTGTCTCGTCCCTCCCGCCACTGACCCGGGTTTCTCGTCCCTCCCGCCACTGACCCGGGTGTCTCGTCCCTCCCGCCACTGACCCGGGTGTCTCGTCCCTCCCGCCACTGACCCGGGTTTCTCGTCCCTCCCGCCACTGACCCGGGTGCCTCGTCCCTCCCGCCACTGACCCGTGTGTCTCGTCCCTCCCGCCACTGACCCGTGTGTCTCGTCCCTCCTGTCACTGACCCGGGTGTCTCGTCCCTCCCGCCACTGACCCGTGTGTCGCGTCCCTCCCGCCACTGACCCGTGTTTCTCGTCCCTCCCGCCACTGACCCGTGTGTCTCGTCCCTCCCGTCACTGACCCGGGTGTCTCGTCCCTCCCGCCACTGACCCGGGTGTCTCGTCCCTCCCGCCACTGACCCGGGTGTCTCGTCCCTCCCGCCACTGACCCGGGTGTCTCGTCCCTCCCGCCACTGACCCGTGTGTCTCGTCCCTCCCGCCACTGACCCGGGTGTCTCGTCCCTCCCGCCACTGACCCGTGTGTCGCGTCCCTCCCGCCACTGACCCGTGTTTCTCGTCCCTCCCGCCACTGACCCGGGTGTCTCGTCCCTCCCGCCACTGACCCGGGTGTCTCGTCCCTCCCGCCACTGACCCGGGTTTCTCGTCCCTCCCGCCACTGACCCGGGTGTCTCGTCCCTCCCGCCACTGACCCGGGTGTCTCGTCCCTCCCGCCACTGACCCGGGTTTCTCGTCCCTCCCGCCACTGACCCGGGTGCCTCGTCCCTCCCGCCACTGACCCGTGTGTCTCGTCCCTCCCGCCACTGACCCGTGTGTCTCGTCCCTCCTGTCACTGACCCGGGTGTCTCGTCCCTCCCGCCACTGACCCGTGTGTCTCGTCCCTCCCGCCACTGACCCGTGTGTCTCGTCCCTCCCGCCACTGACCCGGGTGTCTCGTCCCTCCCGCCACTGACCCGGGTGTGGTACCCCTCCCGCCACTGACCCGTGTGTCTCGTCCCTCCCGTCACTGACCCGGGTGTCTCGTCCCTCCCGCCACTGACCCGTGTGTCTCGTCCCTCCCGCCACTGACCCGGGTGTCTCGTCCCTCCCGCCACTGACCCGGGTGTCTCGTCCCTCCCGCCACTGACCCGTGTGTCTCGTCCCTCCCGCCACTGACCCGGGTGTCTCGTCCCTCCCGCCACTGACCCGTGTGTCTCGTCCCTCCCGTCACTGACCCGTGTGTCTCGTCCCTCCCGTCACTGACCCGGGTGTCGCGTCCCTCCCGCCACTGACCCGGGTGTCTCGTCCCTCCCGCCACTGACCCGGGTGTGGTACCCCTCCCGCCACTGACCCGTGTGTCTCGTCCCTCCCGTCACTGACCCGGGTGTCTCGTCCCTCCCGCCACTGACCCGTGTGTCTCGTCCCTCCCGCCACTGACCCGGGTGTCTCGTCCCTCCCGCCACTGACCCGGGTGTCTCGTCCCTCCCGCCACTGACCCGTGTGTCTCGTCCCTCCCGCCACTGACCCGGGTGTCTCGTCCCTCCCGCCACTGACCCGTGTGTCTCGTCCCTCCCGCCACTGACCCGTGTGTCTCGTCCCTCCCGTCACTGACCCGGGTGTCTCGTCCCTCCCGCCACTGACCCGGGTGTCTCGTCCCTCCCGCCACTGACCCGTGTGTCTCGTCCCTCCCGCCACTGACCCGTGTGTCTCGTCCCTCCCGTCACTGACCCGGGTGTCTCGTCCCTCCCGCCACTGACCCGGGTGTCTCGTCCCTCCCGCCACAGACCCGGGTGTCGCGTCCCTGCCGCCACTGACCCGGGTGTCTCGTCCCTGCCGCCACTGACCCGGGTGTCTCGTCCCTCCCGCCACTGACCCGGGTGTCTCGTCCCTCCCGTCACTGACCCGGGTGTCTCGTCCCTCCCGTCACTGACCCGGGTGTCTCGTCCCTCCCGCCACTGACCCGTGTGTCTCGTCCCTCCCGCCACTGACCCGTGTGTCTCGTCCCTCCCGCCACTGACCTGGGTGTCTCGTCCCTCCCGCCACTGACCCGGGTGTCTCGTCCCTCCCGCCACTGACCCGGGTGTCTCGTCCCTCCCGTCACTGACCCGGGTGTCTCGTCCCTCCCGCCACTGACCCGGGTGTCTCGTCCCTCCCGTCACTGACCCGGGTGTCTCGTCCCTCCCGTCACTGACCCGGGTGTCTCGTCCCTCCCGCCACTGACCCGGGTGTCTCGTCCCTCCCGCCACTGACCCGTGTGTCTCGTCCCTCCCGCCACTGACCTGGGTGTCTCGTCCCTCCCGCCACTGACCCGGGTGTCTCGTCCCTCCCGCCACTGACCCGGGTGTCTCGTCCCTCCCGTCACTGACCCGGGTGTCTCGTCCCTCCCGCCACTGACCCGGGTGTCTCGTCCCTCCCGCCACTGACCCGTGTGTCTCGTCCCTCCTGCCACTGACCCGGGTGTCTCGTCCCTCCCGCCACTGACCCGGGTGTCTCGTCCCTCCCGCCACTGACCTGGGTGTCTCGTCCCTCCCGCCACTGACCCGGGTGTCTCGTCCCTCCCGCCACTGACCCGTGTGTCTCGTCCCTCCCGCCACTGACCCGTGTGTCTCGTCCCTCCCGCCACTGACCTGGGTGTCTCGTCCCTCCCGCCACTGACCCGGGTGTCTCGTCCCTGCCGCCACTGACCCGGGTGTCTCGTCCCTCCCGCCACTGACCCGGGTGTCTCGTCCCTCCCGTCACTGACCCGGGTGTCTCGTCCCTCCCGCCACTGACCCGGGTGTCTCGTCCCTCCCGCCACTGACCCGTGTGTCTCGTCCCTCCCGCCACTGACCTGGGTGTCTCGTCCCTCCCGCCACTGACCCGGGTGTCTCGTCCCTCCCGCCACTGACCTGGGTGTCTCGTCCCTCCCGCCACTGACCCGGGTGTCTCGTCCCTCCCGCCACTGACCCGGGTGTCCCGTCCCTCCCGCCACTGACCCGTGTGTCGCGTCCCTCCTGCACGGGCCGTCCGTTGTGCAGCCAGCTCAGCTCCGGGTGCGGCAGACCGGTGACCTCACACTCGAGCCGCAGCTTCTGGCCGGTGCGCGCCATGACGTTACTCAGCGGACTGCAGAACTGGGGCTTCTCGTACGGCACGCGCGCTGCCGACCAGAGCGAGGGCGAGGGTCAGTCAGCTCGGGGCAGGTGGATGAGACGAGATGGGTGAACGCAAGCAGGGTGCTATTCAGGTGCAGGTCAGCGTTTTACAAACCCCAGAACGATCCAATCAATAGAGCGTGTCAGTTTTCCTGCAGTGCCTTATCCTGCACCCGCCCTCCCCGGCTGAGGGAGCACTCACTCTGGATGCGGACGGTGGCCGAGGTCTGGTCGAAGCCGAGCGCGTTGGCGGCGCGGCACACGAAGACGCCCTGGTCGCGCGGCTCGGCCGCCTCGGCGCGCAGCGTGCACTGGCCGTTGTTGACGGTGGTCAGGTAGCGGCGGTCGGCGTCCACGCTGGCGCCGTTGTGCAGCCAGCTGACCTGCGGTGTCGGCGAGCCGGACACGGTGGCGTGCAGCACCAGCGGACGGCCCGGCTCCACCCGCAGGTCGCGCAGCGGGCGGCTGAACGCCGGCGACTGGCCGCGCTCCAGCTCTGCCGCCGCAGCAGAAAAATAACATCAGACTCGCGTGAGGAATAGCCATGTATCAGGCGCCCCAGAGTCGCACCCCACCTCTCCTCTCCCCAGCCCACCCTGCCCCCATCCCCCGGCTCTCCCGGTGCCGTACCGCGGACGGTGAGCCGGCCGCTGGTCTCGGCCACCCCGGCGGCGTTCTCGGCGCGGCACGTGAACACGGCGCTGTCCTCGACCAGGGTCTCCTCGATGAGCAGCGAGCACAGGCCGTCGGCCGTGCGGCTCAGCTCGTACTCCGAGTTGGCGCCGCACGGCCGGCCGTCCTTGTGCCAGGTGACGGTCGGGGCCGGCTCTCCGGACACACTGTATAACAGAGGGAGGTACAGTCAGAATGGACAGAGGAGGGGGGCGGGAGCAGCCGCTGGGGTCAGTAAAAGTAAGCCATGTATGAACGATAGCCACTTGTCATTGCCGATATCCACCCTCGCCAAGACGCCCCACCCCGCCCCGGGTACGTACCGGGCCTGCAGCACGTGCCTCTCGCCCTCCGGTACGGTGCGGTCCGCCAGGGGAACCGTGAACACGGGCGGTACGAGCGGAGCGGCCGGCGCCGGCGGCGGCTGGGCGGAGCGCGGCCGGCGGGCGGCCGTCACCGGCTCCTCGGCGGCCGGCACCTCCGCGGGCAGGTCCGGGAGGCACGGCTCCGTGCCGGCGTCCACCACCGAGACGCCGCTCTCCTGAGTCGAGGCGTCCGCCGCCAGAGTCACCTTCTGAGTGGCCGCGTCCGTGGCCGCCGTCACCTTCTGAGTGGCCGCGTCCGCCGCCGACGTGGTGTCCTGGGTCGAGGCGTCCGTCCCCATGGTGATTTTCTGTGTAGAGACATCCGTTCCCACTGTCGTGTTCTGCGTGGAGGCGTCAGTGCCAACAGTGACGTTCTGGGTTGAAGCGTCGGTTCCCATGGTGATTTTCTGCGTGGCGGCGTCTGTGCCGCTGGAGACCTTCTGCGTGGCCGCGTCCGAGGTGCTCACGGGGAGGTCCTGCGTGGAGGCGTCCGTCCCGGCCGACACCTTCTGCGTGGACACGTCCGCCACCAGGGCCACGTTCTGAGTCGACACGTCCGTGCCGAAAGACACCTTCTGCGTGGCGGCGTCCGACGTCCCCACGGGGATCTCCTGTGTCGCCGCGTCGGAGGTGCCCACCGGAATCTGCTGCGTGCAGGCGTCGGCGGTGGCGGCCGTGGCGCGCTGCGTGGACGCGTCGGCCGTGCCGACGGCCATCTCCTGAGTGGCGGCGTCCGAGGTGGCCGGGATCTCCTGCGTGGCGGCGTCCGCGGTGCCGACGGCCGCCTGCTGCGTGCCGGCGTCGGCCGTGTGCACTGCCGCCTGCTGGGTGGCCGCGTCGGCCGTACCGACAGGGACGCCCTGGGTGTACCTGTCCACCGTCACCTGGGGCGGCACGAACACACCGGTCAGCGGAGAGACGGGTAGGAACAGAGAGACGATGTCATTTATGTAAACTGTGTGATTAAGAGACAGAGTGATAGAGCTGCCGGCAGATGACACTCAGTGCGCGCCTTATTCATTCTGGTCTGTCACCGCTGTCCATTGCTAAGAAACTCTGTAAAGTGACGCATCTTTGTCACTGGCCCGGTGTTCACCACTGACCCCATCGCCCGGCCTCCCGCCGCGGTACATACCTTGGTGACCTCTGTGAGTGTCTCAGTGCAGACGTCCACCTTGGGTACGACCAGCGGCGTGATGGGCCGCGGCATCTCCTGCAGCGCCAGCGCGGCCGCCTCCGCCGCGCGGCGCGCCTCCTCGGCAGCCGAGGCGGCGGCGCGCGCCGCGTCTGCCTCCTGCCGGCCGCCGGGGAAAAGGACCGGGTCAGTGGAGGGACAGGGTGGGGGGCAGTGCAGCATGGAGGTTAACGCCGGGCGTATACCGAGTTAAAACTGTGCGACAACGAACATATCAAGCCACGAACATCCTACTATCGAGCCTGACACCGGTCACGCTGCCCCCGCTCCCTTCCTTCCGCCTCCAGCCGTGCCGCCTGACCTGCTGCGCGGCCCTCATGTCGACGGCCAGCTGGTCGTTGTGGCGGCGCAGCTGCTCCCGCTCCGAGTCGGCCTCCTCCAGCTTCTCGACGAGCCGCTGCAGCTCGTGTCGGACCGTGGTCAGAGAGTCCACCATGTCGCGGTGCTGCTGCGTCACCGTCTGTACACGCTCCGGCTGCGGGGTGCCTGAGGGAACGACACAGACGGTCAGCCACTACATCACCAGGCACCACCCGTCACCACAGCTGCACCAGACAGCACCAGTCACCGTCACCACCCGCTCCGGCTGATCAGTGCCTAACGACGTACAACAGACGATCACACTAGCAACAGTCCCCGTCCACGCCAGAACCAATATACGGCCCGAAACCGACCCCTCAGTACTCAGTTAAGAGTCAGGCAGTAGTAGGACGGTCAGACCCCTCCCTCCCTCTCCCCCTCTCACCATACAGCTGCTCGGCCATCACGGAGATGGTCCTCAGCCGCTCCTCCTGGAGCTGCTCGCCCGGCGAGAGGAACAGGTTGATCTCGGTCCTCAGCCGCTGGGCCTCCTCTGGCGAGCGGATCTGGGTGGTCTTACGGGCGATATCCACCAGCAGTTTACCGCCCTCCTTGTACCAGTCCTCAGACTGCGCCACACAATAACCCAGCCGGTCAGGTGCAGGCAATGGAACGGAAACGTGACAATTTAACTACGCAAAACAGTGAGGCTGGCATGTTGAAGCCGCTAAATGCAGCACTATTTGGAAGCAGATTGCTAATTAGTTACTAAAAATGAACAAAATAATATCTCAAGTTTCGTCGTAGGAAGTTGTCATGTGTGCTGCTCTCCCTATCCGCGGTCCCGCCGTGCCCTCCGTCCCCGGTCCTCTCACCTCCTCGACCAGTTTGAAGTACTGGATGGAGAGGTCGATCAGCTTCCGGTTGTCGCCGACCTGCCGGTGGAAGGAGGACCACTTGTTCTGCACCGTCTCCAGCTCCAGATGGACCCGCTCCGGCTCTGGCGTCCCGCCGAGGAACCCCTCCGCCGTGCTGACGAAACTCTGGATCTGACTACCCGTGTTCTGGAAAAGACACCGAGGGCACGAGGTTATCTTTCTAATAAATACCGTCACGTAAAGCATAGCATAATACAGCCATAATCGAAGTTGATCGGTGAGATTTTGGTAATATCACAGCATAGACTACTGTATTACGAGAAACATACAGGGTAGTCTATGGTCACTTGTAATCTTTGACAGTCACTGACCGATATAGTGTCCCGTCACTGACCGAGATGGTGTCCCGTCACTGACCGAGATGGTGTCCCGTCACTGACCGATATGGTGTCCCGCCTCCCGTCACTGACCGAGATGGTGTCCCGTCACTGACCGATATGGTGTCCCGTCACTGACCGATATGGTGTCCCGTCACTGACCGATATGGTGTCCCGTCACTGACCGATATGGTGTCCCGTCACTGACCGAGATGGTGTCCCGTCACTGACCGATATGGTGTCCTGTCACTGACCGATATGGTGTCCCGTCACTGACCGATATGGTGTCCCGTCACTGACCGAGATGGTGTCCCGTCACTGACCGAGATGGTGTCCCGTCACTGACCGATATGGTGTCCCGTCACTGACCGATATGGTGTCCCGTCACTGACCGATATGGTGTCCCGTCACTGACCGATATGGTGTCCCGTCACTGACCGATATGGTGTCCCGCCTCCCGTCACTGACCGATATGGTGTCCCGTCACTGACCGATATGGTGTCCCGTCACTGACCGATATGGTGTCCCGCCTCCCGTCACTGACCGATGTGGTGTCCCGTCACTGACCGATATGGTGTCCCGTCACTGACCGATATGGTGTCCTCGAAGTTGCGGAAGGCGCGGCTGGTCTGCTCGGCTTCCCGGCGCGTCTCGCCGTACTGCCCCCTCATGGTGTCCAGCTGGGAGCTCAGCTCTGCCAGCTGGCCGTTAATGGCTCCCAGCTCCGAGTTGAAGGCCGTGGAGGCGGCCTGGCGCTCCAGCTGCCCCCGGCGAGAGCTCCACGTCTGCTCACACTTGGTCTGAGGGACGGGCGGTAGGGGAGGGGACGATATTGACTGTAATGGAGGGTAACGAAAGAAGAGGCGGAAAATTGCAAAACATTGACAAAAAAAAGATCCGAGTGCGGTTCATAGACTATTTTGACCATTTGCAAACAAAATTGATTTAGTTCCGACTTCCGAGTGTTCCCTAGATGAATGCCTGTAATTAGCCCAGCGAAGCAGCCCCCGGACAGCAGCCGCGGCCGCGCCTTACCGTCTGCGTGTCCAGTGCCGAGCGCAGCTCCCTGATGTCCTGAGCGGCGGCCGCCGGCGGCTCCACCTGGCGGACGCGCTCCTCCAGCCGCTCCAGCTCGCCGCCAGCGAACCTAGTGGGAGAAGGACGAACTACGCGTCAATAATATCCCTATCACACTCTCCAGCCGCTCCAGCTCGCCGCCAGCGAACCTAGTGGGAGAAAGAAGAACCCTATATGAGCACCCACCCGTCCTAGCACTATCCTACAGAGGCCGGTAGCGGTGGCCCACCTGAAGAGCTCCTGGAAGGCGCGCTGGCTGGACTCCAGCTCCTGGAGGCGCTGCTGGCAGTCGGCCGGAGCGCTCGGCAGCGGCCCGCTCTGGTACGTGGAGCGCTGCTTCTCAATGCCAGAGTCCAGCTGACGAGTGAGCAGAGACGGGCAAGGGTGTCAAAGACGAGGTATATGCCAAACAGAGAGGTACGGCATAGAATGGCTTCTTAGGACTGTAGCCTGCCCACTCGTACCATCAAAATGAATTTAATGACAACATGCAGCAGATGGAAGAGCTCCAAATTTGCCTGTTCACGGACGTCAATATAGCAGCGATTTTAGCGAAATATACCGTAAATAATTACTAACTCGACTTTTTACAGATCAATGAGATCCTCAATAAGTCGTAATAAAGGAGCAGCATTTTCACACAGCATTTTCCACAATGCACGTCTCGTACGCGGTACCTCTGCGACGTTTTTGAAGTAGGTCTGCATCATCTGTAGCGTCATCTGGTACTCGGTGGTGACGGTGGTCACGTGATCACGCTGACGGCTCAGCTGCTGCGCCAGCCGGTCGGCCTCGCCGCCCGTGTCTGCCGGACATAACAGGGGGCGGTCAACTGAGGGTAAGGGACCACTGGGGGTAACGAGACTGACGGGCGCTGTTGACGGCTGATTAAAGACGGTTGATTAAAACGAGTAATCTACCCCCACCCCCACCCCTTCATCACCGATGGTTTTACCGCAGCCGCCCTCGCTCTCCGCTCCGCACCTGCGTCCCGCAGTTTCTCGGCGCTCCTGGCGCGCTGCTCCAGCTCCTGTCTGAGCCGCTCCAGCTGCGGCACGCGGTCCTGCGCCGCCTGCTGGCACTGGCTGCCGCGCTCCCGGGCCGGCCGGGGCGGGTCGCGCAGCACAGGGAACAGCTCACCGAGCAGGCGGGAGGCGCTCTCCAGAGTCTGACAGCGGGAGAGACACGGCGCGATTATCAGTGGAGCGGGCAGTCGCTCTTCATAGTCTGGGGCGGCCGGCGGCGAAACACGGCGTGATATCAGTCGAGGGAGGGGGCTGGCAGCGATATACCAGACAGTCACTACCGTTCGAAAACAATATACCGGTGGATGTGATAGGAGTGACCCCTGTAGATACAACATACATTTTTTTCGGAACATGGCTAGTTAGAAATGTAACTTTCAACTCAGCTTCTTCCCAGTTACAATTTTTAACTAATACCGGCGTTACCTGTGACAGACACGCCCTCATTCCCTTACATCAGCTTTCCCCTACCCATTCCCTCTCCCCGTTCGGCCCGCACCTGTTTGGAGTCCCGCGCGCACGTTTCCCAGTCGCGCTGCAGCTGGCGCGCCGTGCTCATACTCAGCTGGACACGCTCGTACGTCTCGGTGACCTTCAGCTGGTCGGCGCGCAGGTGCTCCAGGATGGACTCCACGCAGAGGCAGGCGCGCCGCGCGTCCAGGTACGGGTCCTTGCACTGGACAGAGAGGGGGAGGGCTCGAGGTCAGTTACTGCGCGCCGCGCGTCCAGGTACGGGTCCTTGCACTGGACAGAGAGAGGGAGGGCTCGAGGTCAGTTACTGCCAGCCGCGCGTCCAGGCACGGGTCCTTGCACTGGACAGACAGGGGGAGGGTTCGAGGTCAGTTACTGCCAGCCGCGCGTCCAGGCACGGGTCCTTGCACTGGGCAGACAGGGGGAGGGCTCGAGGTCAGTTACTGCCAGCCGCGCGTCCAGGCACGGGTCCTTGCACTGGGCAGACAGGGGGAGGGCTCGAGGTCAGTTACTGCCAGCCGCGCGTCCAGGTACGGGTCCTTGCACTGGACAGAGAGGAAGAGTCACTCATAAATGGTCATTTAAAGAGCAGCGTCAAAAGCGTCCGGCGTATTTATGCAAAATACATACTGCATTGAGCGGAAATATAGCAAACACAGAGCGAGCAGAGAGCACCTAAACCCTTCAATTCTCTCCACTTACACGATACATAATTTCAAGCAAATGACACCGTTCTCACGTTTTGCGCCATGTCGACGAAGGCCTTTCCGGCGTCGGCCAGCTGGTGGTACTGCTGCTGCATGCCTGGCCAGCGGGCCTCCACCAGTGCGATGTCGTCCTCGGTCAGCGGCCGTCCGTCCAGCGCAGCGCGCAGCTCGTCCAGCGTCCGCTGCAGCTGCTCGGCCCGCTGGTGGAACTGGCCGTACGGCCGCAGCAGCTCCTGCCGGGAGCCTGGTGACCACAAACACTGACTGTTACACAGGAGAGGGAGGCCCACACCGCCCGCTGGTGGAACTGGCCGTACGGCCGCAGCAGCTCCTGCCGGGAGCCTGGCGACCACAGACACTGACTGTTACACAGGGGAGGGAGGCCCACACCGCCCGCTGGTGGAACTGGCCGTACGGCCGCAGCAGCTCCTGCCGGGAGCCTGGCGACAACAGACACTGACTGTTACACAGGGGAGGGGCGAGCGGGACCGGATATCCGCCGGCACTCTCAATGAAAGTTTTCCCGGTTAAAAACCACACGTTTTACCGATTCTCGCAAAACTAGGCAATTGCTGCAGTAGCTTTGTAGCCAGTTTCGCGACACCTGCATTTGTTTGTCTGGCATTATGTCGGAAAATAGGTGTGCCTGAGAGCGCCACTCACTGATGATTCTGTAGATGCTGTTCCACTGGGCGCGCATGTCCTCGGCCTTCCGCTGGAGGTCGGCCGCTCTCTCGGCGCCCAGCTGCTCCGACAGGGCCGGCACAGAGTCCAACAGGGCCTCCATGTCACGGCCGCGCGCCTGGGACACAGGTCAGGTCAGGTCAGGTCAGGTCACACAGAGTCCAGCAGGGCCTCCATGTCACGGCCGCGCGCCTGGGACACAGGTCAGGTCAGGTCAGGTCACACGGGGGACCAGATACTAAATATTGGGTAATATATTAAATACAAATCGAACTATAAATGGGTGGCGGACAAACCCCCGTCCGTCCGTCTATCCGTTCGTCCGTCCGCTCCATTCCGCGCCGCTCCGCGACTGACCTCGACGTCGTGCTGCATGTGCTGGTGCAGCTGGGAGAAGGTGCTGGCCGGCTCCAGCGCCTGGCCAGGGTCGGTGTGCGTCCGAAGGAAGGTCTCTGCCTCGCCCACCATCCAGCCGAACAGCTGTCAGAGGAGGACAAAGCAGGCAGGTCAGAGGGGAGACACGGACACTGACATTGGGTATCATCGCAAAAAAAAAACTGTTTCATATCAGGCCGCAACGCATCGACATTTAGATGGTGGTCTTATGAATAACGCGTGTTTCTGTCCGTCCATATGGGCACACCCTGAGACAACTACCACCGTAGAGTGAGGTGAAAGGAGTAACAGCGATATAACAACAATAAGGAGTCTGACACGAGTTTAGCGACTGTCTGACGGGGATCCGACGCGAGTCTAATGCTGATATAACAGATGTCCCTGTCCCGGGCCGGCGACTCCCGACTGCCGAGGCAGCACCTGGTGGACCCAATGCGGCCGGTCGGCGGCAGGACGGGAGGCACGCGATCGGAGGACAAACGGTCCCCCGACACGCACCGACATCGCTCGGCAATTACCGGGACGAGGCTAATTTGGGACGGTTAATGACATTAGGTGAGGGCAACCGGCGTTTATGGGTCCACAGCATGCAAAGACAATGGACAAACAGAAACGAAAGACAATTGTTAACACGATGTAGTAACAAAAGGAGGTACACATACTATACCAGTGCAGTCGATACACCGACATGCCGACCACTGATAGCTCACCGTGTTGTACTTCTCGAGGAAGTCGTTATACAGCTGCGTCTGCCGCAGGCTCTCCTCCTTGTGTGCGGTGCAGAGCTGCTCGAGCGCCTCCAGCCGACGCTGCAGCGTCTCCAGACACTCGGACACACCCTGAGGGAGGGAGAGTGGGGTCACATGGGGTCGCCAGTGCGGTATGGGGTGGCATATTGGACTAGAAAAAGCACCGACCCGACCACTGACCCTCCCCAGCCATCAGGACCAGTGATCAGCGTCTCCCAGCGCAGCACCTATAGTCCACCCCGTCACCCCGTCCCACCTCTGTTCCGTCGGCGCCGCGGCCGGCCAGGTCCAGCAGCTGGTTACCCAGCCGCGCGGCCGGCTCGCCGGCGGAGCGCAGAGACTCGGCCGTCTGCGCGTGCACCAGCGCCCGCTCGGCGGCCGGCGCGGCGCGCAGCGCCTCCTCCATCCGGTCCAGCTGATCACAGGCCTGACAGACAGAGACAGCCGGCGGTCAGGAGAGGCAGAGGCACGGTCAGGAGAGGCAGAGGCGCGGTCAGGAGAGGCAGAGGCCACTTGTCATTCTGCCCTTTGTCTCTTGGCCAGTCCTTCAGCCTTAGACCACCCCACACCCTCCCCACTCATTCGCTGACTGTCACCTTTTGCGCCTGGTCGAAGAACTGGGCGGCGCCGGTGAGCAGGCCGCGCCGCCGCTCGGCCAGCTCCATTAGCTGGCTGCAGATCTCCAGCACGGCGTAGGCGCGGGTGGCCGGCTCGTGGCGGGCGTATGTGTCGGCGCGGACCAGCGCCTCGGCAGAGCGCAGCAGCGCCAGCGCCCGGTCCTGCAGCGCCTGGGAGGAGAGGGGGAGTCAGCGGGGGAATGGAGCAGCGCCAGCGCCCGGTCCTGCAGCGCCTGGGAGGGCGAGGGGAGGGGGAGTCAGTGGGGGAAGGGAGCAGCGCCTGGGAGGGAGAGGGAGGGGATTCAGTGGGAGGGAGAGAGGGAGAGGAGGGAGGTGGCGGGTGGAGTGTGAGGAGAGCATAAACACTCGTACAGTCGAATCGTCCGTCAATCGTCATGGCTTACAGTGTGTGGGATACGATAGAATAAACACAGTCTGAGGGCGGCAAATGGCGACCGAGCTCAGCACTCCATTTATACGGCGCCTAGGCCTGTAAAATAACTGCACAGGTATCTTCAATGATCATCATACATATTTTCGTCGCAAAAAGATATGTATCGACTGTTGTTCCATTTTTGTGACGGAACTTCACGGCTACTGACGTGGACGACACGTCGTGCACATACCACAGGGGCGGAGGGAGGGGGGGGGGCACAGAGGGCGGGCGGCACTGCGGTCCTACCTTGGCCTCCAGTTCGATTTTGGAGTGTTCGTGCAGCAGCAGGTCGGCGGCGTGCGCGGACGCGCCCAGCTGGCAGCCGGCGGCCAGCTGCCTCCTGACCAGCTCTGCCCGCTTCTGGACACCGCCTGGGGACGCAGCACGCCGGTCAAGTCAACGGTGCTGGACACCATCTGAGGATACACCGGGCCAACACCTCGACAGGTCGGGTCAACAATATCAACACAGGAACTTTTCCAGTTTCAAGTGCTAAAAACGTAACTTAGCAGACTCAAATGTTAAGAATTTACTGATAATAATACTGAAACTGATAATCTGGTGCTTCAGAACTCACGGATAACATTTTTTTTATAATATGTACAAATAATATGAGGGGTGGTAAAACAATGAGCGACAATACCGCGAGGTAAGAGGACGATGGACGGCGATAATATGTAAGAGCGCCCTACCCAGGTCGGTGTAGAGCTGGCAGAGGGCGCGGCACTGGTCCAGAATCGTGCGCCGGTTGTTGAAGAGAACCTCCAGACAGCGGCGTCGGTCGTGCAGTTCCTCCAGCCACCGCTCCACCTGGCTACAGGCTGGACAAACAGACACACACACAAACACACGGTCAGACGGACAGTTCCTCCAGCCACCGTTCCACCTGGCTACAGGCTGGACACACAGACACACACACACAAACACACGGTCAGACGAACAGTTCCTCCAGCCACCGCTCCACCTGGCTACATGCTGCAAACACGAGGAAAAACATGGGATTGCGAAGCCAATTGTTGTACGTGAGTGAGTACTGCTTCGCTACAGACAACCAAAATTTTAAGCGTTTATCGAATTCACGAACGCCAGTTCGGCAGGGACATAAATGTGCCAGCTCGATTGGAAAAAAAATTGGACATAGACTGCATTACACCCAAGCTTCACTGGTGTATCTGAATGCAACATATGCCTATACGAATTACGAAGGATCGGATGGATTCAATATCGCGCACGAGCCAGAGGCCCAAAGGACTGGACATCTCACCGGTCTGGACGGTGGTGCGGATCTGGTTCGGTCGGGAGTCGATCGTTCCTCGCAGCGCCAGCTGGCGCAGCTGCTCCAGCAACTGGTTGCCCTCCTGCAGCGTCACCATCGACGCCTCCAGCATCGCCTTTTTCACCTGCGACATCAGGGCAGTGGCGTCAGGACAGAGCATGGGTCAGATTTCAACATGGCGTGCACCACAACACGCGCTCGTCCATATTCCACTGGCAGATCCAGCTCTCCAGCGCATGGTTTACGTACCGTGGGGGAGGGGGGGGGGGGTAATTATCGCTTGCTTTTGTCTCGCCAGGGCTGTGAGATGCTGGTAGTTAACTCACGTCTGTTAGCTGTTAGAAGGAGGGTAAGAGGCCGGTAACTCAAATCGGTCAGCTGTTAGAAGGAGGATGAGAGGCCGTTAACACACAGCTGTGAGCTGTTTGATGCGGGTGAGAGGGAGGTAACTCACGTCGGTGAGCTGTTTGATGGCGGCCTGGGCCTCCTCCGAGTCGGCCGGAATCCGGACGTCGCTGAACACCCGCTCCGCCAGGTCCATGCTGTCGCTAAAGTTCCGCGCCCGGCTGCAACAACGAATAAAAACATGTAAACGCTATTGTTGGTGACATTACATTCAGTAAATGTAAACTTAAACCCGCGCCCCGTAGGGCTACCGGCGGACCCTACCACCCGTAGGGGGGGGGGGGGGGCGTTTCGGCCCCCCCTAACATCTCGGAAATTTACCGGCCGATTTTCAAAATTCAAACGGTGTTCGATAGCCCCACCCGGGAACTATCTTGTGACCAAATTTCATTGACCTAGGTCAAACCGATGACGTCACAGGTCAGGTCAAAGGTCGGATTTTCACCGTTCACAGGCATTTCAAGAAATGTGTTGTGAAATCGAGTAAATTGGTAATTTGTTGAAAACCATCGATGGTACATTGTTCGGCAAACACGTACTTTGCTATCTGAGGTCACTCATACCAGGTCAGGTCACAGCGAGGTCAGGTCACCGGGGGTCACAATATGAAGTGTCGTGTGATGCATGTTTTATGGTCCATTTTACATGAAAAATGCGATTATGTGGGTTAGGCAGCCTTTGGGGCCAGCCTAGGTCACGTTTTGGTGAAGGTCAGGTCAAGGTCAGGTCAAATTAGGTCAAATTTCAAAGTTGATATTTTTGGATAAAATGGGTATCGATTCGATGCAGCTCGTCACGGGGAGTCTAATGGTGGTCCTTGTTTTGCTCTACGAGGTCTAGAACTGCCAAAAATTGAGTTTGAAAATTTGACGTCATCATTTTTGAACAGTTTTTTTCGCCATAACTTCGCCAAAAAACGAGGTATCGATCTGAAATTTGGTATGTGGATAGAAGACGGTAGGTACTATCACATATATTCCGGTTTTTTCGAAATTCAAAAAACTTTTTAGATTTTTTGGCTAATATATCCAAAAAACTGCATTTTTTATTTTGGGGGGTCAAAACTAAAAAATTTCAAAAATCCGAGATAGCAGTTTTGTAGCCCTGTCAATTCTACACCTTTTATGTCTTGATTATTTTTCTGTATCTTCAAAGCTGTAGGCCTGACGGGTCTTCTCGCGAAGGTCTTTTTTTCGGTCGAAAATGACAGAACATGACGTCATTCTGACGTCATTTGTGGCCAACTTATCATAGCCTCTGGAAAACTGTTTGGTCACCATGTGTAAAATTGATGCCCGGAGGGGTCCTGAAAGTTTGGTGGCGATATCTCCAGCCGTTTAGGAGATATCGACGGAAAAGGACAGGGGGGGCGTTTCGGCCCCCCCCCCTACGGGGCGCAGGTAACGTTTTCAAATTGCACGGATACCGTCTGCTCAACAGACATGGGACAGGAATCCTGAAAATAGAGCACTGTCAGATTGTAGGATACATCGACACCTCGCATACAACATGAACCTACTAGCGTTACGGACTGGAAAACGGCGACAGCTAACAGCGTCACCCGTCATGTCACGGTCGGTCCGGACCAGTCCCGAGGGGCTGCGTCCCCACCAGTCTCTCCCGAGCTCCCCGTCACGCCGAGTTATGCACGGAGTCCGTGATGGGCAGACAGACATGCATTCCGGCGGGCTGCCGTAAGATTGTGAGCAGCTGCCGACTGAGTGCGGCCATATCACGGTGCTGTTGGCGACACCCGACATGGTCCGCAGGCAGCCGGCCAGACGGGTCAGTCTGGCAGCCCGGTCCGTGACGTCATCACAGTCCGCTGGACTCCCCCGCGGGTCGCGGCTGGGGGCCAGCGCGACTGCAGGTGGGCACGATACGACAGAGCGTCCCTCCGGCCAAAGAAAGCTGGATAAATTCAGTGGGCGGCATTAAATGGAGACCGCAAAAATAATAAGCCGTGGGGATGATGAATAATCACAATGGAACACTGGACGCCAATCAAAATCGAAGGAACAAAAGTAACAGCTGCCGTGACGCTGCAACTAATTTATCGTAAAAAGTCAGTTCGATGAATTTAAAAAGGTCATAAGCAAATCGTCATAAGCACTCTTTCTGTGCATTACTCTAATTGAATTGCATTGCATTGGTCGTGTTTACAAATGAGACGGGACAGCCTCTATACTTACTTGTCGGAAGCTATCCATGGAAGAAAGAATGGGAAAGACCATCAGTTTTGTTGATGCATGACAATTTATAGTGGTTGATACGGAGTGAGGTATCACTAGCAATATATTTCATTTTGTTTATTATTTACACGGTAAAGATGAAAGGCCAGCACGCAGCCGAGTCGCCTGAGTCAGACATCAACAGCCGGAGCACGGGAACAGCCGGGCCGCCGCCGGACCGCCCGGCAGTGACGGCGACATATGGGCGGCCGACGAGTGACACGATACCAATGACGGATGGCCGCGGCCGAGCGGGCGGCGCGCTGCGGGAATGACTGGGGATGAACAGAAACAGAGGACTTCGCTAAGGGGCGGCCCACAAACAATACAACATTCCATGCATCATATCTCCGGCACCACGGACCTGTGGAAGGCGACGCTGTGCTGCCGTGTGGAGGGACCTGTGGAACTAACCTGTGAAAGGCGACGCTGTGCTGCAGTGTGGAGGGGCCTGTGGAACTGACCTGTGGAAGGCGACGCTGTGCTGCCGTGTGGAGGGACCTGTGGAACTGACCTGTGAAAGGGAGGGACCTGTGGAACTGACCTGTGGAAGGCGACGCTGTGCTGCAGTGTGGAGGGGCCTGTGGAACTGACCTGTGGAAGGCGACGCTGTGCTGCAGTGTGGAGGGGCCTGTGGAACTGACCTGTGAAAGGGAGGGACCTGTGGAACTGACCTGTGAAAGGGAGGGACCTGTGGAACTGACCTGTGAAAGGGAGGGACCTGTGGAACTGACCTGTGGAAGGCGACGCTGTGCTGCAGCAGCTGGCGGCGGCTTTCCAGCTGGCCGTTCAGGTCGCGCCAGGCCAGCCCCAGGCTCTCGGCCATGGCCGAGTACACCTCGGCCTTGGGCTTCTGGCTGGCGATCAGCTGGTCGGCCTGGTTGAGCAGCTCCTCCACCGGCGACTGTTTGCTCTGAAAGGAGCCGGACGGGGGGGGGGGGGGTCAGACCACACTCCCACAGCACAGCAGCAGTGCATCCCGGGGGAGCCGGACGGGGGGGGGGGGTCAGACCACACTCCCACTGCACAGCAGCAGTGCGTCCCGGGGGAGCCGGACGGGGGGGGGGGGGTCAGACCACACTCCCACAGCACAGCAGAGTGCGTCCCGGGGGAGCCGGACGGGGGGGGGGGTCAGACCACACTCCCACAGCACAGCAGCAGTGCGTCCCGGGGGAGCCGGACGGGGGGGGGGGGGGGTCAGACCACACTCCCACAGCACAGCAGCAGTGCGTCCCGGGGGAGACAGGACGGCCGGACAGCGCGAGGAAATCGTCAGGGGACGACCCGTGACTACAAAGAGACCAACAGGGACAGCCATCATATGTAGTCATTATATCTTTTTTCGGGATAAATAAAAATAGCGTAAGTTTTCATTGGTAGACCGCGAAGCTCGTTGACATAGGGTGCCTTTCATGAAAAGCAAGCAAATAAATCATTGAGCCAGGTTAAGCGCGAGCCGGGCACTACGATTGAAGTCCAAGGAATCCCGTGCAGGGCAGAGCTAGCTCAAACATAATGTCTGTTACAGGATCAGTGAGATTGCGCATGACCGTGAGCGGACCAAAATTGGATGGATGTCATCGAGACACTCAAGAGACATCTGTGAAGCCATACAGGCTAGCGACAACGTGAAATGCTCCAAAGACCGGCTGCGGCAAGCGCGCCGGAACAGAATCACTTTGCCAGGCCAAATCCGGTCGGTTGCATTACTGTTTGCAGTATCCATTGCTCAGATCATCTGGCAATGCCGCGCAGTAGTCGGCTCTGCAGTATTGAACCCGCAATCAGATCCGTCCGACCGTGCCGGCCCGGCTCCCGCTGTCGATCAGACTGACGCAGCTGAGCGGCCTGGGACAGTGTCCCGTCAGAGAGGATGGGCGACCGGCTCCGCCCACTGAGCCACCCACTGGACGGGACAGGGAGGGGACGTACTGTACCCGAGACAGAGACGGTCCGTCGCCGGGACTGGGGCGGTCCGTCGCCGGGACAGAGACGGTCCGTCGCCGGGACTGGGGCGGTCCGTCGCCGGGACTGGGGCGGTCCGTCGCCGGGACTTGGCACCTGTGCCAGGAGCCGGGCCACGCCCCGGGCGAGAGAGAGGATGGTATGTACGAGCAGAGAGCCGAGTCAGCCCGACAGTGGACAGAACGGGCGAGCCGAGCGGTCAGACGGTAAGACAGGCCTGCTACTGTTAACGCCAGACCCCTTGAGACCCTAATTTTTCGCGATTACTTTTAAATGCGTGAAGGAATTTCAACCAAGCTCAGGACATGGCCGTTTCAAGACAGGCCGAAACTTTTACAATTTAGATATTTTATCGCCATTTCAATATTTCAGGCACTTGTCATTGACTCGTAATGTTAAATTTCGAGCAAGATTTTCATCCGGTGTGTAGAGGCTATCACCAGTCAGTCTGTGATACGTTATGACGTCACAGCTAAGCCCCGCCTCTGTGGTCTTGGCCTGCGGCGGTTTCGGGCCGGCGCGCGGTCACTCTCGCTGTGGCGGGGAGCGGGGACGGGCGACGGTCGAGCGGTGCCGAAAGCCGGCGGAGTTGTGCGTAGCGTCTTGGCTGACAGTGCCCAGAGAGCGACATGATGACTAAGGAGTCATAAATGCTCAATGCGCATTGCTTCTACAATGCTGATATGTTCGCTGATATATTTTTTTTTATAAGCTGCAAATGACGGGCAGATGGCATATAACTGACATGTAGGGTCAGGAAATATTCACCTGTATTTAAAGCCTATGGCGTTGCAGATAATGCGATAATGGGATGTCGGATGTCACCAAGTAGCTGCCGATTTGTACATCGCTATGCAACCATCGAACAACGCAATAATAAGTTAATTGCCTGAGCTTCACATCATACGGCTCGCTCGTATTTCAAACAGATACCCTACATCGAAAATCGTATTTGTTAGGAATCGTTAACGTTTGTTCGAAGCACGACTGAGTAGTAGGTTGAGGAGTGATGGTCCTCTTGGTCCTATATACAAGAGTCAACAAGAGCCTAACATTTACTTGACCGTCTGCTGCAATTGACTCATAGCACGTGAAGCGTCAGCGAAATTCATAGTCCTTCACAGATGGCAGGGGTGTCGTTTGTACAGAGGTCGCTGATGGGCACGGGTCAATGCCGCAGTCGTGGGCGGAGCCTAATGTCATATGACGTAGAAAGCCTCTATCCAGGATGGAAAAACAGTTAACATTACGAGTCAATGACAAGTGCCTGAAATATTGAAATGGCGATAAAATATCTAAATTGTAAAAGTTTCGGCCTGTCTTAAAACGGCCATGTCCTGAGCTTGGTTGAAATTCCTTCACGCATTTAAAAGTAATCGCGAAAAATTAGGGTCTCAAGGGGTCTGGCGTTAACAGTAGTCGAGCGGACCAGACACGGCATGGGCCGACAGTCCCGGACTACCGACAGCTCTGCCCGGACCAGATCGGCGGCCGGAGGAGGCCCGCCGCCGCGCCGATGGACTCATCAGAGTTCCAACAGCCCGGCAGAGAGGTGCTGCGGTCACGGCAATTACCGGCGACTGTGATTAGCAGCCGCCGTGGCCCGCCACTGCCGGCCGGCGCGCTCAGGGGAGCCAGAATAACGCCGGCGTAGAGAGGTGCACGTCAATATTCCCTCCGAGTCCAAAAACCTGACACCTGCGTAAGATGCTATCAGGCCCCATCAAAGTTCGTAGCTAGTAGCGTCTGAGGAGGCATTATGAAAGTGGTCAAAACATTGTCGGCGAACTGAACTTACTTTCCTGTGATCAGTATGCTCTACTCTGCCTGCCCCCTACCGTTGGATGGGAGAGAGGGTAGAGAGAGAGAGAGAGAGAGAGAGAGAGAGAGAGAGAGAGAGAGAGAGAGAGAGAGAGAGAGAGAGAGAGAGAGAGAGAGAGAGAGAGTCGGAGAGAGCGGCGGGGAGGAGACGTCTGTGCCGACAGGTGATCAACAGAGGAGAGGTCGAGCGCTAACAAACACACGCTCCGGCCGGTGTGTGTATATGGACCGACCGGGCCGCGGCCGGCGGCGCCCCGCCCCGCCCCACACCGGATGCAGCGCCTTAGTTGGAGGAGACAAGACCGCCTCACGGAGACAATCACAGAGTGAACTGTATGTACAGAAAATCACACTCGTGCAATCGTATCAAATCACATTTAAACTGGAGCAATGAAAACTGCACCCAAGCAGCGTAAGAATGGGTTCAGCCGTATTCTGGGAAGCTGGCCGACGCGCCCCGATGAATGAGCCGCTCACAGCGCCTGCAGCGGGTCCGCACTCTGCAGCTGCGTGTGTCGGAGGGAGCGGAAGGGCCGCACGTGCCCGGGCGTTACTGTAGCGCCGGCACGTCTTCACAGGTTAGGCAGCTGACATGACGGAGACCGGACGGCACCCGACGTGCGGCACGTGCGGCGGCGCGCAGCGCGAACCCGTGTTCGAGGCGAGCGCCTCACCACGGCTGGATGGGCGGCGCGCCGCCCCGAACCACTGGACGGGTGTGAGCGCCCCTGAGCCGCCCAGCCCAGCGCGACGGCGACAGTGGCAGTGGCTGAAGGCGATGATATGCGTGCCAAAACATGTCACGGCGCCGGAACTCCGGTAGATTTATGAACTGAAATTGTTTAAATTCAAAGTCATAATAACCGAGAAGCATAAGGATAGGGATACCATAAGCAATGACCCACATGACATTTAAAAATAGAATTAAGATCGAGTAGGGCCATTTGCGAGTTCTTAATTTTAATTCCTACTCCCTCATACAGCCGTATAACACTGCCCAGCCCGACTCTGACAGTCGGGTCACAGACTCAGTCGCGTCACCCAGCAATGTGCCCCGGCGGTCGGCCGGACTGTGATGCGTCAACACATCGACACCCTGCGACAATGAGGCCGTCCCAGACGACAGACGGTGACCGAGCGACCATTACGAAATCGGTCCGCCTCCGCAGCGTCCGGCGGCGGAGACGTGGGGCGGCCAACAGAGCGGGCTGCCGGCGGCGAACTGTTCCGACCCAACTCGTGAACATAACTCTGAGACCTCTAAAAATAAGACGGCTGCATCAATATTTGCACTTTCCGTTCTAGGCGTGCTTATAAAAATGTGATTCGAGGGTTTATGAGTCAGTTGTTTATAAATTTCATGAGATAAGTAATGGCCTAACCTCAGGCAGGCAGTGACTGGGAATTGCTATGAGCTCATTTTTAGAACTGACAGCAGAGCTGCATTGCACCGTCATAGTTCACATCATATGTCGTCCTCAGTTCCACTGCCCGGAGCTGGTCCCTCTCAGGCCTGCTGTGAGGGTGTAAAGGCTCCGCCAGCTCGCCGGGAGCTGCGCCGTCTGTTTATACCGGCCCATCTTGTGCCGGGCGGGGCGGGGGCGGGGGCGTGCTCCTGGCGCCGCCGCCGGCCCCGGCTGGGTCAGGAATGCCGCGCAGCCGTCCGCGCCGGCAGGGGGTGACCGGTGGGCTCAGTGGACGCCGTCTCACCATCCGCGGCCCAGCCGTCACACAGGCTGCACACTGCATAGGCCTCCTTTGAACCTCGAGTTATCGCCCAGTTTTGAGACAGCACAAAGAAGAGGGTGATGCATCCAGTGTTAATAAAACAGGTGACTGTATTAAAAATAGGAGCATCATCTCTGAATTCAGAACAATGCCGCACTTACATAGGCGCAATGTAGCAATTGAAAACAACGCAAAGAGTTGCTACTATTTACAGATAGATGCTCGCTGCTGCTTTCCCGCGTCACACAGGCCTTTATTTTACCTTCCCGATTAATAAACTAGACTGGTCAATACACAAAGTTCACCAGCCCGGCAGAGCTCAGTGTATCTAGTTCTACACGTGTTCAGCCGCAGCACAGCCGTTAGACGGCGGTGTCGACCCTGCCCAGCTGGCACTCACCGCACCTGTGCGCTACACACAGCACACCGCGGCGGCCGGGGGCGCTCTTACCGCGAGTTTCTGTAGCACCTGCAGACCAGCGTTCCTTACCGCAAGTTTCTGCAGCACCTCGTCGTGCTGTTTTTGGAGCAGCTGCGCCTCCTCCAGGCTGTGTCCCAGGTGGGTCAGCTCCGGGCTCATCTCCAGTACCTTCAGCTCCACCCATTCTCGGCTCTGAAAACGAAAGCAACAAACCCGTCACGAATAGAGAAATGCAGAGTCTATTCAGCCAGGGCTCATGGAGCGCTGGGTGGTATAAATCAAATTGACCAGAACGCATAAAATCTCCGACACTGCACCCAATAAAGTGTGTACTACACACGCCGTTCGCTTTGGTGCTCGATGAGCGCATGTAAGCTGTCCAGCAACACACCAGACAGAATGCCTTAAACATAGACTGTACCGCAATACACCAAACAGAACGCCATATACAGACTGTCCCGCAGTATGTACTACAATGTACATACACCGAACGCCGTATACATAGGGTGCCCCACAGCACACCGAACACCGTAGACATAGACTGTCCCGAAGTACACCGAATGCCGTGTACACTGTACATAGACTGTCCCGCAATAAACGGAACGCCGTAAATGTAGACTGTACCGCAAAACACCGAACGCCGTATGCCTAGACTGTGCCGCCTTACACACACCATACAAAGCGCCGTATATGTAGACTGTCCCGCAATATACCGAACGCCGTATACATAGACTGTCCCGCTGTACACCGAACGCCGTATATGTAGACTGTCCCGCAATACACCGAACGCCGTATACATAGTCTGTCCCGCTGTACACCGAACGCCGTATATGTAGACTGTCCCGCTGTACACCGAACGCCGTATACATAGACTGCCCCGCAGTACACCAGGCGCCGTATATGTAGACTGTCCCGCAGTACACTGAACACCGTATACATAGACTGCCCCGCAGTGCGCCAGACGCACGCATTGCATCACAATCTAGTTTATGAATATTCATCATTATTCGCTGGCGAATAATGATGCGAATTAGCGAATTAGCTACTCCTTTTTCCGCTATTATCATGCCTACGTTAACTATTTTCCCTTATCATAAAACAAAACCCCGCCCCGACTAGAGGTTCAATGTCGACCGCACGCGCCGACGTCAGACGAAGAGCGATGAGTGAAGAGCGATGACGAAGAGCGATGAGCGATGAGTGACGGTGTCTGAAACAACACACCGTTCTCCGACAGACGGGCTCTGTTCCTCTCAGGAGCCAGGCCGGGCCAGGTCTCCCGGTCCAACATTTCACGCGCAGTGTGCAGGTCGCCAGACGCAGCCACCGACCCCGCCAGGTCAGCCGGTCGGATCGCGCCCCACCTGCGCCCTCCATTCCCCATAGGACCGCTGCCGCCCCTGGGACGGCCACACAGAGGCGGAGGGGGGGGGGGGGCGGGGGCTGTCGGCGCCGCCGGCCAGGCTGCCAAATGGCCGGCCCGCTCGGCCCCTGACGGAGCGCCTGTCGGGACAGTGACGCTAGAGCGGCGAAATTAGCGCCTCCGCGCTGATAACGGACACTTCAATGTCACCACGGGCATATTGCTGTATGTAATTCGGTGGCGATGATACTAACGCTCGCAACATCCTTTATGCACACACTGACTGGGTGGCAATAGTGCGGCGGCTGCTGAAGTGGCACTCCGCCAACACCGGCTTTGAACGGAACCAGCAGCGTCGGACGACTCTGCTCCAACAATGCCGGCCCCCGCCGTGTACCCGGGGCCTTTCCATCCTCCGGCACACAGGTGCTAATCAGCCGGGCAAACGGGCGCAGTGAATTGCACCGGGTCGGTCTGACTCGACAAACAAGCCCGACGTGCAGCCGCGGCAAACACGCCAGCGACCTGGCGGCTATCAACAATAGCCAGTAACTGCCACCAGCGGGCAACAACGCTGCGACCCCGCACGGCCAGCCGCGTGCTATGTAAAACCGCGCTATCCGCTAATTCTTAATAGTGCTTTCAATGAGCGCTTTTACGACTGTTATTCCTTTCAATTATTTAGACAGGTATAGGGGGTCGATAAGGCCGGATTAGATCACTGTCCCATTTAATATAGTTCCGCAATGGTAGTGAACTCCCCATCGTCACCGCTGCCCTGCGACTCTCTGCGCCCGGTGCGTGGCCTGTCACTCTCCACCGGCCGTCGGAGGGCCGCACGCAGCATACCCAACAGGTCACCACCGCTCTGCGGCGGACCGCACGCAGTACCCGCCGCTCTGGGTCGGCCGTCAGACCACCTGCGACGCCGCGGCGCCGTCCAAACAAACTGACCGCCGCGTACGGGCCGGGGCGGGCGGGGGGGGGGGTCGGCTCTGACCCGGCTCACAGGTATATACGACCGGTGTACGCCGCGGGCGGCGGAGAACGGGGAGACGAGGAGAGGGGAGAGGGGGCGCCGATGAAACATAGCCCGGTCAGCGGTGAGATGGCGTCTATTTCAGGAGGCTGAGGCACCGACGGGAAATGCCACAGCCCCCGCCCGCGGTGGCAACCGGAGGCCTCCTACATCGAACGGTGGCATTATACTGGAAAACTTCAATTAAACTACAAATGACTTTGTTGATTCAACTTTAAATCATGAACGAACACCAAATAACACATCTGCCCATGTCCTTGGTAAGCAAAACTAAAGCTTCGACAATGTTATTGCGAGGTTTTGAATGGCGTATATGTGGGGCATTGCAACAAGATACCAGCACCACCTCAAAGGCTAGCCCCAGGCAGTGGTCAGTCGTCTCCGCTGACGTCCAGCACGCCGACAGCAGCCTCCCGTCCCAAATCACTCCCCGGAAGCGTCTCACACATCACTCTGTTCCGCGGCGGCTCGTAAAGCTCATTTGTTTAACCCCATTTCTCGGCACCTGACGGGCGGGCTGCGGGCCCTCCGGCGCCGCGGCTGCGTGAGGCGCACTGGAGGGGAGCGGCGCGGCGCGGCGCCCTGCTCTCCCAGCCGGCCGTCTCAGCCAGTGACAGACGCCACTCGGCCGTGCAGAGAACGGCTGGGGGGGGGGGGGGGGGGCGGGGACCGGGAGCACGGCGGCCGCAGGGTGAGGTCTGCCGCTCTGTGCCTCTCAGAGCGCATCGGCCCACCCGCCCCAGACCGGCACCTTTGAGGGCAGCACGGCCCGAGACAGCCGTGAGAGGAGCCCTTCACTTCGGAGGGAGAGATCAAAGCGTGAGACGAACAGCAGTTCCCGGCAAAAAGATATTCAAAGGAGCGCGAGTGGGTGGCGCAAAAGATGACCGACAGACTGCTGTGAAGATTGAAAAGACGAAATAATTTATCTTACGGTAATTTATTCTCCCGTCTCCCACATCCAGCCAGAATCCAACTTATGCATGCTTATTCCGATATATCTTCCTCATTAACACCACAAGACACGAGCAAGGAAAAGTGTTATCCAGAGGGCCACTCCATTCAAACACCTTCCAACTCTGTCTGTTCCGGTAGCTATACAGACCCAGCGCGGGCAGTCCCAGTTGCTTCAGCCGCGCCGGCCGTCCCTGGCCGCCTGGAACCGCCGCTGGCCTCCGTCAACACGGTCGGGCCGCGCCGGCTGAAAGCGGTGCCGTCGTCGTACCGGCAGGTTGACGTCACCCGCTCCCTCTCCTCACACCCCAGACAGGGCATCGTCCCACACCGCCCATCCCTAGCCGCCGGTCATCGTCCCACCCAAACTCAGGAGTCCGCCCAGCCCCCAGATGTTTGTCCACTTGAAGCCCGTTCCCTAATCCCGACCTCACAGGAGTCAGGAATCATTCCTTCCCGAAGCCAAGCTGCCCTTCAGCTGGGAGGGCTTCCATCCCGCCCAAAACTCGGCCGCAGCCCTCGCTGAGCGCGGACGGGGCCGGGCCCGGCGGTGCGGCCGGCCGGACGCGAGTTACCTAAGTGTGGAACTACAAGTCGATTCTAGGGCTCTGATTGGTGACTTTGGTCGGGGGATGACGCTTATAGCATGACGTCACTCGCGTACTTGGCCGGACCAACGGCGCGGCGCAGGCGCGCCGAGCCAACCCAGAGGCTCTCAAACTCAATTGTACAGATCCTGCGCATTGAATGGCGAAACTTCGGCGAGTTCGCTTGAGTTTGGAAGCCCCTGCCAGATAACTGGAGACGGCCGGATTATTTGCTGGACAGTGGGCAGCGCAGATGGCGATTGACGGTGCCAAAAAGATGATAGGGAAAAAGGGGTTGAGACTTGAGCAGTGAATTATAAGCCTGTTGCATAGCTGAGTGGTAAATTGTAAAATACTTAAGGTTCGAAGAGATGCAGTGTAGTTTAGCCGACTCAGGGGCATTCTGCCGAGTTATGTAAGGCGGAAGGGTCGCAACTCGCAAGTCGTTTGTTTACATGATTGCCTGATTAAAATGTAAAGCGTATCTAATGTTTAGTTGATAATACAGCGAGGTTGGGCATCTGCTCAATCCATTTCTTCTCTGCAATAGTGCATTCGCCACTGTAATTCATTGTAAGAAGCACTGGGCTGCGCCGCCTGTTAATTATTCCGAAACCACCAGTGAATTGTCACAGTCACTCACAACAATACGAATCGTTCAGTCGTGCGCTGGGGGTCCGCCAAGTTTGAGTGTGCTGCAGAATGCAGACTGGACCGCCGAGAATATAACACTTCCGTCTCCCTGGGCGAGCGGCGCATTGGAGCCGAAGGAAACTGCTTCAGTTTTTTTTTGTGGGGAAGATACCCATGTTTGAAAATTATGTTCTGGAATGATGCGATAAGGAAAAGGACGGTTTCTTGAATTGAGGGCTGTGGAGAAGAAGCAGATTTTCTCATTTGCTACCCGATACAACGCGAAAAGACGCAAATGTTGCACATTGGGCTTAATAAGTCTAATAAAAGATAAGGGACTTCGTGAATCATGCCTAACTGACCGCGACCCAGTTATTTGCCACTGCAGGTATAGTAGGTACTAGGTAGGTAGATACTCATTTGTAAACAGAGCGTTCCACCAACCCTCGCCAGAAATTCAATCAGCAGTTGCTTATCTTAAAACGTTTGAGTGCACCTAACAACCTTTAAAAATGACGTCCTCCCTTTCAATGGTTCGTTCGAAGACACAAAGCCAGCATCAGCCAAGCTATATCGGAATCCATTGCGCAGTGTGTCGACTGTCGGATGTGCCCATCCACATAGCATAGCACACACTGCTAAATGCAGGTAAGCTCACCTACACATTAGGTATTCGAAGGACTTGATAGCTCAACACATGGAAGAAACGCATGAAATGTGATTAATAGCTGCAGCAGAAGTTTGGCGTCCGATGCCTCTTCGCCAAGTTAAGACCATGCCAATCTCGGCCAGTCTGCCGCCGCGCCGGCACTGGCCGTGGTGTGACGTCATCCGGCCGGCTCGGCGCTGGGTAGTTCCACACTTAGGTAACTCGCCGGCCGGACCGGCTCGGTTTACAGGTGCGCGCCCGGCCGACCCTGCCCGGCTGCACGGCCGCATACGGCCCGGGTACAGGGACCCGCAGTTGCTTCTGTACACACTAGTATTTCAGCGTATTCTTTGCCTGTGACACCGTTGGAGGCGAATTGGGAAATGATTGTGTGCTTATTAAAACCACCATCTGAAGGGCTTTAAACTGATGTGCTGCTCTCCTAATTCAGTGAACTTTTTATGGCTATATCAGCAAAACATTGTTTTCAGCGCTTTTTCCTGCCCCATTCCTTCTGAAACCTGGAACCGCTTATTCCGTTTACTCCTGCCATCTGACGATGGTCGTGCTGACTACTAGTTCCGGCGCTAGTTACTGCTCCAGTTTTGCACCCGGCACAAAGTCAGGCGGCACCGGGCCGTAACTCGACCAGGGAGGGTCGGACCGAGCCGACTGCCTGGGGCGCGGTTAGATCGGACGCCCTGCTGGGGAAGGGGACGGGAGTGAGGGGGAGGGGAGAAGGTGGTCACGTGGTCCGTCCAAGCTCGCAGACGGCCTGTCCTGCGCCCAGCCATCTTCCGTGATCCAAAATGGCACGAGAGCTGTGGAATTCCTGGAGGAGACGCTTCGAAAGCGAACTTCAGCAGCACTAATTTACCATATTCTGTGGAGATAAATGAATATTATCTTAATGCAGAAAAAATTATATGCCTAAGCTGTATAAGCTGTATCCTTTTAAAATTTGTAAATAGGATTATTTTTAGGGACTTATAGGTTTCGTATACACATGTGAATTGTGTTACATTAAGCCGTTTCGCTGTTATGGTTACTAACTGATGAGTTATCCTTTTTTCTCACAGGGAATGACAATACAATAATAATACGAATAAAACAGACGTTTCGCACAAAAAAGTGCCTCCGTCAGTGGCAAGAAATAAGTAATTAGGCATATATGTTTTCTTTCGATAAAATCGATGAAGTAGTTATTTTTGTTTTGTTTTTAAAGGTATATTTTCAGCAGTTCTTTAAGCACATCATGGAAGCTTATAAACATTTGTGTATTTTATCGGCAACCCGGCTGGCCAGACCGAGACGGTGCCGCATATAGTTCTCATCGATGTTAAACCTATACACTTATTTTTCTCCACTGACGAAGGCACGTTGTTGTCCGAAACGTTTGGTTTTATTCGCATTGTTTTTATATTGTCATTGTCCGTGAGAAAAACATACCCATATGGACTGGTCTCAGTTCATGTAGTAATTGTTGCATATAAATAACACAGATAAAATGAATATTAGCCCTCACCACACATATAAATACAGGTAGGTAGACCGCGCCCCCTGTTTTTCACCAATAAATCGCGGCAAAGCGAAGGATTGCGACGATTCTTTGGTGCCGTGGAGTTAATCAATTTTACAACTTCCCGGAAAATTAAATAGCCCTGATAATTTTTGCATCTTGTTTGATAATTTTATATCCCTGAACCAAATTACCTTTCACCTGTGATTATTTTTCTCAAGATCATGTCAGGCCAGAATAGCAATTGAAAGTCAGCGCACATATGTGTGTTTCCATAGTCGTTTCGTGATTAGCAACGTGACAACATGTGAAATATACTATCATCTAATGTTTGTCTCATTGATTGTTGTGGGTGCCAAGGTCACGTGAAACTCAGGTTAAGGTCATTTACTTGAAATGATCTCGGTTAACTTCCTTAAATTTACACCTTTTTACTGTGGTTTTTAGGAAGTGTTGGTTTGAAATTTAGCACTCATTTTAGCATTTGAAAACTAGGCATACTTAGGTATCAGTTATAGTGCCTATGCAATATGTTGCAAGGCTGTAAGTGCTGGTTAACATTCTATGGATAGCCGGTAGAACGCCTAATGGGTGATCTGGCGTGACCCGTCCTACCCCAAATGCTTTGATACATCATCTTTGATCAAAGCAAGTGCAAATTCGGAGTCAGAAGTACTGGTGTCAATCGGAACTTGAATCTTCGGAATTCCGATTTTGTGTCCAACTCGGAATTCGGTTGGACAATGACGGCAGGCGTTGGACATCTTTGGACAATCACTTGCTACACCTCAGCATTTTTATAAAGCAATCGTGTTTAACACTGATTGGCGAATAGAAAGCTCAGCTTTTGAGATGATTAACACATTAAAGCTGGTAATAGTACATTTAAAACAAATTAAATAACAGTGTTGAGTGTAAACTATTGCGTAGGTTTCGGACATCTTTGGACAAATGGCTGGCTTGGACATTTTTGGACGGACAATCGACGTAGGCATTGGAAATTGGACGGACACTGGACATACATTTTCTGAAACTGACACCACTAGTCAGAAGCAAGCCAAGTCCCAGCAAACTTCACTTGTAGAAATTCTAGCAGGACCCAATTTTCCGTGCTTTTGGGTTATTAACCTGATCTGGGAGGTCAACCAGTGACCTAGGATCTCAGCATTGACCAGGACATAAAAATAATTGGCTTTCTCTCGTCAGCGATGACCAGGGCCCTCAAATTATCGGATTTCTCTCGTCACGAGCAGCTCGCTCTTTTTTATTTTTCAGCGAAGCTCTGGCTATTCATGAATGGCTGAGGGTTTCTACGCCCCTCCGCTACATATAAGACGCTGAAAAGAAATACCTAAGTGGGTGAGGGTTAAATATCGATTGGTTTTTCAGTACCGAAGCCTGAAACACTTAAATTTACTTCGATAGCAGTTTTTAAGACCAACGAGCTCGAATACTACTTCTTGAACAATGTAAGCACCACATAAAATGAATCGTAAGAGAAGCGGCTCAAGATTAAGGAGCTATGAGACACTTAATAAAAAAACGGCATAGATTAGAAACTGCACCTAACTTGCACTGGTTTTTAAGCCTTTTCGTTGCAGACTGGTAGATTAAATTTTAGGATTGATTTAAGCTGATGCTCAAATGGAGCTATTCATTCGTCATTCATGCGACCATCCAATTCCATTCATAAAAGAAGCCAGTGACAAAATTGTTCATTTTAGATAAGTGTGAAATACAAACTCAATAAAAGTTTAATGATACGGCAAATTTGACAGCTTTTATAATGAACAGACAAACAACTTTAACAAATCAAAGTTGAGAGCCCCAAATAGGGGAGAGTGAGGTAAGATGAGCCAAGGGGCAAGTTTAGCCACCCTTTGTTTCTCAGCTCCTAAGTCCTATGGCGCTAATTGACTTGAGCTTCCATGTGCCGTTCGCTTACGATGCTGCAGTCTTTCACGTGAGACGGCAACGTTCTCACGCTCAGCACCCGGTAACATGTGGTATCGCCCCTGATAACTAAGACATGTTTTGCCTTTACAATGAGATGGTTGTTATCTGCGGTGCATGGTTATTTTCCTTAGCGGGTGTCATTAATCGAAAATGGCCACGGGTGGGGCAAGATGAGCCATTTTCACCTGGGGGAAGATGAGCCGGATAAGCCATTGTTGTCTCCGCTGTCGAAAACCAAACTGAGCTGCGCTTGTTTCTGCTGAATAAAAATGGTAGCAAATTGTTTTTCTTTGTTAATTACACAAGTTGTAAGTGATTTGCAGATTATCTGAAGGATAAAATGATTTCTTCCGTGATAGAAAATTGACGAGCTATTGGAAGGCTTAAAACAGCCACTTTTTGATGGAGGAAAAAAACTTTGCCATAAGTATCTATGCCATGGAGTAAATAAAAGAGCCCACTCTTCGCCGCGCCCGGGAAAAGAAAAGGTTCGCTTTTTCTATCCATGCTCAACTTTCCCCACGACGTGTCTCAGCTTACCCCGCCCATGAGGTAAGATGAGCAACGTGCAAGATGATTTTTGACGCAGCCTTTTCAGTACAAAAATAAGCGGTATGAAAAATTTCTGGCCACCATTACATGCGCAAATCACCAATCTGTCCGTCCAACCCGTAAACGCAGAAAAATTGTCAGGTTAGCCTGTAGCTTACGAAAACAAAAAGCGGCTCAACTTACCTCATTTTTCCCTACGTAACACTATTGAGGGCATTTTTTTAGGCCATCACAGTATTTGTCAACAATTGTTGTTTGGGGGGCTGGGGAGGGTGGTTACTGGCTCATAATCTGTCCCCCCCCCAAAAAAAAGAAAACGAAACCGACCATCCGCGAAAAGAATTATTGAGCTCAAACCAAGATGACGAATCGATTTATAGGTATGCAGGATGACTAACGATGCCACTTTTTGACTTCTTGTGTCAAATAAATTCCATCATCTGGATAGCACGTCAACATTCTATTTAACATTTTGCAACAAACGTATACTATTTGGCGCGACTAGCCTCATAAATGTTCTGAAACTAAAACCGTTTCTTCGCAATTAACTTGAACCACGTCATCCCAGCTTATGCACGAGAAAAATAAAATAATGCTTCAGGATCACTGGCCTGAATTCCAATGCTTAAAGTTTACTCAAAACCGGTGTGGCTGAGGCACTCTTCGCTACATCTCGTGACGGCCACCATTGTGTTGCATTTTTCGGTAAGCTATAAGTTAATAAGGAAAGGATTGGTGAATGGGTTGAAAACAGCCCTCACCCTCCACCCCCCCCCCCCCCCCCTCCTTCTTCTGGAAACATAGTAACCGAAAGATCTGGCGATGGTTTATCCACCTCCTCTGCCGCCGCGCTGCGAGGCCTCGATTCGTTCGGTATGTGGCTTCCTGAGCGGTCCTCCCCGGAGGCAAGGTGAAAGGTCATGTCCTGTATCAGAAATTTATACGTTGCTGAATATGTTTTATAGTTCTTCCAAGGCCTTGGACACCGTTTTATTATATCGGATAAGCATTGCAATTTCTTGTCAATCAATACATCTAAAGAAAACTTGATCATAATCTTATACTGCGGCAATTGTAGTTCTGCTTACGGTTGCCTCTTTATGATACGGGCCACCACCACCTCCACTGCGCTGGAGCTCTGGCGTTCTACCCCTCCCCGCTACGGACCGGCCCTCGGGCTAGGTGTGTTAGTACTGAGCGCAAACCTGTAGTAGTCACGTGACTTTCATTCACGTAGCGGGAACGGAAGCTATAGGCGATACCAAGGACGGGCTCTGGGGAGGCAACCGGCGCGGAAAAATAGCACGATTGTAGTTTTGGAAGAATATCTGTTGCGGTAAGAGGAATTATACAAAACATACGTCCTAGGAGCAAACATGTGTTATTCCTCCATACTTTGCACTACATTTCCTTTCTCCAATGGCCAGCACTTAGCAAATAATAGCGCAATTCTAAATTGGTAATATATGTGTACAGTAGCAACTGCGGGTCCCTGTACGGCGGGCCGGCCGAATTCCACTCCGCAGGTGCCCGGTGTCGCTGGCGGAGGGATGGTGCCGGGGGGGGGGGAAGAGGTGTCGGGGGCGAGGAGGCATTACCCAGACGGTGCGCCGACGAGCCTCTGAGAAAAAACGGGCTGAAAAACGGGCCGTCGACGGATGCAAGTAGGCGAGAAACTGGCGCGAGAGCCAAGATAAGGCGTGGTAATTAATCTGGAATGCTGGCAAATTTTACGTGCATTCCTTGGTAACAAGCAAAGCCAGAAGGCACGGTACACACTCATAAATTCAAGATTGGGGACGATACTCAACGACACGAAATAAAAGTCATGATAAGGGGTTATCGCAATAAATGCGGTAGTCGACGAACGAGACGAGACGGACGTCTGGTCCGTCGCACCACCGTCTCGTCCCCGTGCACACCACCAATGTGTCAACGTCGTCGACACTGCGGGCGGCGCAGACCCGCTCTATCCATCGCCGAGCCACTCAGCCGGACGACCAACACCCGACGCGCCTGCCTCTATTTGTTGTTGAATGTCGAGTGTTCCATGAAGTGCTCCTTGTTGCAATACAACGGCTATGTGAGTGAAGTCAGTTACGCGATCGATCCCCCATGGAGGCCTAGTTGAGACGCACGGGTAACATGAATTATTGGAGCGTGTAGTCTCGCACGGGGCACACCGTTGGTAACGAAAGAACACCGAGTAAGGTGGCCACATTATTCATTGACTGGTGCGCATTACGACCCATGACACATATACGAAATACATACTTCCGAATGTGATCCATGCGCTTAGCATGTGCGCTACCACGACTAAGCCATACCATGCAATAACCGCCCGGCTGGACAGCGAACATTACACCGGGGCGGCGTCAGTGATCGCGCATTCCGAGCCGACCGCCGTCACCGCCGCGCCCCGTGGGGCCGTGGGTGTGTGACAGCAGCGCCGATACATGGCGACTCGCCGCCCGCTCCGCCGAGACAGGCCGGCCGGGACAGGCGGCAGGCACAAACCTGGCGCCCTGCCCCGCGGCATGCGTCAGGCCGAAAACTCGCAGAAGTGGCCTGTCGGAGCCGCGGTGACGAGGGGAGGGCGGGGCCGCCGGGACGGCACCGAGAGCCCGAGCGCGGACTCGGAGATGGGAAGCTATCATGACGCTACTAGACGGTGGTAGTCGCTCGGCGACGGAGGTAGACCGGAGCGACACAGCGACCCCACCTGGCGGTAGAGTGGATCCGCTAGGGGCTCAGTGGGTCCCGCCCAGTGCAGACGGCCATGGGGAGCCCTGACCGGTCGGCCGGGCCGGCGGCTATTTATACCGCCGACGGTGAGCTCATAGCGGGCCGAGCCGGTCTCGGCCGGCACCTGCTGCGACAGGCCGGCCGGACTCTGACTCGGAGTCGAGTCAGAGTCCAGCGCCAAGTTTACATCCAGCTCGGAATTCGACAATGACTCGCCGCTGACGTAATGGCTGCTTCTGGACCCGCAAATCGAGTTTCCATTCCAAGTTCAACGTTTATTTTGAGTCTGACCCTTCAATGACATCATATTCTGTGGGCCCTCGCAGATGGTCTGGCTCCGAATGCAAAGTGTTTAGAACAGACTTCAACGAGGGCTTACTTTCATAAAGTAACTTTATAGCGACAGCCGCTACCTGCCGCAGACATCTGCCCGAACGAGCCAGATCAAGCAACATTCATAGATAGACGTAGGCCAGAAATCCGCTATGTCTGTGTGTGTATGAGTGCAGTACGGTCACTGCTGTTTGTCTCTGTGTAATACGGTGTCAGTCACCCAATCAGTGGTAGAACTGGCGTCGGCCGCCAATGTGTCTGTGAGTGGCACGGTAAGCGGAGCGATGCGAGATGCGACGGCGCCGCCCAGGCACTGCTATAAACAGCGCCCGGCGACCGACACCGTGCGGTCGTCCCCGCGCGGTCAGGGCCCGTTCGTCTCACACACTTACAGAGCGGTGGGAGACCGACGGGCCGGGCGATAGGGACAGGGAGCCGAGCTGTCAGTCGCCCCCTGCCACTGTCAGGATTGATCCAATGGCAGGGAGGAGAGCTGTCACCGAGAGGAGACATTCAGTTCAGTCCAAGGTGCCAGAGGTGGATGTAAAAGAAGGAACGCCGCACCTGAGCGGCGCTTAAAGCGAGAGTACTATTGAGGAAGATAGTGGTCTAGGTGTTGGTGACACGACGAGGGCCTATCAAAGACGAGCGTCGGGGGCTGCAAATGAAACAGGGTCATATTCCAGAAGCAAATGGGTCAAATCTCAAAATCATTCCCAGACGCCACCTTGCACTAAATTTCGGTCCGATGCAGGCTGACTCGACACCCTTAGCCTCGACCCCGGCTGACCTCAGCCCAGCCGGTCCGGTGCCCCGCGGCCGTACCTGCAGCAGGGCGATGACGATCCGCGTGGCGCCGCTCTGCACGGCGATCGTCGATAGGGTGGTGGGCACGCGCTGCTCGGGCCCCACCGACTCGAGCCGCCGGCCCAGCGGCGCCTGCTCCGCCTCCGTGGCCATCGCGCGCCGCTCGCCCTCGCCCTCTCAGGGAGCACCACCTGCCGCTGCGCCGGCTCGCCGCCCTGTCCACCCGAGCTGCGACCGGCCACGCCCGCCGCGCCGGCCGGCTATGATTAGACGCCGGCTGGCAGGAGCTGGTCGGCGCCGGCGCACTGCTCGCCGGACCGCCCCGGGGGCGCACTGCAGGCGCACCGCACCACCCGCAGCTCGACCCCGCCGCCAGGTGGCAGGGTGGGAGCTGAGAGCGGCCGCCAGGTGGCAGGGTCGGCGCCAAAAGCGGCCGCCAGGTGGCTGGGCCCTCGGCAGATCTGACCACCATGCACCCCCGTGGCGCTGAGATCAGTCTGTAGGACCGCTGGCCGGTGCAGATGGCGCAACAGCCGCCCCGAACCACTCGCTCGTCACCGCCCGCCCGTCAGCGGTCGCTAGACATTACATAGACAATCAGGTCGCAGTTCGCATACCCAACGAACGAATGTCAGCAATGGGAGGGGACCACTGCACTATGGTTGGAAACGGCCTCACGGATGGCCGTGGGCAATTTCGGAATATTTGTATATTTGGGGTGTCATTCTGTTGGAAATTGATGAAATGTTTTGAATTGGGCAGAAAAAAATTATTTAGTTGCGCATTTAGTCTCCATTATTGTACGTGGAATCGGGAGTTTCTGACAGTGACTTTTTTGGTGCGCCGTCAAAGGTTTAAACAACCGCGCTGGTGATAGCATGTGGAGTACCTCCATGACGTTGTAAAACTGGATTATTATATATCAAAATAATCCTTGTTATGTTGGCTATCGAGTGGAGTGACTCTTTTTCCCATGCGTGTTCAAAATCAGGAACGGCATTGCATTCTGTTTGCAGTGTCACCACAGCAATATTTGCAAAATTGCGTTTATGTTTCATTGGACATACAAAAAGTTCTCCATCGACCTCCATTGAGCTTTTTGGCAGAATAAATCGCTGTTCAATTCTGCGTAAGGGGAACGTAAAAGCAGACTGCGCACTTGTGCGCAAAATCGTCCGTGAAGCGTCATCTCCCGAGGCGTACCTACCCGTCGCTTCGTTAGCACCAGGTCGGCTCGTCAGTCTTGCAATCGCTTATCCTTATAAATGATGGTAAGAAGCAGGGTTGCGGAGTCGTGGTGGCGCCAAATCCGACTCCGACTACGACTCCGACTCCTGACTCGTTGCCATGACTCCGGCCGACTCTGTCTCCGACTCCGGACCCCTGCCAGTGTTTCGGAGTCGCGATGGAGCTGTTCCGATTCGGACCGACTCCGACTTCCACTGCGGGCTCCTGACCGACCCCGACTCCGACTCCGACTCCTGGCTCGTTGCCACGACTCTGGGCGACTCTGACTCCGACTCCGACTCCGACTCCGACTCTGACTTCGACTCCGCACCCCTCGTAAGAAGTAACTGCTCGCCCCTGCACCTGGAGTATGAATATCGTGCAAACGTGTATGGATATCCTGGAGTATGGATATGGATATCCACTGACAGAACAGACATACAGACATGCTGTAAACTCCATTACACTGCCAATACCATGGCAAATCAAATGGCTATCTATGGTTTTTGATCATCGTTCTACAGTTTCCAAAATCTTGAACTGAATGTTGGCAATTTCTCGTGACTACTTCACGACCATGACGCATGCATTTCTGAAATTGATCTTTTTTCAACCAGCCACGTACTCGTATGATAAAATGAATGTCACCATCGTGTTCTACGCCCAAAAGTACCCATAAAACATGTGTCATGCATGGGCTGCGGATAGGTACCAGTTTTAATTTTCGGGGTTATGTGCTTACCTGATTGACCTGACTTTGACCCTGGCCAGTGGCCTATGCTTGACTGACCCCTACATTGATCTGACACTCTTTTAGCACTTATATGAAGGGTTGTGACAGTTGTGACAGTTGTGACAGATTGTTTAGGACCAACTGATGACTGAATTTATTTAGGACCAACTGATGACGATATAATCGAAACGCGAAACGCGAGGCACCGATTGCGAGGTTCTAAAGTCCATGCTACTGAAAGCCCGATTTCAAGTGTTTGACCTGACCTTGACCCGACCTGTGACCTCGAAATTCAGCTTTAAAGTATTCATGTGAATCGTCTCGTCGCGTTCTTCTTTCGTTTGCCGCGCCTCGTGCGTTTCGCTGCGCCTATTTGTTCGCGAGTTATCGGCTGGGGGCGTTGAACGCCCCCCCCCCCCGGCAAACGGCGGATGGGGAAATACCCCAGCAACTGCCGGGTTAATCTGACGCATGTTTTGTCATTTGATCGTCATTTTATTTCTTACTTTTTTGCCTAATCTAAAAAAAAAATCATAAATACTCTTTCTCCAAATTTGTGACCCTTTATGACCAATAGTAAGACACTGTGCGTCACTACGTTGATATTTCTCGCCCTAAAGCATAACAACAATATCCATTCAGTAATAGCAGTATTCAAAACATGTTCAAAATGCCTCACGATATCGATAACATAACGAAAGACATAGGCGACTTATGACATACTTGCAATGATGACGTCACACACGCGTGACGTGACGTGACCTCGTCATTTCTGAGTTACTGTATGATGCACGAAAGACACTGGTATACCTATGCAAAGTTTCATCGCAGTCGGTCTACGCATTAACAAGTTATGGGCAAAACATTTTTTCGCGTTGACCCCCGGCCATCCGTGAGGCCGTTTCCAACCATAGTGCACTGGGTCACCAGGCCAGCCGCCCGCATTTATCACACTATGCGGGCTGGTGCTGATATGTATACAGCCAGGCGGTGATCCAATTAGCGGCGGTAGAATCGCTCAGTGAACACGGCCCAATCCCGCAGAAAGTCCGCTACCCGCCAGTGGATCAAACGCTCCCCGCAGGAGCGTGACGACACATTACGAGACTGATCTGAGCGACTCACCACGTGCCTGGAGCTGCGCTCGACTAGTAGCATTCTGGATAACATTCCAGCAATGGACATTGGAAGAGAAACTGAACGGCTTGACCGTGATAACATGACTCCGAGCTTCACAAACGCCACTTATCAGGACTGAATCTATGCAAATGATCCAGCTGCCTCCAACTGTGACTCGGGATCATCCAAAGTGCGATTTGAATAAACGTTGAAGGTAAACTGGTTCCAATGCTCGTATCTTTTCAAAGACTGTCAGCTGGGGCCAAGATTAACAAATATGTTTTGCTTAATTTGCTATAGACTGCCGTCGACTTCAATTTGTCGAGTGTTTCTAAAATGGCGTCAGACATTTCTGTTTTTATTTACACTGGCACCCGATACCCACTGCCTGTAGGTAACAGTTATGGTTGGCAGCAGGCAGACCCCAGCGCGAAATATCCCCAGATTACGGAGAGGCCACCATCGCTGGCACCAGACCACCCGAACGGCTCGGGCCAAATCAGATTCACATCCTGTATCCGGACCGGCCGAACAGAGACGCTTCTGTACCCGCGGACCGGCGGAACAGACAGACACTCCTGTACCCGGACATGACAGAGCTACTCCTGTACCCGGCCGAACAGCTGAACTGCCAGAGGCACGGTTTTCCAATCAAAGTGACCACTGACCACTATGGTTGACTTAGCGAGACATCGCGTCGGCGCGGTTCATTACGATTACATAACACCGTCCGACCAGCCATACCGTGGGAGAGACGGGCAGCCGGCCGTGCGGTACAGCCTACATTCAGGCGCTCACCTCTAACGCCATCTAGCGGCAGATTTATGAATAAAGCCCAACGCCGCAGTTCACCAAGAGAAGTATGCATATATGTATCAGCTTCTCATAAGCCAGTGTAGTAAGCAAATATTTAGGATAGAAATGCAAGCCTCCCTCAGACAGAAAAGAGAACCCGGAAGGAAATACATTCGACTGAGCGTCCCTGGTCTTCCCTAAATCAGATAGAGGCATTACCTACACGACCGATTATAAAAGCGTTTACCAAACAGCTAATCCACGCCACAATCCACTCTACAAGAGTACACCATCATAACCAAAGCAAATACATGGGCTCAGCCGAGACTGCGTCAGTCGAGTCGATGCATTATGTAACCACACTCGAACTGGTTTCCTGCCGTCTGGCGGCCGGGACAGTACCTAATCCCTTCCCGGCGGGCACGGCTGCGGTGCAGGTGTTCCGATCTGCCCCCGTCCTCACCCCCACGGAGAGGGGCCCAGCCCCTCCCCCGCCCAGCGGGGCACGCCATGAGTCCGCCGTTTGGACTACCCCACCCCAGTCGCAGTTTGGACTACCCCACCAGGCGACTGCCGGCGCCTCGGCGCCGGCTGGCTGGGGACGGGCTCCGGACGGGCTGGGGACGGGCCCGGACGGGCTGGGGACGGGCCCGGATCGGGCGCAGTCGCCGCGTGTTTTTGCTGCCTCACGCCGCCACAGCTGCAGACGTGCTCCCATCCGGTCTGTTAGTGAGCGGTGAGCACACTCGGCCTCCAATGGAATCACGGCCCCATATGGACTATCCAGGCCGCGCTACGCTCGTCAGAGACCGAGACGAACGTATCGTGCACGTGTGCAGCGCACGTACCGGCTACTGTGCCACTGGACAGACCGGGCAGCACAGAGTGCATCAGCACCGAACACGGAGCGGTACCGGAGCGGCGTGCACATTGCACACGCCGCCCGCGCCGGGAGAGGGGAGGGGAGGGGGTCGGGCGGCCAGATACTGACGACACATCCAGTCCCGCTGTGGGGAGGGGAGGGGGACCTGTCGGTCAGCTAAATATGTAACCTCCAGTCCCGAGCTAAACTCGTCACCAGTGAGCGTTGACGTGGCGCGCGGAGCCGCTGCTGGGCGTTTGTGGCGGACGGCCTTGGCGCGCATTGTGGGGAATTGACACAGCGCTCCCTCAGTGCCCGCCGTGTCCCCGTCGGCCGTTGTTGGCTGCTCAGAGACTCACTCGGCACAGTCGCCGAAACGTGCGGGGATAAGCACGACCGGCTGCCATAAACTGCTACCTACCTACCACAGTACACACGTACAGACTGAGACGGACGCGGCGCCGCCAGAAGGGGGCGGCTGTTCTGCGCCCCGTCCCGGCAGGGGAGCCGGGCGCGCCGGCCGGCCAGCACTGAGGCTATTAACTGTGGCTGGAAACAATGGCCGTCACTTCACGTGTATTTTCTTACAGAAAATAGTAGTGCCGTAAGCGAAGCATACAAAACAGTTAAACAAGCAGGTGCGACGGAGAGGTCAGGTGACGGTAACACAAAAAAAAAAAATGATTGTGCGATGTGACGAATATATCTCGGCTCAATGATATTAGGCATTGTACACGCAGAAGGCAGCGATATTGGTTAACTAGCGGTTGACCACAGGCATGCATGCAACGAAAGCACGTCCAACACGGCATATCCTTCATAAAAGTATATGGTGGACCTGAATATGTCCTAGCAGGATAACGAACAAACTAAAATATGGTGGATGGTGCAGCTTTCCATAATACCAACGCAAAGCTGAAGTGATTGAGCTCAAATATAGCTGCAGCTCATTGAAGCCTGCTCGAATTTATATCAAAGAACCATAAGTCCAAAACCAATATTTTCATTCACATTTCATAGGCACCTGACAAGGCCACTTGTAACCAGTGATCTACAGCTAGTGCACCTTAAAAGCGCTCAGAAATCAAACACCAAATGAGAGCCACAGTGAGCTCCAGTCTCTATACCTACGCGTAACAAGCTTCCGCACAATCAGAAGAGCTATTTGCTGGCCAATCGGGAAAAGAAGCTGGCGACCCGAACTCAGATCGCAGTGGACGCGCACACGACCCTGTCATCAGATGGAGAAAACTCCACTCAGATCGTATCGGTGCAGTGCACACGAGTCAGCACTGCTGACACCACTGCACAAAATCGCCCGCAGTCAGCGGAGCCGAGAAGGCCGAACTCGGTAACGGTCCAACTCTCTCGTCCGCTACCTGCGTTTTCACCTCCGGCATCAGCGGATCCTTGTCCATGCGTCCGTGCGTCCGTCTATGCTCACTTCAAGCGCCACGACAGTGGGCACATCAGTTATCTTCTTTTCGTTTTCAGCCGTTATTACGAAACGATCGGCTCTGATAAGTCCAAACAGAAAACTTTCTGTTCCAGGTCATGATCCCTCTGACCCAGGTCACGATCCTGCTGTTTCAGGTCATGAGCCGGCTCTACCACGTCATGAGTCGGCTGTAACAGGTCATCAGCCGGCTGTCCCAGGACATGATCCAACTGACTTTCGGCGTCAGATCGGCCTCTGAAGTGTCCTCGTGAAGCAGCAGTCCGCTGCTGGGTCTGTAATCCGCGGACACTTCCGGCATGTTCAGGAAGCTCCGACTACTTCTTCATCAGTCCTCCGATGATGTCGATGGGCACGGGGAAGATGATGGTGGTGTTCTTCTCTGCCGAAATGGAGTTGAGCGTCTGCAGGTAGCGCAGCTGGAGGGCGTTCGGGCTCTCGGCCATGACGTCGGCGGCCTCCTTGAGGGCGCGGGAGGCCTTCATCTCGCCCTCGGCGGCGATCACCTTGGCCTTGGCCTCTCGGCTGGCCTCGGCCTCGGCGGCCATGGCGCGCTGCAGCTCCATTGGCAGCCGCACGTCCTTGACCTCGACACGCTCGACCTTGACGCCCCAGGCGTCGGTAGCCTCGTCCAGGGTGCTCTGCATCAGGTGGGCGATGGTCTCGCGCTGGGAGAGAATGTCGGACAGGTTGTACTGGCCCAGCACAGTACGAAGCGTTGTAGCGGCCAACAGTCGCGTCGAAGAGCCGCTGTTTTCGACGTTTGTGACAGACACCGTCGGCTCGAAGATTCTATAGTAGACGACGGCATCGACAGATATGGTCACCAGGTCCTTGGTCAGAATCTCCTGGGGAGCGACATCGAACGAGACAACTCTGAGGTCCACACAGCGGAAGGTGTCGAGGCAGGGCAGGATGAAGAACAGTCCGGGTCCCTGCGCGCCGCCGGGCGCCAGCCGGCCCAGCCGGAAGATGATGGCCCGCTCGTACTCCTGCACCACCTTGATGGTGAAGCAGAGCGACAGTGGGAAGAAGCAGATGACCAGCAGCCAAGAGATGAACGTGAGGAAGGCGGTGCAGCAGCCGTCCGGCGGCGGGTTCTCGTCGTCCCTGCCGAGCACGCGCGGCTTGGGTCGGTCCGGGTTGGTCGGCCGGCCGGTGACCAGGTCCACCGTCGGCTCCGAGCCGTGCTCAGAGATTGACTTGCGCAGCGGCAGCTCCTGACTGCCGCCCTCGGCCATGGCTGGCGCGCGGACGCCGCTCCGGTCGCTCACTCAGTCGCTCCGGTAACCCTCTCCGCGGCTGTCTCGCGCCACGTGGCGCTGCACTCGGCACAGATGGCCGCGGTGGCTCAGTCCTCAGACACCGGTGTGGCAGTGAGCCGCTCCGGCAGTCTCCGTCTCTCCGTCACTGCACGCTACACACGGCCTCGGCCAGCCACGGTCACCGAACTGCGGCGCGGCGCGGCGCGGCGTGCCCGGCGGACCGGCGGACGCGCTGTTTACCGGCGTAGTTCGGCACGCCACCGGGCGCGGCGCCACCGTCACAGGGCGGCGCCGGTGAAGGTCACACGCCGGCTCTGAGCGCGCGCCGCCGCGCCGGGTATAACAGCGGCGAGCCCCGCCTCCCGCGGCGGGGGACGCCGGCCGGCAGAGCGAGCGAGCGCACATCACCAGTTCACGGGGCCTGTGTGCGGGTCGCACCGCACACAGGCCACGGAGCTCCGCCCACTGCGTCCCTACGTCAGCCTTCCGTCACCGCACACTGCGATCGCTGTGGCCGGTCGGGACTGGACACAGCGGACCGTTCACCGCACGCAGCCGTGACGTCAGAACCGCCTACCCATCCCCTACCCCCACGCCTGCTGGACGTACCGCACACACCGCACTCAGCAGTGTGCGGTGCCCGTTAACACCCCTTGATGTGCCGATCGAGTCTGCACGACTGCCAACGCCGCACCACTTCCATTTCACGGGTTCAAACGGGAAACTGGAGGCTTTTGGTCAGCTATTGTGCAGACGCCTGGCCATTAGTTCGCGTACTTTCGAGTTTCGATGCATTTTTGATGACGATTTGAAATCCGCCAGATGCCTCTTGCGCTGCGGTCACGGGAAACGAGTTACAGCGGCGGCGGGCCACAAATGACCCGGGCTATCAGCAGCAATAATGCAGCATTTTAGAAACGGTGGGACTTTCACGATGTTAAAAACAGAAAGTTTTCGCAAAACAAATAGGTAGGTAGCTACTAGCTATGCTACTAAAATCCGTCTTCTGAGCACGAATACCTGCCATATATATTAGGCTTGCGTTTGAACTCGTCAAAATTCAAGCCGAGTAGTCAAGAGGATATAGGTAACAGCATATAGGTAAACAGGGTTGTTACGCATCATTTATAGGTATCATTCCTGGCTCACGATCACTGTCTGCAGACAGTAAAAAATCACTCGAATGCGTAGTATAAGCGTCTCACCCAATGCCTGTCGAAATTTCGGATTTATTTTGACAGCGCCCTGTCGCCGGCGCCGGTCCGTCGGTGGCGTCACGTGGCGGCGGCGCATGGAAGCACCCACCGTGCAGCAGCCGGGCCGGCCGGCCGGCGCCGGCCGAGCCCCGCGCCGTCGGCAGGCACTGCGGCCGACGGCTCCGAGCGGGGAGGGCGGCGGACGCTCCCGACAGTGACCGCACAGCCGCAATATCGACCCACACGGCACGCGCCGCTGCACGCCGATCGATTCCGCCGGCGAATAACGTCCGGTGTGTGTTGTGACCGGTTCTGCGACACCTGAGCGAATGTCATTTCAGCGAGCGACATTTGAGCGAAACATTTTCAGCGATTATCAATTTAAGCGATTGGCTTTTTCAGCGATTGTCAAGTCGGCGAATTCAGTCACAGCGATTATCAACTTAAGCGAGGACCAGAATCAGCGAAACCAGATTGAGCGAATATATGGTGGTCAGTGGGAGACCAATTGAGCGATGCAGTTACAGCGAAAGACCGAACGCGACGAAAGTCAATCATTTGCTACTTTTCGGAAATTATTGCACCTCTTTACGCATCATTTGAATTTTGAAGACACATACATATGTACATCGGACGACCAACAAGGGGTGCATGGGAGGGAAAGGAGGCGGGCAAAATTTGAATTGAAAATGCGGAACGTGAGAGATAGGGCGACGGAAGGAATGCCAAGGACCAATAATAAACTAGAGAGATGGCACAGGGGAATCCAGTCTATGTTTCAGGGACCTCACCCAAATACCTGGACATTCGTACGGTGCTTGGGGCAAGAACAAATTTTACAACATGGGGAACTGATCCAAATTCAAGCGGGGCAATTTCGCGAAAAAAGCAAAAGCAATATTGATCTCTGAACAAACGTTTGGTCACCATTATTAACAAAGAGCAGGGTGCGGTGGGGGGGGGGGGGGGGAATTGAACCGTTGGAATTTTTGACAAAGTAGCATTAAATTTGGAGCTCAATGTCTGACCTTTGAACGCGCGACATCCGCCATCCAGTTCTGGAAAACCATGAGAAATTCCGGAAACATTCGTACGGATAGGTACGCTCGCAAAAGAAAAAAAAATCCACCGTTACAGGACGATGAAATGTTTCGCTGAACTGACAGTCGCTCAAATTGTAGTCGACGAAATAAATGTCGCTGAAACATAGCTTTCGCTAAAATTGATAATCGCTATATTTGATAATCGATGAAATTGATAATCGCTGAATTGCCATTCGCTGAAAATGGTTCGCTCAAATGACGTTCGCTCAAATGACACTCGCTAAAGTCGCTCGCACCGGTTGTGACCTGCGGACGCAGCCGGTGCGGCAGTGAGCCCGAGGCGGCGGAGCGGTTCTCACGTGCACACGAGTGGGGCGCCGCGAGCACCGACGATGGGCGCCACGGCCGAGTACGAGTTCAGCAAGGGAGGCCAGGAGCCGGAGCCGGAGCCGACTGTTCAGCTGGTGCCGCGCCAGCCGAGCTCGCCGGGCGCCCGGCCGCCGCCCCGCGTCATGGGCCGAGAGGACGACAGCGACGAGAACACCAGCGGCGGCTGCCAGGCCCTCCTCATCTTCCTCTCCTGGCTGCTGGTCATCTGCTTCTTCCCACTGTCACTCTGCTTCACCATCAAGGTGGTGCAGGAGTACGAGCGGGCCATCATCTTCCGGCTGGGACGGCTGGCGCCCGGCGGCGCGCAGGGACCCGGACTGTTCTTCATCCTGCCCTGCCTCGACAACTTCCGCTGTGTGGACCTCAGAGTTGTCTCGTTCGATGTTGCTCCCCAGGAGATTCTGACCAAGGACCTGGTGACCATATCTGTCGATGCCGTCGTCTACTATAGAATCTTCGAGCCGACGGTGTCTGTGACGAATGTGGAGAACAGTTCATCGTCCACACATCTGCTGGCGGCCACCACTCTTCGGACGGTGCTTGGCCAGTACAACTTGTCCGACATCCTGGCCCAACGCGAGACCATCGCCCACCTGATGCAGAGCTCCCTGGACGAGGCTACCGACGCCTGGGGCGTCAAGGTCGAGCGTGTCGAGGTCAAGGACGTGCGGCTGCCAATGGAGCTGCAGCGCGCCATGGCCGCCGAGGCCGAGGCCAGCCGCGAGGCCAAGGCCAAGGTGATCGCCGCCGAGGGCGAGATGAAGGCCTCCCGCGCCCTCAAGGAGGCCGCCGACGTCATGGCCGAGAGCCCGAACGCCCTCCAGCTGCGCTACCTGCAGACGCTCAACTCCATCTCGGCAGAGAAGAACACCACCATCATCTTCCCCGTGCCCATCGACGTGATCAGTGGACTGATGAAGAAGTAGTCCGATGTCGTCACGTCACGACGCTGCCAAACTTCCCTGAACTCACAGCGTTGTTTCTCGGAAAGACTGGGAGTCATGTCGGGTTGGGAGACTGGACGAACTTTTACTCATTGGGGAATGAACAAAAATGCTCGCGGACTCTCAAAGCTAGGAGAGAGAAAACGATGGAAAAGCGATGGACGGTGAGAAAAACGGTGAAGTATCAGAGGATACGGACAAGTTTCCGCCAAGAAGGTCGTCCAGCCCCTTCCTGACGGATGGAGAGCGGTGGCTCGCGCGTCTGCACACAGTGCCGTGGAACGGGTGCCTTGACCGCCGTGCCTGCTGACGGCGGGGATAGTCCTGCTCAGGGTGGCCTGGCGGCGCGCTGTCCCTGACTGTGATCTCTCGCACAAGGACTGCCGTCTGCGGCGCCTTGAAACTGGACGCCTTATGTCTCTGGTAACCGGGGGGTTCACGTATGTAGTTTTTGATGTGCCTGCACCCGGCTCGTTTCGTAAGGGCCTTTGCAAAACGTCTTTCGAAGGAAAATGCTTAGGTCCATGTTGTCGATGTGCACGTAACTATCTTGCAAGTGGTCAGTATTTATTTGCATTGACACGTCTCGACAATGATCAGCCATTCAGTTCCATGTGTGTTTTTGAGCAAGCATACCTATGTCTGCATGTTTCATCTCTCTTACAGCCATTCACATTTCTACTGAACGACCATCATCAGACCAGAACCGTGTTTTGGTGAAATTACACAAAACAAGGGCGAAGCAATTCGGTTAGACAAGTGCGTCTACGGAAACATGTACCTATGTCTACCTATTGCAAAATTACCTCGAATCGACATCATACTCGTGTGCGATGGAAGAGAACTCGAAGTTATCGTTTCATGTGCATATCAACGCTTCGCATGAGTTCGTGTTCGGTCATCATCATCGTCTTATGTGGATTAGGACTTAGGAGTCACATGATTTTGTTTCAGCGGTTGACAATTATTTGTCGTTTAGTTAAAAAGGCACGTTTATCTGTATAGTTGTACACATACGAAGAATATACGATCCTTTGGTAAAATAAAATGTGCGAAATCCAAATGATTTGTTTAACACCTACCCCACACATCCATTCGATCTATATACCTAGCGGAAATGTACACATCTGGAATACGTCATGAATACTGAACACAGACAGGCATTTCCCATGAACCAAATAAAGGATGTGCGTGTAGGTACTGACAGGTCCAAGCCATTTGGGACCATGGTCACAAAACAACGAGTTTGGGATGATTTTGTGGGTTAAGGTTGGGACTACGACGAACGTAAAGATTGCTCTTTAGTAGAATCAGAAATGGGACATTCAAATAAATAACATCAATAAATCTAACAGAAGTCCTGTACTACCATCGAAGAATATCAAAACTCGTCGAAAACAATTGTAAACCATACCAAAACCGGCAAAACCCGTCGGAAGCAGGCACCTGCACCGCACGTGATAAAAGGGTTTCACCGTCGCGTAAATAGGACTGTCGAGCGACTAGCTGCATGAGGTCGAGTCAAACCCACAAACCATCGAAAGGAAAATAGGTACATATTAGAACCACAGCAGAATTCGGTCCAGTCCCTTCCCCGGGTTGCGATAAGCCAACACCCTTTTAGGTGTATGTCGTAAGTACAAACCTCGCGATCTGTGAACTAGTTCAACTGAAGACTTTAAAGCGAACTCGGTAATGACGTACGCCGCCACACATAGGTCAGGCGAGTATGGCATGTGTCACGCATTTAAGGCGACTGTTGCGGACGTCTCTGGCTTTCTTGTGTGGACTGTATGTGTGTTTGTTACGTCTCGCAGCATTCGGGTTTGGCGGCCGGGGGAAATTTGAGAGGATGTAGGATTAATAGAGGCAGTGAACGAATAATGAAGAAGGGAAGTATCTAATCGGTAAATGAATAAACACGGATGAATAATTTACGGATCAAGGTTCAACAGCGCCCGTCTCAGAGCGCACAAGGAGCACACCTCGCGGCATGCATGTTGGGTCGTTCAACAGCGCCCGTCTCAGAGCGCATAAGGAGCACACCCCGCGGCATGCATGTTGGGTCGTTCAACAGCGCACGTCTCAGAGCGCATAAGGTGCACACCTCGCGGCATGCATGTTGGGTCGTTCAACAGCGCCCGTCTCAGAGCGCATAAGGAGCACACCTCGCGGCATGCATATAATGTAGGATGACAGAGGATTGATAGGAATAGTGAGTAGACCCGGCCACCGTGAGAACTGTGAGCTGCGCGCCGCTCTCCTTTCCTCCACTCGCCACTTCGGTTTCACTCACACCACCACCACTTAAACACAGTCTTCTAAATAGAAGAGTTCGCTATTGACCGAAGACGGCGAGATGGCAGCAGTACAGCACGGACACAGTAGTTAGAAAAGTTAGACGTGAGCGGCAGCAAAGCGCCGCCGTCCCCGTTTGAGAGCGAAGTGAACTCGTCGGCGACTAACAGTGAAGTGAGACCGAGCAGAGCCCGGTATCGGTTCAAATACACGGCCAAAATGTCACTCGATACAGGGGTCGTGACACAGAGCACAAAAAGGGCGGCCGGCACGCCGCGTCCCCTCACACACCCTTCCAGTTCCCAGGCCCAGGGCCCCGTCGGCCCCATTCGGAACAGGTCACAGGTCAGCCGGGTCGCAGGGTCACAGGGGGACGCCAGTCCACCGTTCGCAGCGTCGATATGGCCCATTGCTTCTGTCTCAGAAAAAGCTATGCGCGGCGACAGGTGGCCGCTGGGCGGGCGGCGGCCCGGCCCGGCGGCGGGACCGGCGGGGCGGGGTGAGGCGCGGCGCGGCGGCGGCTCGGCTCGGCATCGGCGGCGCGACATTTGCCTAGTTTGTCGGCAACATCACTCCCCCCTGTGTTCGGTCGTACGTTCCGAACACACCCAAATGACCGACAAACTTCTCATACGCTATTCCTATGACTACTCACTAGTAAGGGGCACACATGGACATCAGACATTTGCCGAGCGAATAAGCCAAGCCAGACCAGGCCGACCAACACGGCGCTCGCTCGCCATGCGTTGACTTTTCTCCTCTCGATTCGTCTCGTTCTCAGCTTCAATTCACTTGTGGTCCTCTACTTCATCGTCTTCTTCCTTCTTCGTCTTCCTTCATCTTCTCGATATCCTCCTTCTCCCCGTCTGCACACCTTCACTTGCATTCCTCTTCTCAGAAGCAGATCTTGGTGGCTGGTCGCGTGTACAGTTTCGCGATAGCCGTTTGAAGCTCGGCCGACCGGACTCTGCCACCCGCTGCCGGCAACACGCGGCAGATGTGGGCCAATGGACATGAGCCCCGAGACATGTTTGGTTCTGCCTCCAGCACTAAGTCCACGACTTGCAGGACTCTCTGCTCTTTGCGCCACTTGCTCCTCGGGATGATAGTCGGTACGTACTCTCTTGTCCACCTCTTCCACACATGTTCCGCCACGGCTTGGACATGCTTCCATCGGCGTCGGCTGCAGTATGTCTCTGTCTTTCCCGAGTCCTGGCGTGAGATGCCTCGACGCGCCACCGAGCAGAAAATGATTTTGCGTAAGAACTTCTGGGTCTGGCGGCTCCGAGCTGACGTGGATCAGGGGTTGATTGTCGACCATGTGCTCAACTTCAGTGGGCACCGTCACAAGCCCTTCGTCTGTGAGCGCCTGTGGACCCACCACCTTCTTCAGAGTGTTCTTCACCGATCGCACAATTCTCCCCCACACTCCCCCCATGTGGCTAGCAGCCGGGAGGTTGAAGAGCCGGTCATGGTGTGTCGTTTCGGGAACTAGCGAATGAAGTTTAGTACCGCCGTTTACCGGTGGATGGCGCTAGCTGGTAGTTTCGGCGAAAACTTCGTCTGAGATGTTTGAAGGCTTCCCTTAATCCCTTGTTCAAACATGGACCCCGTCAGCCCCGGCAGAGGTATTTGTCCAGTGTACACCGCACCTGAGGACGGGTCAGCTGAGGGAGGGGAGTCACTATTTTGGCCTGAGGAATGCCGCGCCGGTCGGGGGACGGGGTCGGGAGGAGGGGGGAGGGAGGCAGCGCCGTTCTTGCGGTGACGGGCTGGCTTGTTGCCTCAGCCTGGCATACGCTCAGTCGGCGAGGCGATGCGCATGACCCGGGAGCAGCTGAGAGTCAATGACTCCATATAGACAATTGGCTCGTTTGTAAGCACGAACACTTGGAATGTTGCTGGTGCAGAATTTAAGCATAGGGACGATATTTTTTTGTGCCAAATTTTGTGTAGGTAGGTACATGTAAGGAATTTATAGAAATTTATTGTGACAGTTTCCAAAAAAAATCGGTCCAAGTTTTTAAGATATCGAGGTTTTAGTGACGTCATGATTTGAGTTTTCGACAAAAACGACACATGTTTTAAAAAAAATCATGGGTAAAAAGTCACAGAATAGACATACAGACATGCCGTAAACGTCATTGGACTGCCAGCCTACCATGTACAATCAAATTGCCATCTTCGATTTTTGATTACCTATCGTTCTACGGTTTCCAAAATCTTGAATGGAATCTTGGCAATTTCTTGTAGACTACTTCACGACCATGATGAATGCATTTCATAACCCGCACTCCGCTGGGGGTCCTGGAATTACACGCCCTGCTGGTGGGCGGGGGTGTTTGAACACCCCCCTTTTAGCTCGGCTCCTGGGCCATGTAGCGATACGGGGAAGCGACGCTCGAAAAAGCGTAAGGAATAATGGCGAAATTTATACTTAGGTCACTTTTTCGGTCAGGTCAAAGGTCACGTCACCAGAGGTGTTTTGGGCCCATGCTACTGAAAGCCCAATTTCATGTGTTTGATCTGACCTTGACCCGACCTGTGACCTTGAAATTCAACTTTCAGGTGCTCATCGTAAGTGTCTCGTCGCGTTCTTTCGTTTGCCTTCTCGTCCGTTTTGCTGCGTCTATTGGTTCTTCAGTCGGGTAGCAGCTCGATTGGTTCCCGAGTTGTGCGCCGCTTTTTGAAGAAAAAATGTTGAAATAATCGGCCCAGCCGTTCTCGAGATCTGGAAGCGCCCCCTGCACGTGCGCACGTGCACTGCACGTCGTGCAGTAGCACCTTAACCGCAACACATGGGAATGCATAGCCTGGTGGCTGCCTACCTGTATAGCCAAGCTTCAGCGAAATCGCCCCAGTAATTACCGAGTTATTGAAATGGGAACAAATTTGGCACCTCTTCTTTTTGTATTTTGCACGTGCAGTGGGGGTCACTCACATAGATCAAGGGTATCCGACCTTTGGTAGAAGGGATGCAGCTACCCTACAAAAATTACCGCAAGACAATCGCTCAAGCGGCTGCTGAGATACGAGCCTCTCAAAATCACTACTTTTGCAAAACAGCTTGAACACCCTTGACTTTTCACGTGGCACGTGCCACGACGGTCACTGAGATGTATCAAAAGTAGTCAATTACGGGGAAGAAGGGGTGGGGCTACCCAGCAAAAAAGACCGCAGGCCAATCGGTCTAGCGGTTGCTGAGATATAAGCCTCTCAAAAGCGTTACAGGCCGGGCCGGGCCGGGCCGGGCCGCTCATACTGAGATTTTTTCCGTTATATTGAAAAGACTCGCTTCGCTCGCTGCGCTCGCTCACTCGTAACTACTAAGTAAATGTTCAAACGGATGCCAGGAACATGTAAAACTCGAAAAAGTGAATCAAGGTCCTCAAAGATCAATGACCCTGACCTGACCTTTACGTGACCTTGGCACCCACCGTAATGCATGCCGCATGGGTCGAACATCATTTGACATGTTTGGACGTTTACAACACACAAAAAAGACTGGAAACGCGCGGATAATGTGATCTGACATACGCTGAATCGCGATTTCGGTCAAACATGGTCTCGAGAAAAAGGCCAGGGGTTAAAGGTCATTTGGGTCAAGTACATGAAAGAAAAAGAGCATGTGTAAAATTGATCAACTCTGGGGTACTGAAAGTTTCGTCGCGATCGTCCGCTTTTTGAGCGAGATTATTCGCGAAAAACCGAGGGGGCGGGACGCGGGTCCATCTAACTACCCCTACAATGCGAGGGTTAAAACACTAAAATAAAGTCATGATATGAACATATTTGCTGTTAAAGATATTTTTGTAGATTTAATTCATATAACAGTGTTTGCCACGGGCCGCAAAATCCCAGTCCAGCCCGACCCAGGCCCATGGGTTGACAGCCCGGCCCAGCGCGAACCCATGCATAGTAAAATTGTTGAAGCCCAGCCCGGTCTAGCCCGTCCAGCCCGGACCAGCCCGTCAAAAATGAATGGATCATGGACACCAAACAGGCATTACATATATCACCCATAGGCGCAAAGAAACAATCTTTTGGGAGCAGCATGCACGCACAATGCACATTGCACATATATGCTTTCATTCGTTTTTTTTTTAGTCTTGCACAGTAATAAGCTAGTTTTTGTTTTTAGCTCAGTCGCGAACCTCTGAGTCCACTTTACAGTCCTTGTCCCAGCCCATCCACACTCACCACAGCCCATCGATTATTTATTTTGAGGGCCCAGCCCAGCCCGTGACCCAGCCCAGCCCATGACCGATTGGCTGGCCCGGCCCATGGCGAACACTGCCATATAAGTCCACTCGCCAGAAAGCCCGTCGTGAAAACGGCTATTTTTCGGCAGACAAGCTTCCGCTTCGGGTATAACTTTGAGCCATTCAGTTAGCGATATCGATTCTACTCCGGAGTCGGAGTTAGTAAGATTTTGATGACTCTGGGTTCAACTCCGATTCTACTGTCCTGGCTCAGACCCATTCTAATCTTGCTCCACCCCATCATTCAGATCGCAAATTCTAAGATCGATGGAGATCCTATATCGATAAAAACACGCAACGATCTAATGCGAAAAGGCTCCAGACCGGTCACACGCATGGAAGAGATTATACCATGGAGCAGTATGTTTTTGGCGGCGTTTCAAGCTAACAGGCCGGTTACCTTAATGTTCGTGCAAGTATCTCTAGGGGACGAGAATTGTTGACGACACGTGCGAAGCGTCAGAAACCCATTAATGCCGCTTGGGTCATTTATGACCCAAAAGCAAAATCTTAATTTTTTTTCTCAATGGAGGCAAGTAGCACTTTGAGGAACTTGTGCGTGTGTTTTGTTGGATTTGTGGGTTCAGTGACGAGCGTCGGAGCCGCATAAAACTTGTGTGAGCTTGTCCACTGAAGTTTCTGGAGCCAAAGACGACGGGACTGCACAGCCGCCGGTCACTTGCGATGGCGCGCCGCCCCAAAAAGTAATATTATATCATGTTTGCACTTTACTATCTGTTGAATGATCGTCCACCTGGCATTTAAATTTGTCTGAAAAAGGCATGATATATATTTTTGCCCTTCTTGTCGCCATCGGATAGCATTTTTCCTCGATAAATATCCTTGGGTCATAAATGACCCAGCCGGCAATAGTGTTGTCAATTTTCTCGTATGCTGAATACAAGGGAAGCAGCTGATGATTATACGATTATTTATTTCTTTGGGTTGTGATCAGATCACAGTGGCGGATCCAAAGGAGGGGGTGATATGGGTCAATCATGACCTCCCTTGGGGCGCGGAGGCACCACCGACCTATCAGGGGCACCACAGGCCTAGTGTTGCGATGCTGGGATAGCATGTGCGGACCAGTCGTACGGGGCCGTAACGCGGGTCGGGCCGGCGACTCGGACGTCTGTGGGGCACCACGGGCCTGTCAGGGGTACCACAGGCTTGATAGGGGCACCACAGACCTGCAGGAGCACCATCAGCGTAGCAAGAGCACCACAGGTCTGCCAGGAGGCGCCACAGACCTGCCAGGAGGCCTGCCAGGGGCACCATCGACCTCACAGGCAGAGTCACAGGGGCATCACCAGCCTCGCACGGGCACCTTGGGCCTGTAAAGGGCTACACGGGCCTGTCGGGAGCACTTCAGGCTTGTCAGGGGCACCACAGTCCTGCCAGGACCCAGGGGCACCAGCGGCCTAGCAGGGGCACCACAGGCCCGCCAGGGGCACCATAGCCTGCCAGGGGCACCACAGGCCTAGCAATGGCACCGCAGGCCTGACAGGGGCTCCACAAGCCTGTCAGGGGTACCTCAGGCTTGTCAGGGCCCAGGGGCAACACAGTCCTTCCAGGGACACCACAGGCCTGTCAGGCCTATGGTGCCCCTGACAGTGTCAGGAGCACCAGAGGCCTAACAGGGGCACCACAGGCCTGCCAGCAGCACCAACGGCCTCGCCAATGAGACGTTGCAAAGCATTGCAATGCAGTGCCTCTTAACCCGCGCCCCGCTGGGCTATTCAGCCATACGCGCCCTGCTGGGGGGGGCAGATTCTGCCCTCCCCTGTCTAACTTCCGAACCGATGGTCGTAGAAAGACGGGGAAAACGGCAATCAAAAGCTCTCAACAAGGCGGATCTTAAGAGCCCAAATTTTTTTGCTCAAGTAGGTCAGAGGTCAGGTCAAGGTCAGGTCAAGGGTACAAAATGCAAGTTTCTACAGTATCGGCCTTGCACCGTAGTTGCCGAAGAATGGACTGAGCCTGATTGCCCAAAACGTGTCCTTAGACTACCAAGACAATATTCGTTGCATACAATGTCATTCAAAGGTCAAGGTCAAGGTCAGGTCAGGTCAGGTCAGGTCACCAAAAACAAAATATAGAAAAGGGTATGTGCGACACATGTTTTATGGGTCATTTTACTCATAGAATTCAATAGGCACACTCAATAAGTGATATGGACCACCTCTGGATGAATTTCAGGTCGAGGTCAGGTCAAGGTCAGGTCAAGTGAGGTCAAATTTTGAAGTTGGTTGTTAAGGCCTAAAAAGGTGTCTATCTGATGCAGTTTTTCACGGCGAATCGAATGGTGCTATTTTTGTTTCCGTACGAGGTCTAGAACTTCCAAAAAAATCATTTTTCAAAATTTTTGTATGTCGTGACGTCATAAAATTTTGAATAACTCCCACATTTTTGAACCGATTCTTCTAAAAATTGGTATGTAGGTGCACATAGACCACATCTCTGACATATATTCCGGTTTTTTGATACACTCAAAATTTTGGATTTTATAGTTACTTTCCCAAAAAAATCAGTTTTTTGAAAAAAAAATTGGGTCAAAATCCAAAATTTTCAAAAAAAAAACGAGATAGCCATTTGGTAGACAAAGTAGAATCACGTATAACCTTTTTGTTACGTCTTGATTCCTTTAAAAATGAAGATGTTAGCGGCGTTTGAAATTTTGCCGTTTTTGATGCGAAAATGGCGAACATGACGGCACTAAAACGTCAATTTCTCAAAAATTTTCTGACGGATTTCGCTCAAATTTTCAGGGAACGTGTCAAATTGATGTATGATAAGGTACTGAAAGTTTGACGTTGCTGGCATAACGCGTTTAGAAGTTATTGGCGAAAAACGGGAGGGGGGCAGATTCTGCCCCCCCCCCCAGCGGGGCGCGGGTTAACCTTCCAGGCGGTGGGGGGCATTTTTTTGCCCCCTTTAGTTTTTTCAATATATCTCGAGAACCGCTGCGCCGATCGTCACCAAACTTTCAGTACGCTCCCGGGAGCAGCTAGCGCACATGGTGACCAAAATTTTTCCAAGGGCTATGATAGGCTGGCCGCTAATGACGTCAGAGTGACGTCATTTTTGCCATTTTCGACCCAAAAAAAGGTTTCGCGGGAAGAGCTGTCAGGCCTACAGCTTTAGAGATACATAAAAATGTTTCGGACATAAAAGGTGTGGAATCAAAAGGACTACAAAACTGCCATTTCGGTTTTTCGATTTTTTTGGATTTTGACTTCCAAAATTCAAAAAATAGATTTTTTGAATATAATAGCCAAAAAATCCAAGAAGTTTTTTGAATTTCGAAAAAAAACGGAATATGTGTGATAGTCCCTACCGCCTTCTATCTACATACCAAATTTGAGATCGATACCTCTTTTTTGGCCAAGTTATAGCGAAAAAAACGTTCAAAATTGATGACGTCAAATTTTCAAACTCAATTTTTAGCCATTCTAGACCTCGTAGTGCAAAACAAAGACCACCATTAGACTCCCCGTGACGAGCTGCATCGAATCGATACCCATTTTATGGAAAAATATCAACTTTGAAATTTGACCTTTTTTGACCTGACCTTGACCTGACCTTCACCAGAAAGTGACCTTAACCGTACCTGATGGTCTTATAACCAACATCATTGAGTTGGAAATGAAAAACTGGCCATAAAACATGCATCGCATAACCTTAGTAAAGTTGGGCTCATGTGGTGAGTGGTGACCCTTGGTGACCTTTGGTGACCTCACCTGTGACCTGACCTGGTATGACCGGTGACCTCTAATAGCAACATATGTACTAGGCAACTGACGCCCTGTCGCTGATTTTCGACAAAATGCGTTTTACTCGGTGTTATAGCGCTTTCCCTAGAAGCCCCGTGAACGGTGAAACATTTTATCTTTGACCTGACCTGTGACGTCATCGGTGACCCCGAGGTCAATGAAATTTGGTTTCCCTCCACAAATTTGACAGGGATATCGAGCGCCGTTTGAATTTTCCGGATCCGTCCAGTAGTTTCGGGGATACGGGGGAGGCAAAAAAATGCCCCCCCCCCCCCCCCCCCCCCACCGCGCGGAAGGTGGCTGGTAGGCCCACCGCCTGCCGGGTTAATATAGTTTGTCTGAGACCGCTATATAGTATGCACAATAAGGTATCTAGCTAAATCTGTTTTCGTGATAACTCCTTATTTGTGACTATAGGTACTAATGCCGGTTGGGTCATTTATGACCCATGCTGATAACTTGAGAACCGATGGAACAATATTTTAAAGCTTGCACAGTTTTCTTGCTGGGACCCGTGTGGCTAACATTTGTTAAGGACAACTTAAGAATCAAAAAATAAAAATTCCGGCATTAATGGGCTGGTGAAAAGCCTGTGTGAATACCACCGTCACTTATTTTCCTTCTCAGTAGCAGTAACCTTGGCATTAACAGCGGGAGGTCTGGGAGAGGGTCAAAGCGTCCAACCCTTCCGGCGCCCGTGCCTTCGCTATCGCTTTCAGGAACACGCGCGCGGCCACTATTGTGCGCCCGTCAAACCCAGCCCGCCCTTTGACAGCGGGCGGGTCATCAGCGCGGCGGTCCGCCCGCGTCCCTTCCTGTGACGTCACTACGGTCCTGGAACGCAAGCCAAGCGTAGCCAAGCGGTGCATTGTTGTCATTGTTGTGGGTACATAGGCATTAAAAACAATCAGCTCGGCTAGCATCATGTCTCTCTCGTCCAATGGTGTAGAATGGTGTGTAATTTGACCTCGACATCATCCAAAGATGCACATTTTTTAAGGTCGAGCTCATGACCTGACCGGTAAAACTCATGTGGCATCCCAATCGATTGCCTATTGTAAAACTGAACGCATTGCAGCTGTTTTTACTGCCTTTCCACGTCTCATTCACATGTCAGTTGTCCAAAAGTGCTTGTTTCGACTGCTTAACCCTCGCCGGACCTATTGGCTTTCTACATACGCGCCGGCCGAGGGGGGGGGGGGGGCGGGTATGACCCCCTTCGCCGTTTCGCCCCTGGTGGAGCTAGCGTGTCGCGGAAAAAACGGGCGTGTGCGCCGTTACAAGACGCAGAGATTGGTACCCGATTTTAAGGTCCTAGGTCAACCGGTAACCTCTGAGGTCAGGTTAACCCGCGCCCTGCTGGGGGGGGGGTGTTTGAACACCCCCCCCCCTTGTGGTTTTTCGCGAATATCTCAAAAACGGCGTACCAATACATCAATTCTACACATGTTGTGAAAATTTCAGACCAAGGTCATTCAAGGTCAGGTCACCAGGTCACTTGAAGTGACCTCACCTCATAAAAAGTTTCGATGTCTGTCATAGCTACACCAAGTGACCGATCGCTTTGAAACTTTCAGCGATTGCTAAGAGCAATAGCATGTACAAAATGTTTATCTCAGAATTTTGATATCGATGACCTAAGGTCAGGTCAATTTTGCGACCTCCCCATCATAAGTCAATGGGAGAAAATTGAAATGCGCCTCTTTTGGACGAAAGACATTATAAACACTCCCAAACACTGAATTACAAGTGGTTTAGACACACTGAACATGAAAATGGTGTCCGTGACCCCTGTTTATGCCCTGAGGTCATCTTAGGTCACGAATGGTATCTAACAGTTTTTCGTAAATAACTTTTGATAGAGGCATACTAGAGCGATGAAAACACCTTAGATGTGTTCAGCTCGACGATACGGATCGACTGATATGCAACATGACCCTTTCCGGTCAGGTCATGACCTTGACCTGAGGTCATTTATTCGATGCGTCTTGATGAGAGGAACACGATGCCGGTAAAAGTAAGCTCGTACAAGGCTTGGGTCAAAAGTTATTGCGGAAAAACTGTTTCCGAAAAAATCGGCTATTTTTGCAGTTTTTGCCCCCTGCAGGCAAAACCGTTGACGTTAGGTCAAATCTGAGAAGATTACTCAGAAAGGGCGTTAATAGGGCTATCGAATGCGCTTTTCCACGGCGCTGTAGCTCTATTGGTTCCCGAGTTATGCGTTGGCTTCTTGGACATTGTCGACATTCGACCTGGAAATCGGCGAAATTTTGCCTTCAATGACCTCTGGTGACCTGACCTTTGACCTGACCAAAAAATTGACCGAAGTGATTTCCTCATTATTTTTGACGCTCTTTCGAACGCCGCCTTCCGCGTATCGCTACGTGGCCCAGGAGCCGAGTTAGAAGGGGGGGGGGTTCAAACCTCCCCCCCAGCAGGGCGTGGAAATCCAGGACCCCCAGCCGGGCGCGGGTTAAGTGCCCCAAGTTACGGTTCAGTTTTTGGTGAATAACTTCGCCAAAAACGGCCGCAGAGCCGCGATTTTGGCAGAATCGTGTTCGTTTCGCTCAGGCGCGTCGAATGATATACTTATTGTCCGGGTAAGGTCAACTTGGGGTGTTGACCTCAGGGAAAGGTCAGGTCAGCACCCCCAGGTCACGAAGTTGGTCGAAAGAGGTCATGTTGCATATCATTCGATTCGGCAGGTCTTCCTGAGTCCATGGGTGGCCTTCCCGACTCGCTAGCTCAATTTGATTGAGTGATTGAGTGACGTCATAAATGACGTCACTCAAGGTCAACATTGCAAAAGGGACGCATATAACCTTGCAAGGAGTGCATCAAATCACGATTCTGTGTGCTTGAGATACTTGGAGATCGTTCCCGGCGCCAGAATAGCAGTTTTCATTTTTCCCCATTGACTAATAATGGTGAGATCACGAAAATGACCAGACCTCATATGACCTTAAGGAAAAATCCGAGATATACAAGTTGTGAGACACATAATGGATAATGGATAATGGATAATGGATACTAGCCTGCAAGTTTCATTTCCCTGTGACATCTCCTCTGGCAGCGAGGGCGTTGCGAAGTTGCGACATCTGAAGACCGTGCAGAGGTTCACTTATGACGTCATAGGTCAGTGACCTGACCTGACCCAAAAATGCGGTTGGTGTCTAAAGGTCCGGCTTGAATCAAAGGTCAGGTATGCCATGTTTCAGCTCTCTATCGCCAGCGTGTTTGGAGCTATCGTGAAAAAACCCTATGGGGGGGGCGGCACCCCCCCCCCCCTCGTCCGGCGAGGGTTAACCCTCGCCGGACGCCGCCACAGGGGGGGGGGGGGTATGCAACTATCCACTAAGGTTTTTCGCGAATAACTCGCGTAAAAAGCGGCCGATCGCGACGAAACTTTCAGTCCCTCGCATTGATCAATTTTACACCTACCCTGAAAATTTCATGACCTTGACCCAAATGACCTTTGACCTGTGACCTGCTTTCCGAGACATGTTTGGCCGGAATCGCGATTCGGCGTATCCCGGCTCGCATTAGCCGCGCTTTTGCAAGCTTTTTGTGGTTTCGAACGTTCAAACATGTGATTTGATGTTGCTCCCATGCATTTGGATGGATGTCAAGGTCACCTGAAGGTCAGGTCAGGCCACTGACCTTTGGTGACCTCGGTCCACTTTTTCGAGTTTTACATGTTTCTAGGCTAGTTTTTGTAGCTGAATTCGAATTTAGCAACCATTTGAACATTTACGAAGTAGTGTTGGTGCCTCCGTAACATGTTACGAGTACAAAGCTGTCAGAGGCGGTTGACACGTATTACGAATACCCGTCCCCGTGGTTTAAATACTTAGAAACATCATCTCTGATCAAAACTAACACGATATTCGTGATCAGCACCTCGGAAAACCCCGCAGCAGCCACACATTACGACTTTCTAACAGGTCCCGATTTTCCCGATTTTCGGGTCATTGACTTCACCTGGAAGGTCGCCCGATGACCTAGGACCTTATAATTGGATATCACCGGCTTCCTCTCGTGACGGGCAACACGCTCGTTTTTTCCGCGAAGCTCTAGCTCGATCAGGGGCAAACGCGAGGGGGGCCGAACATTTTTGGGGTATTGGGGTATTTTTGGGGTACATTTAAGGTATTGGATAATGGATAATGGATACTAGCCTGCAAGTTTCATTTCCCTGTGACATCTCCAACGGGTGATTTTAACGGGTGATCCCCCCCCCCCCTTGTGCCGTCGAAGGACGCAAAATGGCCTGTGCCGGCGAGGGTTAAAAAGATTTCGCTTCGCTTGCGCGGTCCGCTCACTCGTATAATTCTCCTTCGTTTTAACCCTCACCCGTATTCGTGTTTGCCAGCGTCTAACGTATATGGGGGGGGGGCGTTGGATTCTCCTTGCCGTTTGGCCTCTGATGGAGCTAGAGCTTCGCAGAAAAAAACGAGCGCGTTGCCCGCAACGAAAGTAAGCCGATGATACCCAATTTTATGGTCTTATTTAATGTCACTGGTTGACCTTCCAGGTCAGGTCAATGACCCAAAAATCGGGAAAATCGGGACTTGCTGGAAGTTCGTAAAGTGAGGTTGAAAAAGGGATTTTGTGGGGTGCTGAACACGTAGTTCATGTTAGCTTTGATCACATACCTTTGATGTCTTAACCCTCGCCCGACGAGGGGGGGTGTTGATGCACCCCCCTAAGGTTTTTTGCAAATAACGTAAAAACGGCGGCGCGTAGCGCCGCCAAATTTGGAATTCCCTCTGGGGCAACATTTTCGCACCTTTTCTGAAAATTTGAAGTCCCAGTCTTTTCAGGTCAGGTCACCAGGTCACAAAAACCGGTGCAAGGTCAGGGGAAATTGGACTAGCTTAGCGGCAACTGAATTCCAGAGTTCACTAAAATTGGTAACAAAGTATATCATTTGATGCGCACGGACTTCCTGAGTTCACTGGTGCTTTTATTTTTGCTCTATATTTTCTAGGTAAAAAGTTATAAGCGAAAAACTTTTAACATGTTTTAGAAAAAAAAATTGCACTCATACCCCCCAAAACCCCCCTAAATATTGACTTAGAGTCACCAAACTTTCACAGGGGCGAGATCTTCTATGGACCCACCTACCCCGTAAATTTGGCGTTTCTAAGTGCTATAGGTGCCAATCGCGAGAGGGGGGTCGTACCAACCCCCCCCCTCGCCGTCTGTGTTATGGAAAAGGCCCTCGCCTGGCGAGGGTTAACCCGCGAGTTGCTGGGGGGGGGGCGTTAAACGCCCCCACTTTTTGCGGGGCTATAGCATAAAACGAGGCGCCGCAGGCGCGCCAAATTTTGGGTACCTGTAGGGAATTGATTGAAGTTTATTGTGACAATTGACAAAGTTTCAAAAAAAATCGGTCGGAAAATTTTTGAGATATCGAGGTTTTAGTGACGTCATGATTTCTGAGTTTTCGACCAAAAACGGCATATGTTCAAAAAATCATATAAAATCACAAAATAGACATACAGACATGCCATAACGCCATTTGACTGCCAATACCATGAACAATCAAATGGCTATCTTCGATTATTGATTATCGTTCCGTATTTTCCAAAATCTTGAACTAAATCTTGGCAATTTCTCGTGACTATACTTCACGACCATGATACCTACATGCATTTCTTAAATTGAACTTTTTGAGCCAAACACGTACAGATATGATAAAATGAATGTCACATTCGTGTTCTACGCCCAAAATTACGCACAAAACATGTGTCACGGGCTGCGAATATCAGTTTTGATTTTCGGGGATAGGTATGTGCCTACCCGGTTGACCTGACCTTGACCCTGACCTATGCTTGACTGACCCCTACATGAAGCCGACACTCTTGTAGGCCTTATATGATGAATTGTGCACCGTTTTGACAGAGTTACTGACGAGAGGCACCCATTGCGAGTACTGAAGTCCATGCTACTGAAAGCCCGATTTTAGGTGTTTGACCTGACCTCACCTTGACCCGACCTGTGACCTCAAAATTCAACTTTAAAGTACTCATCTGAAGCGTCTTGTCGCGTTCTTTCGTTTGCCGCCTCGTGCGTTTCGCTGCGCCTATTGGTTCTCGAGTTATCGGCTGGGGGCGTTTAACGCCCCCCCCCCCCCCCAGCAAACGGTGGGTGGCGAAATACCCCAGCAACTGCCGGGTTAATGTATTTAGACCAGGTCGGGTCAGGTCAGGTCAGGTCAACCATTAGGTGACCTGCCGGCCATCCATAGCAGGTGTTGACCACTATTGACAGCTTCGTAGCTTACGAGGGCACCAAAACTATTCCATAAATCTCCAAATGGGAATTCGAAATCAGCCCCAGAAACTACCCTAGAAACATGTAAAACTCGAAATAGTGAAGCAAGGTCATCAAAGGTCAAAGACTTTGACCTGACCTTCACGGGACCTTGAAACCCACACCAAAAAAAAGATTGGAAATTGCGCGGATAATGTGAGCCTCAGCCGACATACTCGTACGCCAATTCGCAATTCCGGTCGAACATGGTCTCGAGAATTAGACCACAGGTTTTGACCTGTGGTCTAATTCTCGAGACCAATGACCCTGATCATTGGGATCAGGGTCATTAAATTTTAAGAGTATGTGTAAAATTGATTAAATCGAGGGTACTGAAAGTTTCGTCGCGATCGGCCGCTTTTTGCGCGAATTATTCGCGAAAAACCGGGAGGGGGTCCGTTCGACCCCGCTATATGTACCGGGTGATCATTAATGAATGGAATAAAGTAGCTACGTCACGTGATAACAATAAATCATGCACGCGCATTTTTTGCCTTGTAAATATGAAGCATTGGCTTTATCATTTTTTTAATACATGATAACTTTAATCACGGTGTCATCCAAACGCTTGTGAATGGCTCTGGTTTCGAAGAGCCCAAATCGGCAATTCAAGACAAACTCGCCGTTCAATTATGAACAAGCGGGTTGGGTTGTGGAGCAGTGTGCCGGGTTGGAAAGTCTTACCGTGGTTAGGCGGGCTTTCCGCCTTAAGTTCTCTCCGATAAAACCAGCAGCAATACCACATCTGAATGCTTTTCAGCGTTTGGTGGAAAGATTTAGGATGGTTGCAGCGACACGGCCATGTGTGTGCTCTGGGCACCAGCCGATGATCCCTGGTGAAATGGAACAGGTCAAGGATTTCTTCCGGAAAAATGCCACAGCTCATGCTCGGCTGGCGTACGAAGAGCTTAAATGTCCATTGGAAAGGTATTGAAGATCCTAATTCTGTCATGGCCTTCCTCGATCGAAGTTCAACGATCTCGCGCGGAAGTGCCATCTGCACTGGCCCGCATACAGTCCCGACCTGTTCTGCCTGGATTTCTCGTTCTGGACCCAAGCTTTGGATCGCGTGATGGAATCGGAGCCGGAAACAATCAAAGAACTGAAAAAGGTCGTGGAGGACTTCGCCAGAACATAAGCGAGGAGCAGCTGAGGAAGATGGTCCGGCACACACAGCGCCGGGCAAAGCCGTGCGTGGCCGAGCGGCCAGCGAAGGTGTTACTTTGAGCACGTCCTGTAGGAGACACAAGTGGCAAGTGGTGATCGCGATGATGTCATCATAAATGATAAGCCCTCCTGAAAATGCATTGTGTGATTTGATAACGTGAGATGAATATATATCTTTCTGGTGCCTACCTACTTTATTCCATTCATTAAAGGGACTATCCCACCTTTAACATGGGGTTTAAGTTGAGATAGCCAAGTTTGCGGCGACGTTCAGAAACCACTATTTATCTAGGTTGCAACCCCCGCGGCCTCTTGGTGTTGAAGAAATTCGTTCCCTTCATTTGAAAATGGGCCTTGTACAAGGCCCTATCTTCAACACGGAGCGACCGTTAGTGTGACGTCACCTCGTTTAGTCATTCTGATTTAAATGGGTTTTTTCGTTGAAAAATCGCTTAAAACTTGGTCTCAACTTTGTTGTGGTGCCTACAGAGTAAAAAGAATCAGCTTTATGACAGTAATGTGGCCTGGGGAAGGAGGTAATTTTGGGCTGTGACGTCACATATTTGAAAGTTTGTGTTTGGAATATGAGAAGCCTAAGATGTTAAATGAAAAATAAATGCCAGAACCGTGTTCCTGGTCATCCAATCTATAAAGTCGGGCACAATTAAGCTGGTTTTAACAACATTTTAGAAGGTGGGATAGTCCCTTTAATGAACACCCGGTAAGTGCGAGTGTTAAGTCACTAAAAACCTGTCTTTAAAGTAAAAAAGTTTATTCCTTGAGCTGAGAGGCCAAAGTTGTACAGTTGGAGTAGGTAGGTACTTTAACACATCTATGACAATGTAGGTATGTGCTTACATGCATGCATACATTCTCGAAGTAAACATCAATAATACCCACTAAAGACATATTGCTCTTTGGAACGTCGCTTTCGGTATGGGGATATCGTGGGTCTGAGCCAGCTGACACGGGTGACACCCCCTTAGTGGGGTTCTGGCATGGTCTGCGTTGGATCACCCACCACCACAATGGGCGGTTCCTCAAAACCAGCGTAATTCAGACCGGTGTGAGGCGGCGACGTGAGGCACGCAAGTGCGGGACCGTCCCCATGCCGTGGCGGTCCGGGTCAGGGGAGCAGCCCCCTCCCCGCGCGGCGGGCGGTCGCCCATTCATCCGCGACCCCAGCCCCATGACTGAGGGGTTGACAGAGGGCAAACATCACGTATTTAAACTGGGCAAACAGACGGTGTTCTACGCTAGGGACATCTCGCGGCTGTGATTCACGATACTGCTTCGCCAAACTGCCTTTAGATGGTGGGTCAGTCGGTGTCCGTCTGCTGCTGTGCGCCGAGAATTAGCCCTATAAATTACCATGAATTACACCTTCTAGTGTGACGATACAGTCACATTATCATATAGGCCGCGTTTAGACGCAAATGAAGAAACGACTGCGTTGAAAAAATATGTCATTTCATCGAACGCTGAAATGCTCGAAGTGCTCGCTAAAAAATGAACTCGCTAACTGAGCCCTCAAGGTCGGCTGCCGTGTTGCATTGCATTTAAGCCAAAAACGCGGGCTGGGTGTAAGTTGTCGAGAAACAATTTTTGGCCTGAAGTGTTCTCTAAAGTATTATCTACATAGATCCAGGGAACATATTTGCTATCTGTGATGGCTTAGGAGATATTGAATCGTAAGTCCTCCGGTGTACCCTGTTTTGCGGCGGCCCACGTGTTAAAAGCTGCTGAACATTTTTACTTTGACCAAAAAACGCGGGCACAGTTTTGTCTGTACGAAAATGACTTTTGTCCTATCGCATTCCACGTGGGCTGAAAATTCAGAAACCAGGGAACATATTTGCTACGACCAGTATTTTTCACGATTCAGACCGAAACGTGAAAAAATAACCCCAAAACCCTATGACGGGCACGTCTCCGCGGCGCCCGGCCGCGGGTCGCTAGTTCCCGAAACGACACACCATGAGTTCGAAGACAATGAGCTTTCCTGCGATCTCTCTTTCCATGGCTTGCAGCTCCGCCTTTAGCTCGAGACAGCTTCCCACGAGGTTGGCGCCGTTATCGGAGAGGATAACTGATGGTCTCCCTCGCCTTGCGTCGTGGTATGGTGAGAGCGGAAGCAGATCACTCCTCCCAGGTACCTCGTTCCCCAGCGCCCGACTGTGGGTTTCCTCCGGATAGCTTGTCCTCTGCACTCGTTTGAGTATCCAGATTTCGGCATCCCTGAGTTCTTGGGCACTGAGAGGTCCGCTGAAACGCGTTTCATCGTCTGAGGGGCATATGGCTGTGTTGTGAGTGAAACGTCTCACACAGGCCGCCGCTCGACGGAACTTGAGCCAGCACGAGCTCTTCATGGCGTCTGGTAGCACGGGCTGTCGTTGGGTTGTGAGTCCTGCGAAGTTCTCTTCCTTCACTGCCTCTTGTCCTGGTCTGAGCGGGTTTGCGTCTTGCTTTGATAGCCGGTTTTTCTCATCTTGCCACAGAAGACCGCGCCCGCGGAGCTGCTTGCAGTCTGGCGCTAGCTCAGACGCGGCCAGCTCTCTTGAGCAGTCGTCTACAGGATTCAGCGTTCCTGACACGTGACGGCACTGCTCCTTTCTGGTCAGGTCGTAGTTGCGTTTGAGTTTTCGTTCCGTGGCTTCGAGCCGTTTCATTGCGATCCGTCCGTTGTCGGGGAGCTCCACCCGGTCTTCCTTCCGCAGCACGCCTGTTTCATACCTGTCCGGAGGCTCTTTTGTTTTGCCTTTCAGGATTGACAGCGCACGCTCATCCTCCCTGGACTGTTCTACAGGCTTGTCGTACTTGGTCCCAAAAGCCTCCGTGCACCAGTCCTTCACGGTGGTTGCTAGCTCGTCGTCGCTGCTCTGGGCGTTGCGTTGCAGGAACATAATCTGGCGCAGGCTGCTTGGCTCCACTGCTGATATGGAACCAGCTAGTGCCCATCCAAACCCGGTTCTTATAGCTGCTGGCTGGTTGGAATGACCCTTTCGTACTTCCTGTTGGAGAACAGCTTCCAGCACGTTCCCTCCGAGCAGCAGTTTCACTTCACCGCCATCATACTGCGGAAATGCTAGTCCACGGAGATGTTTGCATTGCCTGAGTTGGCGGTGAGATACCGTTGGGGCAGTCACATTCAGTGATGGTACAGCCCAGGCTTCAGGGATTTCGATGTACCCTCTCTTCACACCATCGCCGAGTGCGCTAACCGTCAGGGTAACGCGTTCAGATGGTTTCTGAGCTCCGCTTCCCTCCACATTTTGGATGCAGAGCTGGCGAAGGTCCCCGGTGATGCCCAACTCCTGCAGAACATCAGCGCTGCACAGTGATGTCTGAGCTCCGGTATCTAGCAGCGCCAGGACGTCTTTTGACTTGGCCGCTCCGTGGACGCGAACCTGAACGACCTGCAGCAGTGTGTCGGTCTCATTGCTGAGGGAGGCTGCTACAAACGGCGAGCTTCCCGTTCCTTTAGCTTGCCGATGTGGCGCCGCAGCCGTTGATGATCCACTCGGAGAGTCTTCTTCCCCTGAGCTTCCCTCATCGTGTCTCGCGTGTCCTGAGCTTCTGTGTAGCATTGGATGATGAGTGAGCTTGCAGCCCTCCACTCCGCATTTCCGAGAGGATCTGCATCTCCTGGTCCAGTGGCCCTTCCTCAGACATGAGAAGCAAAGGCCGTTCTCGTACACCATCTCCATTCTCGCTTCCAATGTTTTCTTCTTGAATGACGGGCAGTCAGTCACCCTGTGTTTTTCACTGCACACCAGACAGGGCGGCGGTGAACGTGGCTCCACTTCTCCAGCTTCATGAGTCGCTCCAGTCGCGAGCGCTGTCCTCTGCACCGCTCCTTCACGCTGCGTGCCGGCTACACATTTCCGCTCCGACGTCCCGGACTGGATGGCCGAGAAGCTGAGGATGCTGACTTGCACCTGAAGCCATTCGCTGAAGGTCTTCAGAGTGGGTCGTTCTGGCCGTAGCCGAAACACTTCACGACCCCACTCTCGGGCCAGCTCATTCGGCAGTTTCTCCACCACCCTCCTGAGGTTCTCACTACTGGACAGATCGCTTGAATAGCCAAGATTCTGTAGGACGGTCACTGTGTTATGAACGATGGCGTAGAACTTTTCCATGGCTGGAAGATCCGTGAGAGCTGGTGGGTTGGAAGTGAAGATTTTCCTCAAGTGACTTTGAATGATGTCTTCTTCTCTCCCAAATCTTTCTTGTAGGGTTCTCAGAGCTTCCAGGTAGAGGCAGCCATTGAACAGCATGCCTTCAATAGCTTGGGCTGCCGGCCCTTCTACTGCGTTCTGCAAGTGAGCCATTCGCTCTGAGTCCGATAGAGACGGCTGGTCGTGGACGAGCGCCTTAAATAGGCCGATCCAGCGAGGCCACTCCTGAGGGCTGCCTCGGAAGGTAGGCAGCGTCAGACGTGGTATACTTTTCACGAATGCTGATGGGCCCGGGACGTCATATCGCCGCTCGGAACCCAACGCTGTCACCCAGCTGGTTGGGTCCTGGTTGGCAGTTCTCGGCGTCTCGTCGGCCATCGGAGAGGTACTAGTAGCTTTCGGTGGCGGCGGCTCGCGCCGGAGCTCTCCCAAACCACTGACCACGCGTTCTTGCTCTTGCTCGTTTCCCTTCTCGCGGCCGCATCCGGTGTTGTTTTGACGACTAGGCGCCACTTCCACAGCGACCTCATCTTCAAAGTCGTGTCTTCGTTCCCACTCCAACTCGTGGCCAGCGGCCCTCCAGAGACGCGCCTTCACAGCTGCACGTTCCACCTCCTCTTCTAGAGCCCTTTCTTCCAGCAAATCTGCTTGTTTTCTCATCTCTCGGCTTGCTTCTTCCATCGCTCGTTCTCTTTCCTTCCTTGCTTTGAGATGCTTCAGTTCGAGAGCTTTCAATTCCGCGGTGATTTCAGCCTCCTTGAAAGTGGCTGAAGCCTTTGAGCCTCGTGATATGTGAGACCCGCACACTTTGCTTCCTTCCTCAAGTTGCACCGATGGTAGGGGGAGCATTCCTGTGCGTGACGCTGAGCGGCTCGCTGATGGACGAGTTATCGCCTCTTCAATTCTAGCGACCGTTTCGGCGTGCCGTGCTGTTATTCTTGTGGCGTACTCCTCCGCTTCTTCCAACTCGCTCACATCTTGCAACTTCTCTACGAACTCCTCATTTGCCTCCATGAAGGCGTCCAGCGTTGTGTGCAGCGTCTCGAGCCGCTTCTTCAATTCCTCTTCACTGGCTCGCCGCGCTATTTGCGCGCCAGCCCTGTTACACGAGCGTGTGAACATGGCCGCCTTGCGACCGCGATGAAGCTTTAATGCCTTCCGTTCAGCGGTGATATCTCCATCCTCTCCTCCTGCAGGGTCGCAGTTCTCTGGCATCGTCTCCCGGTTCTCCGTCTCCGTCTCCTCTTGCCCTGCAGGCTCGCAATTCTCAGGCGTCGTCTCCTGGTGCTCCGTCTCCATCGCGTCTTCCATCGGTCCACGATGCTTCTCAATTCGACTGACACGGTGGGAGCAGAACTTATCGACGTCACGGACGGTCGTTCACGCGCAGTATCGACTTATTGTACATTCTCTTCTTGACTTCTTACATTCTTAACTGATACCATCCGGCCCGGAGGACCAGCGAATGTTGCGGACGTCTCTGGCTTTCTTGTGTGGACTGTATGTGTGTTTGTTACGTCTCGCAGCATTCGGGTTTGGCGGCCGGGGGAATTTTGAGAGGATGTAGGATTAATAGAGGCAGTGAACGAATAATGAAGAAGGGAAGTATCTAATCGGTAAATGAATAAACACGGATGAATAATTTACGGATCAAGGTTCAACAGCGCCCGTCTCAGAGCGCACAAGGAGCACACCTCGCGGCATGCATGTTGGGTCGTTCAACAGCGCCCGTCTCAGAGCGCATAAGGAGCACACCCCGCGGCATGCATGTTGGGTCGTTCAACAGCGCACGTCTCAGAGCGCATAAGGTGCACACCTCGCGGCATGCATGTTGGGTCGTTCAACAGCGCCCGTCTCAGAGCGCATAAGGAGCACACCTCGCGGCATGCATATAATGTAGGATGACAGAGGATTGATAGGAATAGTGAGTAGACCCGGCCACCGTGAGAACTGTGAGCTGCGCGCCGCTCTCCTTTCCTCCACTCGCCACTTCGGTTTCACTCACACCACCACCACTTAAACACAGTCTTCTAAATAGAAGAGTTCGCTATTGACCGAAGACGGCGAGATGGCAGCAGTACAGCACAGACACAGTAGTTAGAAAAGTTAGACGTGAGCGGCAGCAAAGCGCCGCCGTCCCCGTTTGAGAGCGAAGTGAACTCGTCGGCGACTAACAGTGAAGTGAGACCGAGCAGAGCCCGGTATCGGTTCAAATACACGGCCAAAATGTCACTCGATACAGGGGTCGTGACACAGAGCACAAAAAGGGCGGCCGGCACGCCGCGTCCCCTCACACACCCTTCCAGTTCCCAGGCCCAGGGCCCCGTCGGCCCCATTCGGAACAGGTCACAGGTCAGCCGGGTCGCAGGGTCACAGGGGGACGCCAGTCCACCGTTCGCAGCGTCGATATGGCCCATTGCCTCTGTCTCAGAAAAAGCTATGCGCGGCGACAGGTGGCCGCTGGGCGGGCGGCGGCCCGGCCCGGCGGCGGGACCGGCGGGGCGGGGTGAGGCGCGGCGCGGCGGCGGCTCGGCTCGGCATCGGCGGCGCGACATTTGCCTAGTTTGTCGGCAACAGCGACTACTCCCTATATTCATGTAACCGGCTGCTAAGGGCCGTTTAGGGCCGTTTACACGTCCCGCTCTTTCTCGTGAATTAACCAGCCAGACAAACTTCTGACATCAGCGCATTCAGTACGCCGAGGGGCCAGCTGTATGAATACAGCGCACTCATCTGGACAGTGGAGGAATGTGGCCTGCACTGGCGGCTGGCGGCCGGTTCTGGCGTGCCAGCCGGCCTGCTGCCTGGCGGCGGCGTGTAACTCATTCAGCGCGTCTGTATGTCTGTATGTCTGTCTGTGCCAGTTCCATGACCGCCAAATTGGCCGTGCCGCCGCTGCCGCCCCCAGTCCGCGTCGTCGGCGGCCTCAAGGCCGGCTGGCCGAGCGGTGAGCGGCTGACCGATCCGCCGGCCGGCCGGACGGGGGCCGGGCCGGGGGGCCGGCGGCGCAGCCCGGGAGTTCCCCGGACCGCGGGACCGCCCACTCGCCGTCCCGGAGCACTCCCGAGACGAGCACCGACAGCACGCCGCCAGTTCCTCCGGCCGCCGGTTTTACGGAGTGCGCGACGGCACTCGGAGCGTATTCCCGGAGTCCGGAGCGCCGCGGCGGGCCGGGGCCGACAGCGACTGGCGGGGTAGCTCCAATGATCACCGGCCGGTCCCGGAGCGTCCCAAACGGCTTCCACGAACACGCGAAGTCACGTGAGACAGAGCGCATATCGCTGACACGGAAACGGGCGAAACGGGCGACTGAAGCGCCTGCCGACATTGGTGGGCAACAAAAACCGAGCGTGTCGCTGACATACCATCCAGAAAGCCAGTGAACCTGATTTTATCGCTTGTCATGGGCATTGGGCAAGCCCCTTTTGGCTCGATCAGCATTCACCTCACTGAAGTTCGATTTGACCAACGGCCGCGCGCCGGTTGAGTAAGTTTGAGCCGGCCGGCCGGGCCATGAAAGCCCCGCTGCGCAGAACTGAGCGGGCGCACGGCTGCACTGTACACGGACCACGAGCGTCGCTGGGACGGTGTGGCCGCGCACACGGTCGGCGTCGCTAGGGACAGAGTCAACACTCCTCCGGGGCGGAGCGGCAGCTGCACCGGCGGCGCGGGGGACGCACCGAGGGCGGGGGGGGGGACGTACAGAGGGCGGGGGCGGGGGGGGGGCAGCAAAACGCTGCGGACGGCTCCCAGCAGCGCACCGGAAGGTAGAGGCGGATGGAGCGTATTCACGATAACGCTGAGAGGAGCAGACATCTCGAAACAACTAGCTGGCACCACACTACAAACAGCCTGAGCTGCAATCCGAGTGATGCTTTTGATGCGCATACGGAGCATCTGCGATACGAAGCGGTAGGTATATTTAAACGCAGCTTTTATTCGCTGTGACAACACAGTTCAAACTTGAACTGTGTTGCAATCTATGTCAGAAATATCAAAGGACGTCAGTGGGTGATATGAAATTTACCAAACTCTGCATGGACATTATGTGTATACTAAGTTCGAAACAAATAACTGCCGAGTGCTACAGTCCGCGTTGCAACAAATAAAAATAAAAATAAAAATGCGTAACTCTGCTCACTGCATGCTCTTTCCTCATTGGGAGGGCAGTGCGTGGTTCGGGCGACTTCCGTTCCCGGCCGTCCGAAAATAGCTCCTCCAGACCTCCGGCGGGATGCACCCGGGGGAGGACGGCAGACCGGGAGGGGGGAGAGGGAAGACGGGAGCTGCACGCCGAGATCGACCGGCCGGCGGCCACATGGTTTGGCATGGCGCCGCGCTCCCTCCCGCCCGGCCCGGCTGGAGAGCCGCTCGGCCCGCCCTGGGCAGGCGGAACGCCACACAGCTGCGCCAGGCCCAGCAGGGAAAACAAACCGACCGACGGCCGACGGTAAAAACTGGGCAAAGACGCCGCTCTGAGTGACCGGGCCGGACAGCGGAGCCAGCGCCAGTGTCTGCCGTCTGGAGGCGGTGACGGGCCAGGGTCGGGACATGGCGCGGTTATTGTTCACTGCATTGTGGTACGATACCCGCACTAGATAGCAATGTAATGGGAGGTTCGGCCACCAGGCAGCAGCGTTGTCTTCATTCCGTTCCCCGCATTCAGCCAAGTTTTAACTGAGCTGGCATGTCATCGGGTTGGATCTTATATGCTGCACGTGCCGCATGCACCATGAGCTCTGCAATCTTCCGTCCTGGCCCGCTGACAATGTCGGAGGGTAGGTTGGCTCGGCCGACTCCGGAGCCATGTCTATTGTCTATCCCCTACCGTCCCATGTAAGCGGACAGCATTACCTGCCGGCCGGAGCCGAGCGGGACTTACCTCTGTGAGACGAGTCTCCAGCGAGTCTCCCGGCGTCTCACTCCGTCCCAGTTCCCTCGGGCTCGCGGCGGCGTCGGAATGAGTCGGCGGCTCGTCCTGAAAACGGGCACACATTCACACACACTGGGATAATAGATGACCATAAAAAGACGGTAGAGCTATTTTTTCAAGGAATGAGGTCGTAATAAATTTACAAATAATAAACAAACCTGAAGTATAGTATGAACACACCTAAAAGCACTGCTGCCCTAAGCACGGCTCGAGTTGGCTGCGCAGCCTGATCTCCCGGCGTGCGCTGCCAGATGAGGCCGCTGGCAGTTGGGAGTAAACATTTACCGGGCGCCACGGCCCCGGCACCCGGACGCGGCTCTGTCCCCTCACCTACCCGTTCTGGCACAGCGCGGCCACATACTCCTCATCGGGGTCCACCGACTCATCCCATGCAGACCTCTGTTGGGAGCGAGCCCCTCCATAGTGCCAGTCATCGTAATGTATTAAAGTGGTGCATTAAAGGGCAAAGGGGTATTAAAACCGTATCGTTCTCTCTAGCTTCGCTACTAGGTAGTCTGGAAAGTCCGTATCTACGAAGTTAATTTCTGCGGCTGATTAATGAACATGTAATGGCTTACGCGACAAAACAAGTGTTCGTAGCCATCGAGGTAAATCAAACAAATGCACCGATTCTGAGGTAGTCGCTAGGCCGTCCCGCCCGGACCGGTGTGTCCCCATTGACTCGCCTGCTCGTCCGTCCCGCGCGGTCCGCATCTCCCGCCGACTCGCCTGCTCGTCCGTCCCGCCCGTCCCAGTGCCCCCAGTGAGTGACTCGCCTGCTCGGCCGGCTCGTCGGCCGGCTCCGTCACGCTGACCCGGTGCGCGTACTGCAGCTCCATGCCCTCGTCTCCGGTCCCACTGACGTCCAGGTCCGCAGACACGTCACCGCTGATGTCGGCCGGCCCCGTCCGCTGACGGGGCGCCGCCGCCGTCTCCGCCACTGTGCGCGCCGTCTCCGGAGACAGCGGCGGAGACGGAGACGGCTCGGGCGCGGCGGCGCGCGGCTCGACCGGGGGCTGCGTCCACGGCTCCAGCGGCGGCGGCAGCTCCGCGCAGTCGTCAGAGGGAGCTCTGTCCGCGCCAGTCGCCGGCTCGTCGTACGGCGGCGGCGGCGGCGGCAGGCCGGCCAGCTCCAGCTCCGGTGGCGGCGGCGGCAGACTCCCCAGCTCCGGCGGCGGCGGCAGCTCCTCCCCGGCCGCCGGTGTCCCGAGCGGCGGCGACTGGGGCGGCGGCGGCGGCGGGGGCGGCAGCTCGTGTCCTCCGGCGGTCTCCAGTACCGGAGTCCGTCGCGCGGTGGGCGTCTGGGGGGTGACCCGGCCCGGCAGCCGCCATCCGTCCACCTCGACGTCCTCAGAGGCAGACGGTGTCAGGGTGCGCGGCCGGCCCAGCGGCGACGGGGTGCTGGCCAGGGAGGGGGGCCGCCGGCCGGGCGCGGTCTCCAGTCGGCCATCCTCGCGCACCGCCGGCGGCACGGGCGTCAGACTCTCCGACTCCGCGCACAGGTCCACCTCCAGTACTGTGGAGGACTGCTTCCGAAGCTGGTGTTCGTGCTGGTCCTCCGGCTGGTTTACGGGTCCGCTTCCCTCGCGTTCTCCGTCCAGCTCTTCGTAATGCTCATCGTCATACTGTTCCTGGTCTTGTTCCCTCGCCTGGCTCTCTATCCGGGCGTCCAGGTGGCCTTCCAGCTGGAGCAGCTGCGCCTGGACGGCGTCCACGCAGGCGTCCAGACGCTCCAGGCGGCGCTCCAGGCGGCTGAGTTTGCGGGGCCGCGCCGGACTGCCGCCCTCGGCCGGCCGCGACTGCTTGGTGGACGTGGCGGCCGGCCGGGGCCCTCCGCCGGCCTCAGGTGACCCCGAGTCCCCGCTGGCGGCCGGCCCACTGCGCAGCTCCGTGGAGAAGGAGGCCGAGCGCTGCACGAGCCGCTGCTCGGGCCGGTAGAGCGCCGGCGCCGTCACCACCACCACGGCGCCGGCCGGCTCGGGCGGGCCGTGCGTCCCCTCCGCGCCGGCCGCCGCGCCGGGCCGGCTCACCACCAGTCGCGCCCCGCAGCCCGCCGGCTGCGGCTGCCGGCGGCCGGCGGCGGACACGAACACCGCGGACGGCCGCCGCGGCTGGCCCTCGGACGAGTCCGCCTCCGAGGACGGCTCCCGGTCCCCGGCCGATGACGACGGCAGACCGTCATCACACGTCACCGCAGGCGTCATCGCGGCCGGGGAGCGCGTCTCGGCGCTGCCGCTGGCGCCGCCGCTGTCCCGGCTGCCGGCGCTGCTGCTGCGCCGTCCGCTGAAGCCGGCCCCCAGCGGCGGCAGCGGCGGGAAGTCCTCGTCGAGCAGCTTCTCCAGGGAGGGCGTGCGCGACTTGCTGCGCCAGGCGGCCCAGCCGGGCAGCGAGAGGTCGGCCGTGTCCGGCGGCGAGTCGTAGCTCCAGTCCTCGCCCAGCGACGGCGGCTCCGTGTCCTGCTGCGGGGGGTAGCGGGAGGTACGTCAGAGACGAGCGACACAATACGGAGCAGCGGATACTCTGGTGAATACTGGGACCAACGTCATCCTGATTCTGTCAGGCAGCATGATGGAAATAGTGCCGATAAATCATACGGAGCATTAAGTTCTCGTCCAAGGTTTCGATAAGTTCTCGCATTAAGGTATCGATTTAATCACACACAAATACCTCAAAGTATGCTCTTACGGACACATGATCACCATCTGGGCCAGTCAATTAGTTACCTGTGACTCGGGGCTGGAGTCGCCGTCGCCGTGCTCCAGGGAGCCGGAGCCGGCCAGCGGAGCCGTGACCAGCTCCTCCAGTGAGGCCAGGGAGCCGGCGGCGGCGGCGGCGGCGCCAGTGGCGCCCTCTGCGCTGCCGTACTCGGACGACTGAGCGGTCAGCCAGTCCGAGTCGGTGGACCGCCAGGAGGCCGAGCGGTGCAGCGCACAGTCCGGCCCCTCCTGGGGGTCACAGAGCGGTCAGCGGGTCACAGGAAGGGTCACGGAGAGGGTCGGAGGGAGGGTCATAGAGAGGGTCGGAGGGAGGGTCGGAGGGAGGGCCCAAGGACAGGTCGGAGGGGAGGGGAGTCGATGCAGCAGGGATTAGAGCAGGCCCTGAGGCCAGAGAAAGGTAAGATAGAACGAGGGAAGGGGTCAGAGAGGAATGGATGCGAGGTTGTCGGGTTGGGTGGGCAATCAAAAGATATGGGCAAGTTCAACCAAGGGTAAAGCTGGAAACTGAATGAAATAGGTTGGCCGGCATAAAGCCTCTCATTCATGATGCTTCTCGACCGTAAAAGAAGGCTGGCAGTTTCTAATGTAAACGTCTTCCGGAGAGCCGGAAGAATCGAATGGTTTGGATCTGATTTCCAAAAGAAACAAACGTGGCCTCAGCCACCACAACATCCCACAAAAGAACAGCATCACAGGTCCAGTAAAAAGCAGTGATCCGGAGGGGCCGGAAGCGTGCCTACGATAGAAGTAAACCCAACCTAGGAGAGAAATGGGACAATATGTGATAAGATTTATAACGAAAAATGAAATGTAACGCAACACGAATCAATGGCACGGAACAGGCCAACACACAAAAAGAACGACGCAGGACGAGGTGACCGCAGAGCCCATATTGTCAATGGTTGTGCTCATCCTTGGTACGCATGATCTTGTCAATTTAACAAGACGGTTCTCCCTCGATTCTCACCTCATCTCTGCCGGTGCCGGTGGCGGGCGCCCGCTCCTGAGCGCCCGCCGCGCCGAGCACCTGTCTGGACACGGGCGAGCTCTCCATGACGGGGCCGGAGTCGGGCGAGTCGCCGGCCGCCCGCCGCCACTGCCGACACTGCGCGTCCAGGCGCGCCCACAGGAACCCCACCTCGGAGAGTTTAGCGGAGATGGCCGCCCGCGCGCCGGCGTTGCGCTCCGACTCGCTGAAACACGACAGCGGGCGCCCAAACGGTTACCGAACGGGACGTGTTTAGGCGGCGGGTCAGCTGGGTATGCTGGGTCCGGTGTGATCGGGGGGGGGGGGGGGGGGGAGGTGGCCTGGTTGACCTGCATAGTTCCGCACCCACCAGGCGAGAGGCGAGTCGTGTTTGACTCGGGCGTTACCGTTCACCGGTTCCTGAAATGCTAGTATATGTGGGTACGTACTCTTCGCAGTCTGTCAATAGCCTAAGCAGAACCGACAGACAACAAATAACTTATTGGTATTGTTGAGAACAAAAAAAAAATTCGGTCGTCGTGTCAAATTCAGGACGGTAAATGTGGTCAGTTCACCAAGGAGAACCCGGTCACGCGAGGGAGCAGACCGACGCGACGTCGCCAGCCGTGATAATAGCTTCCGACAATTGGAACCCTCAGTCGGCACCAAAGATTATCGGCTTAGCAGGCTTATCTCACCGCTGAGCAGGAATCAACGCTATGTGAAGCAATGCTTTTCAACATTCAAAATATGCATCGCTCAGGCGCTAAATTTTACCGTAAGGACATTTGACCGAGTCGGTTCTAAAACTGGCGAGTGCACTAACTCACAGAGCGCGTCACGGTGAAATGAGCCGCCGTTTCCGGCGCCGCAGGGCACGCGGCCAGCACCCGATGACAACCGGGCGCTACGCGCGCTCTGACGGATCGGCTGGCGCTGCCAGCTGTCCCCGCGGTACCGCCCGGGGGGGGGGGGAGGGGGGGCAGCAGACGGCCGGAGTAGCTCCGGCAGGCGCCGCAGGCAGGCGGTGCGCCAAATCGGCCGGCACGGCTGCCACGCCGCAGCGGCCACGGTCAGCTCAGAACGGCGCGGAACGGCACGGAGCACCGCGGCCCGATACGGACTCGTCACGGAGCGATACGGCACGGCACAGAACGGCACGGAGCGACTGAGGAGCGGAGTGGCGGCGGCTGAGCCCGTCTCCCGGGCCGGACACGGCTCGCCGACAGCCCGCCCGTCGGGCGCTCACCGGCCCATTGAGGGGTGCCAGCGCGGCGGCCGAGACCGTCCGCGGTCCGCCGCCGGGATTTATCGCCGGCCGGCCGCCGGGGGTCTGTCGCCGGCCGGCCGTCGGGGGTCTGTCGCCGGCCACCAGGTCTGTCGCCGGTCGGCCGCCGTGTCTGCTGCCGGTTGTCCGCCGGGGGTCTGTCGCCGCCCGTCCGCCGGGTCTGTCACCGGCCACTGCACCGGGTCTGTCGCCGGCCGGCCGCCGAGCCCTGACGTGCAGCCAGCCCGCCGGTCCGCCCCGAGTCGTTTGTCTCGTGACCCGGGCGGAGAAGGTGTAGGAGACAAATTGGACTTGGCACTGGGCGTCACATAGTGTGACGCTATGGCCCTGCCGCGGCTGTGGCCGACGATGCCATGGTCAGGTGGCTGTGGCTGTTCCATAATTCAGTGTCCAGCGCTTTAGAGGGGATTTGTCTCTAATCCCCGGCATTCGGTTACAGCAGACCAGCCGCAAGAGATAGTATAAAAGTCATTCGTTTTGTCTTCAAATCATTAGTACGACCGGCTCATTGCGTTGCACTGAGTGATCCACTATCATTATACGGAGAACGCCTGCATTGGCCTAGTAACTCGGATGAACAAAACGATCTGAATGTTTCACCTGTCAGTCGCCTCTCTGTAACCCAGACACGCACAGACCGCGCCGAACTTGGCCCAATACCTCCTGCCGTCCCTGAGGAGCCTGCCCCCTCCCCGCCCTCCGGCCATCCCTCACGGGCGACCCCCGGCCGTCAGAGGCGATCGGCGCGGGGCATACCGGCCCGGGTGACGGTGCGGCCGCGCGCCACGGCCGCGGCGCGGCGCGCAGCAGGAACGTGGAGGTCGGTGTCGGGCCGCGGGCGGCTGCCAGCGCGGCCCGGGGCGCCGCCGGCACAGTTTGGGACGGAGGTCGTGCCGCCGCCCCGGTAAGGCAGCTATTCTCGGTAAGAGGAGGAGGGCGGGGTGACGACTGGTGCGAGTGGAAACGGATCTGATGGAAGTGGGCGGGTACTCGGGCGCGGAGATCCCTCAGATGTGCCGATCGGTCGCTGATGGAGACGACCTCACACCTGTTCGGCGACAGTGGATACGCTGCGAAGTATGTCGGACATCAAAGGAAGCAGGTCAACGCAGCTGAGGGCTAAGGCAAGACTCAAGGGGGATCTGTCAAGATGCTCACCGCTTTTCACACGGCGGTCGGCGGGGATCCTGGGACATGCGTGTCGTGTCTGTAAGGAAATTTAACTTAACAGCACTGGTTTATTGGAAGTCACTGAGTAATGATATCATAATTTAAGTTTAGGCACAATCGAACTTATTTTGGTAATCAGATCGACGGTGAGTCCATATCGAGCTTTCGCGACCGTGAACAATGACCAAATAAAGATTGTGAGTACCGTGATACATGACATGATACCATGATCCACACCTCAAACACCCCGATAAAGTCAACGTCATATTTAAATGTTCAGCTTAGAACAGCTACCCTCCGCTGTTCAGCTTAAACTTGAGGAAATGCAGAAAAATGGAATGCCTATTTCAATTCCGACATGGCCTTCCACATGGGCATCCTCCCGGCCGTCCCTCCCACCCCTCCCCCCCCCCCATCCACCTACTCATCCACACCCTCACACCTGCACGCCCACTCCCCCACCTACCTGTGGTTGTGCGGAGTCCCGGCTCAGTCACACCGAACTCCGGCCACTCGTCACTCTGTACCCACTCTCCCCCACTCGGCTGACCGGTGTGACCCGCGCCGCTCGGCCGGTCCCCCGGCGGGTCGTCCGCCGGTCACCGTCCGCGCTCCGCCCGGTCTCCCAGTGGGTAGGTCGCTCGGTCCCGGCGGCAGCTGGCGGGGACGCTGCCAGTGCCGGCCGTCGCCTCACGTTTGGCACTGCCACCAGGTCGGCCCGGCGGCCGCCCCCGGCTGCTGCCCCGGCCCACAACTCGGAGCCGCCGGCGCCTACCGACGCACCGGCCGGCCCCGTCCAAATCACCGCCGGGGAGAGCAGGGAGCCGGCGGCAGAGCGACGGAGGAAGGTGGGCGGCACCCCGCGACCCTCCCCCTAACCCCGCTCAGGTACCCCCGTTTGGAGCTGCGGAGCTCAGCGCTGACGGCGGCGGTAGGATGTTTACGTAACGAGGGTGCTAATGGTTGCGTGTGGGCCAACCGCGGCGGCGCGGCGGTGATTATATTCCGTATATCCGCTGCTGCCCACCTATTTGACACCGCGTAGTCGCACTCTGAGCGGCTCTGCCCACCTGGGTTTGACGTCGTCCTGGAGCCGCTCTCGGAGCAGCTTTCCCAGCCGGATGGTGCGGCCGACGTCTCGCAGCAGCGTCTCCCGCTCGCCCAGCTGACTGCCGACGGCGTCAGAAGAGGCCGACGACGGCGACGACCGCGGCGAGGAGGCGACCGACGAGGCGCGCGCCGGCCGCGGCGGCTCGCAGCACAGCTGCCGCAGTCGACGCAGTTGCTGCGGGGAGCGTGAAGTGCATGAAACAATACTGTATACAGAATGGAAATGATGGAGACACGGGCACACCACACACACTACATAGTTGGCGAATTGATAAGGCCCCCATCCCCCTCAAGTGACACCCTCCGTCCATCCTGTATGTAGGAACTATAGTGCAGCTGCAGTTCAGTGAAGCCCTCCGGCCGTCCTGTTATCGCACAGGTGCCGGCAGTCCCACATCCTCGGATAGAACACCTCCCAGCTGTCGGTAATCGGCTGTCCCACAACCCACTCTCCGGACAGTGACATCTCCCAGCCGACGGCCGGAGACGGCGCCTTCCGGCCCAGTGACCCGAGGAGGAACTGACAGCCGTCGTCCCGCTCCCAGCCGGGCCAGTCTGTGAGACGGGCCGCGGACCGCGGTCCCCGCCCGGCAGATCGCACCGGCCACCGGCCGGCTGTACCTCGTCGGCGGTGCGGTGGAACACGGCGGCCACTCGAAGGCGCGTGATGTGCTCCTGGGCGGCGGCCCTCAGCCGCGACCAGGCCTCCTCCAGCCGGCCGCTCAGCTGCCCGGACACCTCGTCACCGCCCAGCCGGCCGGCCGCCGCGCACGACTCCGCCCCGTACTCGTACGTGCGCTGGAAAAATCGAACAAATTATTTGTACTTCATAGTACTTGCAGCACTGAAGCATCAGTTTCAGTACCTTTACTCAAATGTAACGCTAGGAGATGGAACAAATCACGAAACACACTAAAAGTTCCAGTCACCCGCTGCCTGCGCCGCCCTCACCTTTGCCGTCTCCTCGAAGCTCTGGTGTTGTCGCTTCATCAGCTGTATCTCGGTATTGTCTCGGCCCACACGGGCGTGCTCTGAGCCGAGCAGGCGACTCAGGTCCGCCAGCCAGGAGAGCGCCTGGGGCGGAGGTCAGGGACGTCATATCACCGGCACACACCGGGGGAGCGCCTGGGGCGGACGACAGGGGGTCCGCCCTGTCGTCCAGCTGTCACAACCAGCTGTCACACAGTCATCACTGCATTCTGAGGTAACGAGGATACCCTTCCTGTTAACGAGGTGACTAAAAGATCGGCGTGTAAGCCCGTCCCGTCGGCCGCCACACCACCCCAATAAATAGTCCGGTGGTCTCGGCAGCCTCTCCTCTGTGGGATGATGGAGCGGCCGTCCCGCCTAGCAGCCGGTGACCGTCAAGGAGCGACGGCCCGCTGACAGACGGCTGTGTGTGTGTCTGTCTGTCGGTGCTGCCGCAGCGGGACAGACACGACTCAACGGTTACGGCGGCCGCTCACATACGGCGCATATGGTCCCGCACCGGCTCTGTAAATACCCGCTGGCCGACCCCGGCGCCCTCACTGACCTGCTCGGCCTGCGCCTGACACTGGCCCAGCTGCAGCGTCTGCTGGAGCCGCAGCCGGCTGATCTCCCACGTCTCCAGCACCGTCTGCACGTGCTGCTGCAGCCGCTGAGAAAGACGCGTCACGTGCGCCAGCTCCGAGCTGCCGGCACACCAGCGACACGTGTCACGGGGATCGACAGGTGGCGGCCTCAGCTTGGGTGAGATACAGGGTAGCAGAGCCGCTTACTTGGTTTTGGTCACACAATGAACACATGCAAATGATGTCAAAGCTGCTTATTCAAAGTTGTTCCTCTCAAAGAAAAGCTGATCGATTGTGTACGCGGGTGATAACTGTTCGATTATTGACCGGTAATCGGGGGTGATGTCCTGACCATAGGATATGCGAGCGACAGGTTCACTCACTCACCTGTAGTCGGGGGTGATTTCCTGACCAGAGAATATCCGAGCGATGAGCCCACTCACCTGTAGTCGGGGGTGATGTTCTGACTAGAGAATATCCGAGCGATGAGCCCACTCACCTGTAGTCGGGGGTGATGTCCTGGCCGGCCGAGTTTTTCACCGGCAGCGTCAGCATGTCCTGCAGCTTCTCACCCGTCCGGCTCAGCTCGGCGTACGTCCGCTCTATGCAGACAGACAATGGAGTGATTTTTACATCTCATATTCTCATAAAAACACCATGTAAGATTATATCCAACCGAGCGATGTCTAATGGAGTCAACTGACAAGGAGTGCATTGCAGCTCAATGATGATTCGCACTCATATGCATTTAAATGAGTAAACATGCCGCTGGTCATGAAAAGCGGCCTATCCCTAACCAAGACTCGGGAGAGGACGGGGCCGATTCGGGGGCTATCACAGCGACACCTAGGTACACCGTTCGAGCTCCGTATCGTCGGCAGAGTGTCGGCAGCTTACCCGTGTCGTCGGCGACGGTCTGCATGCGTCGGAGCTTGTCGGCGAGCTGGTCGGGCTGCAGCGACTGGACGCCCTCATCGGCGGCCTCCAGCAACACGTGGCACGTGTCAGAGACCTACCGGGAGGGACAGAGCACGTGGCACGTGTTAGATACCTACCAGAGGGACACGGACAGCCAGACGAATCACTGAACAGCGCCGGAGATGACGTACATATTGACAGCTGGACAAACAAAACTGTCAAACCGGCCCGTCGTCCAGCAGCTACGAGGCTGTCAAACCAGTCAGTAGTCCGCGGCTACATCCTGAACAACTTCGGACACGAGGAAAATATGAGGGGGGGGGGGGCGGTGAGCAGCAGGTGTCCCTCCCCTCTCCTCCCCCGGCTGACCTGTTCCAGTAGACGGTAGAGCCGCGCGGCGGTGATGAGCAGGTCCCTGGTACCCCTCCCCCTCCCCCTCCCCGCTGACCTGTTCCAGTAGACGGTAGAAGCGGGCGGCGGTGATGAGCAGGTGCCGCCGCCGCTCCAGCCGGCTGGCCAGCGCGCGGCACACGCTCTCCATGTAGCGCCGCTGGCCGGCCAGCGAGGCCGCCTCCTCGGCAGAGGCCGTCTCGGCCGAGCGGCCGTCGGCGGCCTCCTCCAGCAGCCGGCGCACCGCGGCAAACTCGGCGTACGTGTCCTAGGGCAGAGGTCAGCAGAGGTCAGATTGGGATAGGGGTCAGATATCGGCAGCATAGAGGGGAGATTAGAGGTCAGAGGTCCCAATATAAGCCGGGTCAGGGCTGAACACTGGGCGTGGAGGGTGGTCAGGAGTCGGCAGAGGTTCAGGCAGATGAGAGTTTAGCATACAGGTCAACGAGGAAGTGCGATTGAAGCATGTTCCTAAGTAAAGATATAAAACAAAGTGGCCAGCTTCTCACCCTGCACTGCAGCTCTGCCTCGTCGTGGAGCTCGATGAGCCGCTCCGAGGAGGCCACGTCCCGACCAATCAGCGCCTGGGACGCCAGAAGCTCCTCCCCCGGGCCGAGCACCCAGCCAATCACGTCGTCGACCCGCCTGACCAGCAGCCGATGGAGGTCGGCGCGGCCCAGAGCCGTGTGCAGCTCCGACCAGGCGTGACGCACCAGGTCACAGTGAGAGGTCAGGTCAGTGACCCGCTGCTGCACCTGAGGGGTCACAGTGAGAGGTTAGGTCAGTGACCCGCTGCTGAACCTGAGGGGTCACAGTGAGAGGTCAGGTCAGCGACCCGCTGCTGCACCTGAGGGGTCATATAAGGTCACAGTGAGAGGTCAGGTCAGTGACCCGCTGCTGCAACTGAGGGGTCATACGAGGTCACAGTGACAGGTCAGGTCAGCGACCCGCTGCTGAACCTGAGGGGTCACAGTGAGAGGTCAGGTCATGTCAGTGACCCGCTGCTGCACCTGAGGGGTCACATAAGGTCAGGTCAGTGACCCGCTGCTGCACATGAGGGGCGACATAAGATCAGATCAGTGACACACTCCTTGACCTGAGGGGTGATATAAGTCCACAGTGAGAGGTCAGGTCTGAGACAAGTATTCCTATACTGGTATATTGACTCGGAGCTAAGCCACACTGACGGCACATCCAGCGTCCACACGCCGGTCACTCAGCCCTGTGACACGCACCTGTTGTCGCTGGTTGAGCGGGTCCGGATCCGGCGGGGTCCGGGTCCGGGGGTCCGAGTCCGGTGGAGTCCGGGTCCGGGTCCGAGGATCCGGGTCCGGCGGCCTGCCGCTGCTCCGCCGCTGGAGGCCGGGCTCAGAGCTCGGCCGGAGACTGGACAGCAGCTCCTCGCCTGGGGAACACAACGGCCGTCAGAATAGAGCACGCAATTCGACTCATATTCGCCGACAAACAAAATAGGAAAAACATGATGATGACCGGGTCGTGTGACTCCTCATATAGCCAAGACGTAAGAGCCCATGGATAAGCGTATGTCGGCCGCAGCCCCCTCAGCCCGCCCCTGTGTGTATCTGTGTCCGGTCCCGGTCGGCCCTGTGTGTGTCTGTGTCTGTGTCCAGTCTGGGGCATATTTACCTGTGTGTATGACGCCCTCGGCGGTGTCCAGCGCCGCGCGGTAGAGCGGGCCGGCCGTGCCGATCGTCTCCCGCAGCTGCGCCGCTGGCGCGGCCTCGGCGGGCAGCAGGCGCAGCCACACCGTCTTCAGCGCGTCCAGCGCGGCACCGGCGTCCTGCAGAAACTGCTCCAGTCGCTGCCGGGGACGAACGGGAGGGAGCGCTGATTTCAATGGAGTTCTTTCTTTTGATCACAATGGTCTATAGGATTGAACAACATCGAAAGTTTTTCCACTAAAATGCAGCTATAGTAATACAGCGACAGCGGAATTTCATCCTTCGTGACTTCAGTGAAATGCAAACTAGAACCGAGCGTATTCGTCTATCCGTCACGTTTCGCTATCACATCTCACCATTCTGTCCTGGATCCAGTCCTCGTGGTTGTACGGGAACGTCCCTCCCAACTCCTCGGGGATCTGGTCCGGGGCGATGTAACGCTGCAGTTTCGACAGAGGAATGTACTCCGGCTAAAGGCAGAGAATGTGGCATGTTAGACGAGCAAACAGTTCCACACTCGGCTGGCTTATGCACACACGACACACGCTCTGATAAGGTTTACTCACTTCGGTAGTCTGTGTACGTTTGTAATGATTACAGCAAAAACAAATATGGGATTGGTACGTACATCAAAGTGGTATATACAAACGTAGTACATGAAGGCTTCTGAGAGGCTAAGAAGCTTTTTCTATGTTTGCAGAACGCACTGCATGAAAAGTATTGTCACGCAAATGGCACTGAACAGTGCAACATTATGCATAAATTCATGTGTGAAAATCATCCAACACTGGGTTGTTGACAATATTTATTTCGCCATATCATTCGAAACTACATATACAATCCATAATCTACATTCCACAGTTCTAATGAGGCTCATACAGTCAAGCAGGACACCTCAATCATCACATCACGCTCATAGTCTCACATATCCCGCCCCGTCTCCGCCTCGGTCTCCAGCTCCGTCCTCGTCTCCGACTTCGCCCGCTCCGTCTCCGTCTCTGTCCGCTCCGTCTCCGTCTCCGTCTCTGTCCGCCCCGGCTGCGGCCGCGCCCTGGGCACCTGGAAGTGGTGGAGCTTCTCGTTGAGCGCCCGCTCCTGCTCGATCAGATAGGTGGCGTGCCGTTTGTAGGCGTCGTACTCGGCTCGGAGAGCAGTCAGCTGCTGGCCGAGCCGTGCCACCTCGGCGTCGCGCAGCGCCTCGCGCCGCTCCTGCTGCGCGCGCAGCTCGTGCTCGGCCAGCCGGCGCTGCAGCTCGGCCAGCTCCCGGCGCAGCTGCTCCTGCTGGACGTCCTGCTGACGCACCTGCCGGCCGCGGTCAGACGCCAGCGCCGTCAGCTGCGCGCAGCGCCGCTCGCGCTCGAAGGCGCGCTGCTCCGCCTCCTGGCGCTCCTGCTGCGCGTGCAGCTCGGCGTCGCGCAGCCGCTGCTGCAGTGTGGTGCAGACGGCGGCCAGCCGCGCGCCGCGCGCCGCCTGCAGCCGCTGGCGCTGCGCGGCGTCCTCCAGCCGGCGGCGCAGCGCCGCCTCCGTGTCGGAGCTGCTGCGGCGCAGCGTCTCCAGCTGGCGGCTCAGCCGGCCGCGCTGCTGCTCGGCGTCGCCCAGCCGGCCGCGGACGTGCTGCTGCTGCTGCTGGCTCTGCTCCAGCTGGGAGCGCAGCAGGTCCAGCTCGCCCTGTTTGCGGGACAGCTCCCCGGAGAAGAGCTGCTCGTTCTCGTGCAGCAGGCGCGCGTTGTCGGCCTGCAGGGCGCGGTTCCGTGTCTTGTACTCGTCTTTGATCTTGGTCAGCTCGTCATGGTTCTGACTGAGCACCTGGAATCGTCTGTGCAGCAGCTCCAGCTGGTCGCTGGTCTCCTGCAGCCGGATCTGCTGGACGCTGCGGCTGCCGCGGGGCGTCCTCCCGCTCTGCTGCTCCTGCTGCTGCTGCTGCTGCTGTTGCTGACGATGGAGTCGCTCTCCCAGCTCGCTGTTTCGCTGCGTTAGGAGCTCGATCAGTTTGTTCTGCTCCTGAATGCGCCTTCGCAGCACCTCCGGACCCTCACAGTCCCCAGACATGTTCTGTGTGTTGTTTCAACAGAGGGGATAATCAATCATACTTCAACACTTTGAATGCTTATTTGAGTACAAACTGGCGGTAGCGCCAACATTCTATCGGTGATCGTTTTCGAGAAGACGGCCCGGAACAAGGCGCCCGGCATGGCCATAGAGGCCAAGATAGGCATGGCAGCAATGGCAGTTAAGTTTTTTTTGCTCATATTTCGAAAACGTGCCGAACATCTGGCATGTGCTACCAAGAAAAATGTCCTCTTCACATTGAGGTCGGAAGTGTGTTCATGTTTTCGCATTTTAATGTTGAACATATGTATGCGGCTGTTAGCAGCATGATTTATCAATCCAAATCGCAACAAATTGTAACTTTTACTATGCCTCTATATTCCTCGCTGACAACTTAAGCACTCATGTGAAATGTTGGCAAGATTTGTACGTAGAAGCATGTACATAGAAAACAAAAATACGAGTTTGTGCACTTGAAATGAAGTTTTTTCTTGAAGACCCCGTAAGCTGTAAACGTGCGAGTGCGTGCACTGTGCTGCGCACTGACCTGCACGTCGTCCTCTGGCCGTCCGCAGGTGACGCGCTGTTTCTCCCAGAAGGAGTCGTGGCGCAGCACCAGCTGCACGCCGGTCCGGCCGCTGATGGCCGCCAGCGTCCGCTGAACGGCGCGCACCGAGCGCCACGAGCCCGCGCGGGCGTCCAGCACCACACAGAGCGGCGAGTCGGCCGGTCTTTGAAAGGAAGGGAGAGTCAGTATCAGTAAAGGGCGCCCAGCACCACACAGAGAGGCGAGTCGGCCGGCCTGTAAGGAAGGGAGAGCTGTCAATATACATGGTCTGTTATACGGTTCTTTCCAAGAAAAAAAATGAAATCCACGAAACTAGGTATCAGAAACGGGAAATGTCAGCCTAATTAGCCAGATAAGTTTCAGGAACAAACATCTACCTTGAGAAGTCGAGAAGGATGTGGTTGAAAAAAACGATGCTCAAGCGAAGAAGGATAAGGCAATAATCGGGCAGGTCATTGTAACAGGTCTGTCCGGTGACTGACCTGAGAGGAAACCCAGCTCTACCGCTCCAGTCCGGTTTAAACGGCGGCTGAGCCGAATCAGAACCCGACCCCGCTGCCACTGTCGGTGCGAACGGCGACAGGTGACCAGATGTTGCCAGCAGGACTCAGACGGCGTAATACGGCCTCGAGCGCGGTTTGTGACACAAAAAGCTGCCTTCCTAACTTGATACCTACTTTTCAACCAACGAAATCCGTTCCATCATAAGCAATTTTATCTTTTTTAAATTTTTGGGAGTCAAGCTCCCCCGACACCGCCATCTGAGCTTTTATTGCGTCGGAGAAAGGTCATAATTATCTAATCGAGATAATGACTAAATGGACTCACACCACCTCATTATGTTTTAATGCACTCAGCTTTCATGTAACACTTCAAAACAGAGTAGCAGATGTTTTGTCCAGCGGAAAAGCTGAAGGCCCGAACCGCGATGGACGCAGAGATCGACGGTTGGTAGACCACATTCCGGCCTAGTCAGCCCAGCCTTAGTCCGTAAGTAGCGCCGCCGCGCTGACCCCAGACCCCATTATGCCGACTGTTTTACCGTCCAAACGAAAACAGCTCACAGACGCCCTGAATGTCACTTTTTGTCCACCGGGTCAGCTGTATAGCTGTCACTGTAAAGCCAAAATGGTTTCCCACACAGGAGGAAGGGCCAGTAGGTGGTGTAGGGGCAGCGAACAGCGGCGACAGTTCGACGGGTACTTACACGGCACAGGAGACAAGGTAGCGTCCTTGACCCGTCCGTCAACAGCCTCTTTATGCCCCCAACAAGGGCATTCGATCGGTTGGAAAGTGGCACGATGAAAAATCTTGGCTCCTTGATAGGACAAAAAAACATCACAAAAAAATCAAACTAACCGGAACGATGTGAGGTAGATGACTGTTCGGTATCAACTAACCCAAGAACACGATTTTCAATACTTTCGATTAGAAGTGCCGTGCGGCAGCTAATTGACTCTCGGTCAGATTGCAGACCTACCCACAGGCCAATACGTGGAACACGCCCGGTTGGAGAGGCTGCAAAGTGCGGTCCGTTTGACCGGCGGCCACAATCACTGAGCGGGGTCCAGGAAGTGAGGAGGGAAGGAGAAGGGGTGGCCGCAGCAACCAATCTCAGAACGCATCGTCCGCCCGCAGTACGACCGAGTAATGACCGACACTAGTTACAACCGCCGGCATTATCGCGAGCCGTCGGGTGTGCTGCGCGAAAACCGTTCAGCCGTGTCAGATATCAAACGGACAGTGCAGAAAATGACCAACGTGTCAGGCAGGCCGCAGGCGTGTCAGGTTTCAGATGGCCCATACATATAACTTACTCCTTTGCTCTGAGAGGCGAGACAAGTTCCAGCATAACCATTTGAGCTAAATGTGCAGCAGTGAGTAATTACATTAATTGCCCGGTATTCGCGGAATGTGGGACGGTCACTGACTCCGTGCTCCCTCCACAGCTGATGAGAGCAACAAACTCACCTGAGTAGAGTACACCGAACCTTAGAGCACATACCACAATAGCCACAGACTCACCTGGGTAAACTGAGCCGCCGAGTACATACCACGGACTCACCTGGGTATGTCCACCAGGTACCGGGCCGCTGTGTACTAGTGATGTCAATTACAGAAAATCGGAATACCGATACCAAACCAAATACCAACCAAAACCACGGGAAAATACCGAAACCAAACCAACTTGGGAAAATGAGGGAAATACCTACTTTTTACCGATTTCTTAGCCTCTTATACCTTAGTGAGGCCTTATGATACCAACACAATACCAAACACATTACGATTGAAATACCAAATACCAAGTTGGTATCGGTTTGGTATCGGTATACCAAAAAGTTGGTATCCGATTGACATCTCTACTGTGTACCTCACCATAGACTCACCTGGGTATGTCGGCCAGGTAGCGGACCACCTGTTGGAGCTCCTGCTCTGACCAGAGGCCGCCGTCGGCCGGCACGCCGACGAACAGCACCGGCCGGCCGGTCAGGTCGCGGCTGCCCGGCAGGCTGGCCGGCCGGCCCAGCAGCGCTCCCAGCAGCTCTGAGGCCCACATGGCAGGGCGGACGGTCCACGGAGGTGTCACAGGCCGCCCTGAGGCTGCAGTAGATCCACAGAGAGGGATCGCGGGCGGCAGAGGCGCGCGGCTGCCCACTGACGGGACTCAGCAGTGCGGAGCTCCGAACTCCGGCGGCCGTGTCGGGTCACCGCGATCACGGCGGGTGGGTGTCCGTTCCCGTCTCGGGTCAGCACGAGGTCACAGCCGGGTCAGAAGGCCGTGAGAGAGCAGCCGCCGCTGGTCCCATTTGATGCAGCTGATCTGGAGCAGTGAAGGTGGCAAGGCTGACGCCAGTCCAATTCAGTGCAGACGTGGTGCTCAGGCTTTTTCGCACTTAAAACTTTTCGTTCACAATCACAATCGTATATCACACTGCGCTCATAAAATTGTTACCCAGTAGCACAGTTGTTTTGTCACCAAACCATTACAAATTCGCTTCACCACAGAACATAACACTCTCGCTCCCGCCGCGGGCACGGGTCCTTCCGACCGTCCACCGTCCACCGTCCACTCGAGTTCCGCCGTCACCGGAGCGTTCCCACGCCTCCACAGCCCGCCGCGGCGCCGCTCTAAACGGTAAACACGCCGACCGGCCGCCGCAGATGCCTAACGGTGCACAGCGGCGGCGCGCACGCAGCCCACGTGACGGCGGTCCATGCGCGGCACTGGGTCACCGCGGTCTCCGGGCGGCGCGCCGCCTGCCGTCTGCCGCCGGCGCCGACGCGTCGGTTTCGTCGGCGCGCGGTGTCGGGTGACCTCTCCGGGGTGTCGGGTAGCCGCTCCAGCGTCTGTACCGACGGAGGTCCGGCGGACGCGCGCGACTGCACTGCAGAGCCGAAACCGTCGTCTACCTCAGAAGAGCGCGCCGCCGAGCGCCTACCTGCAGCGCCGAGAGTCGCCGGGAGCACCGGCCGCGCTCCACGGCCCGGTCCGGCGCGGCCGCCGCCGCGGGCCGGGCGCACGCCGGCGTTCCCCGCGACTCTCAGGCGGGTTGACGACCCCGCGTGCCTCGCGTCGGTCAGGAGACGAAGTCGGCGCGGTCGGCGGTGGGCAGTTGGTCTGGGGACGTGTCAGACCGGCCGGACGGGGTCAGAGGATCACAGGAGCAGCCATCCGGCGAGCTGACCCGTGCGGCGGCCGTCCGTCCGTCCGGTACGGTACCGGACAGGTGTGGTCAGGGACCGGACCGCGGACCGGTAGTGGGGACCGCACCCGGACGTACCGGTGTGGGAACCGCACGAGGCGGACCATATCCTACCGGAGAATCGAGCGCTATAGTCATTAGTCTGGGATAAATAAACAGGTTGATAAGTAGGTATAGGCACGCATTTAAACAATTAGGCATTCAATTAAAACTGATGGTGACATGATTTAAGGGGCGAAACGGTGAATAACAAAAAACTTGAAACATCCATGGAAAAGCAGGGCAGCTGCAACGGCAAGATCAATACAATCACTCAGGTCAGTTACACTTGTTGCCTGTTTGGTACACGGCCGCTTCAATAGCTTACCAGTTACCATGAATAAAACATCAGTTCCTGAAAGACATCGTACACTGAGCAATGAGCGTGCCTTAGCATGCGCCTCGAACGGAGAGTGTGAGCGTAGAATGTCAACTAGCCAGGTTTCAATGTATGTGTGGCTGTTAGGTGCATAGACCAGCGCACAAAAGGATTTTTTTCTCAGCGGTGGCAAATGACGTCGTTGTAAAAAAAAATGATGAATTTGAACGAGAACCACTACCTTATGTATCCGATTATGGGACCAACCACGCCGTCAGTGTAGAACAGGACCGAGAAGCAGCACCTCAATGTTCAACACGTCTCGGATATTCGACATGAGCTCAATATACGGCAAACAGTCAAACGAACAGAACAACAAATTGCCCTTTTCCGCGTCACTTCAGCGTCAACAGCCAGCTTTGCACGCCTATGACAGCACTCAGCTTCTTACCCCAGTGCCGTCTGCAGTGCTCTGTGCAATTCTGTCCGTCCATCGCCCCGACTCGTATTCGCGAGTGTCTCCGTTTACGATCCCCTGATGATCAGATAACTCCGCGGCAGTCCATTAGGCCAGCCAACTGACACCCGATCACTGGGACCGTTTACAGCCTCGGTCCGTCTCTCCTCCCCTCCCCACCCTACTCCGGACTCCCTGCCCTGGGAGTGAGTACCCCCCCCCCCTCCCTCCCCAGCGCGCCGTGCCAATGTGGTTCGGCGGTCTGCCCCCGGGCCCGCCGTGCCGCTCGCCGAACCGTGCTGGCCGCCGCGCGATACGAAATACTGCAGTCCCGACGGCTATCTCATTATACGGCGGCCGGCGGCGCTCGATGCAGGACCATGCTGCGCCGGGAAGGCGTGGGCACGCGGCGAAGGTCAATGACAACGCAATGGGGCTGGGCGGGCGGCTGGGCTGAACGAAATGCCGGGCTGGGTGGGCGGCTGGCTGGGCCGGACTCGACCAACGCTGGCCGAGCTGACATTGTAGCTGGTGGAGACGAACTGTTGCTGGAGATTTGTAGGTTGGACGGGCGACTGTGACGCTCAAGAGTCTCAGTCGGACAAAACCAGAAAAGACGGTGGCCGACTATGAGCCGAACCCGAAAATGACTCGATAGTGAAGGCCGGCTACTGACTAGTGCAGCAAACTGGATGAATAAAAACCAACGATACGATAAACGGATGTGAAACTTGTCACCGCATCAGCATCGAATAAATACATAAATGAATCACAAGGAATTAATAAATGAACACACTAGTAAGTAAATGAATGAGTGAATGAATGTATGTATCAATGAATGAATGAACGCATAAATGAATACCTAAATGAATGAATGAATGGGCACATGAACAATGAATAAATGAATGAATGAATGAATGATGAATGAATGCGCACATGAATAAGAATGACTAACTAAATGAACGAGGTCACAAATGAATGAATCAACGAATGATTGAATACTCGATAGAATGAATTATCTGAGCATCCGTGCAAGCAGCAATGATTAAATATCGACGGGAAATAATGGAAACAGCAATCGGCACAAGATTGAGATTGGGGTTGACTTTGACTTGCTTTAATGAACATTCAACAGGCACTATCACATAAATGGCAGCGTAACCGACCGACACAAATATTCAGTATTTAGTCTCTATGCATTTCTCACCTGTGTTGAAAACAAATGCAAAACAATGACTGTTGCCGGAATCTTGTTTGTTTCCGGCACTGACTAACGAGCTTTCGCGAAAATAAATCGCATTTGTTTGCTGCTACCAGATTACTTCATCGCTGCCAAATTCCCTTCGGAGAAAAAAGGGCGAGAGTCGAGGATTGATCAATGAATTGATCAATGATCATATCAGAGTCGAATAGTGTAAATTGATTGTTATAATGCATCGTTTGTTGGATTTATATTATCCTCAGCCTGCAGAAGTACGACACGGTCAAGTACAAGTACGATGGTCATAGATACCTCGGGAACGGCTTCTTGACTTTAGCTTACCTACCTACCTAGTTCAGTTGTCACTAAATGAGTTGTCACTAAATGCTCACTCCTCATTGGTCATTTCACCCTGATGTGCTTTGCGTTTTGCGGTTTGGTCACTTTGCGCCATGGGTTTGCTAGCAGATGGGCTTTGTGCGGATGCTAACTGATAACAAATTCATTTATCGACGCTTTTTTTTAAATCCCACATCCGTTCTCTCGTGAATTTCCGGGAAGAACGTAACATCCCTTAAAGGTGTTAAATCATCCGAGCCCAGAGGCGGATCCAGCTCACAGGTTTGGGGGGGGGGGGGCAAACCATAACAATTTATCGATTCTTTCCATGCATCGTCCATAGGCGTAATGTTAAAATTATGCCGTTTGGGGGGGGGGGGGCAAATGCCCATTTTGCCCCCCCCCCCCTGGATCCGCCACTGTCCAAACCTGATCAAAATATGTGTATTCGTAAGCTTGTTCTGACACTACCTGGTCTGCCGAGACAGACAAACTGAGAAAAATCGAGTGACAGTACTTTTTTGAAAGTGTTATCCAACTTGTCGGAAATTTACGGGAGGACGGATAAGTGGGGTTTAAAAAACGCATCGATATAAATTAGTTGGGGTCAAAACAGCATTATATTGCAAACATGTATTTCATCATCCGCGTCGACGGATTACGGCTTCCAGATTTACTCGGGGTACGTATTGACCTGAAAGGTTATAATGGTAGGTACACGGACGCAAACGTACACAGCAAGCGCGAAAAGTTGGCGACAGTATCGCTGCGGATTTAACACTTTTTCACTCGACGCTGAGACCGACCTTTCGAAAAGAGTCGAGACTCGTACATTGGCGGGGAAAGTCGGTAACAGCACGAAATCGTAAACTGACCTCGGGTTGAATCCCTGACCAGCTATTTCGATACCTCACGTTGCATTGCAATGCCACGGCGTAATGGGTAGGCCTGAACGGAAACGACAAATTATGCTCGTCCAGCCGTCGCCGTATCACTTAGTAATGAATTATTGTCGTGAGCTAAACCACAAACGACCGAACGCTCTCTGCGGGCGATCAGGGTTTGTTTTCCGCGATGAACTTGTTGCCCTGTGTGAGCATGACCTTTCGGATGGCCTGCTGGCAGAGGTGGTAGTCGCGGTAGGGCGGGTACAGACACTGGTCCAGCCGGCTGAGGTTCGACATCAGCGTCTGCATCCCGCGCGTCAGCTCGCCCGTCTCCAGGTCCCGCATACCTGCCGGCAGGTCAGAGGTCACAGACAGGTCAGAGGTCACAGACGGGTCACAGAGGGGTCAGTGGGTCAGCTCGCCCGTCTGAAGGTCCCTCATACCTGCCGGCGGGTCACAAACAGGTCACAGTGGTCAACTCGACCGTCTGCAGGTCCCACATTTATTTGTACTGACGGGGCACAGGTCAGAGAAGGTCAGGGTAGGTCTCCAGGTCACCAAACAGAGAGGTTCAGGTCAGAGTCGGTCGGATCAAGTTTCCGGATAAATCATCACTGTCGACAGGACACGGGTCACAGGTGGTGTACGCACTGCAGGTCACGGGATCAGAATGGGTCAGTTGTGCCCTAACAACGTGATATCAATAGGTATCACCTCACGTCGTTCAGCTGAACTTACAACAAGTCGCCATAATGCCAACGTTAACGCTTTCGTGCTGGTTTTGGAATTTGTATGGCTTTAAAACAGCGACAACTCGGCTGTTTCCGTTCTGTGAGCAGCCTGCTCACCGGCTCTGTAGGCGGCGTCGGTGTCCTGCAGGACCTTGAGCGCCTTCATGATGTTGGTCTCGTGCCCGCAGTGCTGGCAGGTGAAGAGCGGCGTCATCGTCTCCGTGGAGACCGGCAGCGGTCTCTGCCGAGAACCCACGGCGCGGGTATCAGCCTCCGACTCAGGGATGGGCTCCCGATCAGTAATCGAGCGGCGCCCATTGGCGTAACTCGGAACAGGCGTAGGATGGCACTTATTTAATTAACTTATTAAAATGGTAATTAAAGCAACTGAAAACATCTCAACATCTCAATATAACCGGACACTGGGCGGTCGCCTCTGACTATGAGCGTCGGTACCTTGCAGGTGGTGCATTTGAACTTGAGTACCGAGTTGTCCATCTCCTCGAATGTGGGCCACATCTCCGTACACGGCGTGCAGTGACACTCAAACTCGTAACGTTCGCGCAGGTACTGAAACGGAAATTAAACACCTGCTCAAAAGGAAACTGGGTTAAGCAATAAGCGTTGAACATGTAAACGATTTTGACTGAACAGATGCCGAGGTCGTAGGACATAAATATAACTTATCAAATGCAACCGATAAAGTGGCACATCAACAAAGAGGCTGCAGCCTGAACGTTCTGTCCAAGGGTCTTCCTAAATGCTGTGCTAGACGCTGCCTGTCCACAACCGGCTCAATTGGGTCTTTTATAGATTAGCACATTAACAATCGTTCTATGGACAAAATCGTACCTGCAATCGCTCTCTGAGCGGCTTCTGCGTAAATATCGGACCGTAGTTTTCCGCTATGAGGTCTCCCTTCTCGATGTTCTTGATTGCACGAGCGATTACGTTGTTACCGCTGAAATAACTGCAACAACAGAGCAAAGCAATGAGGGTTAAACGAGAACTTCCTGATATGGCATGAAGGCGTGCAACGTGCACGACTAAATGCGCTGTTTTGTTTAAATGTTTTGGTTTATATCGTTAAACCATTTATAAGTTAACAAGTAAAGGAACCCACATAGAGTATAGCTTAGCCTTCTGAGCCTGTCGGCACAGCTGTTGCGTTTGGTACGGTCAATTCCCACCCTCCCGGCGCTCCGTCCGGCCGCGCTCGTCACTGACCGCACGATGCCCGGGTCGCAGGAGTGGTTGAAGAGCGCCAGCGTCGGGTAGACGGCCGCGCCCACGAACACACTCTCCGAGCCGTCCAGGTTGTTGTGGCCCTTCATGCGCAGTTCGGCCACCTCGTGCGCGTTGTAGGGCACCAGTTGAATGTGGTGCAGCAGCAGGCCGCCCACGAACCGGCGCCGGTCGTCCAGGACAGCGGTGTCCACCTCTGACAGGAGAGGGGGGGGGGATGAAAGTCGGATATGTTATTCACGGTTCAGGGGTCGTCCAGAAAAGCATAGTCCAACAGAAATTCATCCCGGCTGCTGAGCACCGATTTATTTTTCCCGGATATTTTACTGCTCACAATCGGCATTTTACTTCTCACCCGCTACACTCTCCCCGTCTCCCTCAGTTACCGCTCACCGTCTCCGAAGTAGCCCTGGAACTGCAGACAGCGCAGCATGAACACGGCCATCAGTGTGAGCGGGAACAGGGTCTCGGGTGTGCGCCGGTCGGTGTGCGCCACCAGCCGGTACACGGCGCCGTAGTCCTGTCCGCTGTAGGGCCCGGCCGGCGGCTGGCTGAGCCGCGGCCGCGCCGCCAGCAGCTGCTGCACGCTGAGCCGGGTGGTCAGCCGCAGCGACAGCAGACACGTCACGCTCATACCGGAGGCGTAGAGCAGCTCCTGGATACGGCACTCCACCCGGTGGTAGGAGCCCAGCGCCGCCTCGCGGCAGGGCAGCGAGCAGAACAGCACGCCGCTGCAGACCGTGCACGGCACGCAGTCGCGGATCCTGACAGCACAGGCACAGGGGGATGGGTGTGGGTGCATTTGGGGCCCGGTAATATGGTACATAATACGGTAATCCACACGGTACATCGGCGGAATCGGCGATCCACGGATCGGGAGAATGATTGGCGGGGGATCGTCACTCGTGCAGGTTTGTGACAAACAGCGCAAATATTACCCATTCTGTCAACGAACATACCAGTGGAGGCGGTTTTTCGCATTCATTATGCGGTGAGGCGGTGTTAATTGTTCCCGTGTTACCTGACGTGGCAGTGCAGGCAGTGGGTGCCGTATTTCTGTAGCGTTACCTGACGTGGCAGTGCAGGCAGTGGGGGCCGTATCTCTGTAGCGGCAGTTACCTGACGTGGCAGTGCAGGCAGTGACATTGTATTTCTCTGGTGATGCCGTCAGTATTGTTCCCGTGTTACCTGACGTGGCAGTGCAGGCAGTGGGGGCCGTATTTCTGTAGCGTTACCTGACGTGGCAGTGCAGGCAGTGACATCATATTTCTGTGGTGATACCGTCTGTATTGATCCCGTGTTACCTGACGTGGCAGTGCAGGCAGTGTGTGCCGTATCTCTGTAGCGTTACCTGACGTGGCAGTGCAGGCAGTGTGTGCCGTATCTCTGTAGCGTTACCTGACGTGGCAGTGCAGGCAGTGGGTGCCGTATCTCTGTACTATTACCTGACGTGGCAGTGCAGGCAGTGAGTGCCGTATTTCTGTAGCGTTACCTGACGTGGCAGTGCAGGCAGTGAGTGCCGTATCTCTGTAGCGTTACCTGACGTGGCAGTGCAGGCAGTGAGTGCCGTATCTCTGTAGCGTTACCTGACGTGGCAGTGCAGGCAGTGAGTGCCGTATCTCTGTAGCGTTACCTGACGTGGCAGTGCAGGCAGTGTGTGCCGTATTTCTCCGGTGATGCCGTCTGTATTGTTCCCGTGTTACCTGACGTGGCAGTGCAGGCAGTGGGTGCCGTATCTCTGTAGCGTTACCTGACGTGGCAGTGCAGGCAGTGAGTGCCGTATCTCTGTAGCGTTACCTGACGTGGCAGTGCAGGCAGTGAGTGCCGTATCTCTGTAGCGTTACCTGACGTGGCAGTGCAGGCAGTGGGTGCCGTATTTCTGTAGCGTTACCTGACGTGGCAGTGCAGGCAGTGGGTGCCGTATCTCTGTAGCGTTACCTGACGTGGCAGTGGAGGCAGCGGGTGCCGTATTTCTGTAGCGTTACCTGACGTGGCAGTGGGGGCAGTGGGGGCCGTATCTCTGTAGCGTTACCTGACGTGGCAGTGTAGGCAGTGAGTGCCGTATCTCTGTGGTGATGCCGTCTGTATTGTTCCCGTGTTACCTACCTGACGTGGCAGTGCAGGCAGTGGGTGCCGTATCTCTGTAGTGTTACCTGACGTGGCAGTGCAGGCAGTGGGTGCCGTATCTCTGTAGCGTAGCGTTACCTGACGTGGCAGTGCAGGCAGTGGGTGCCGTATTTCTCGGGCCGGAGGACGGCCGCGAACGGCTTCTCCACCACGAGAACGTCTCCGACGGCCACCGGCTGGGCGCTGACGGCGAACCGACCCTCCTCGGCAGTCTCCCGCACTGCCACCTGTCGGCCAGAGGCGGAAACTCAGCGGCCCGAGTGGGGCGCGGAATGGGAGGCAGGTGCAGCGCCCGTATATCCATCCAGTGACTACAAATGCTGTATACTTACGTCACTAGCCGATCAAATGCATTTGTTTGTACTTCGCGGTGCAAAAAGAGGGGAGAAGTAAAAATATTCAAAATATAACATTTTATTATAAATCGTCGTCGACAAAAGATTGTAATAGCAGAGCGCCGGCCTTGTATCGATTATGTTGTCCGTTATGGACAATGTTGTACCGACTTTGATACATCGTGACGGTAAACGTACGCAGCCGAGTGGGTCGGTTTCTCACCTTTTTGGACGCTGCCGGGTACATCTGGTTGGCTCCGGCGGTGAGGGACGGCAGCGGAGGGAGCCAGCTGTGCGGCTGGGGGTCTGGAACACGGCCGGCCGGGAGTGAGGGCGGGGCGGGGAGGGGTGCATCATCATTGTCGCTCTGTGTTGTACGCCAGGAATGACCATAATGACCAAAGTGGACAAACTTATTATTCGAAAGCGAAGAGCTTCTACGTATTGCGCTCATACCGACGAATATCTCGAACAGCACCAAATCTATTATCAAAATGTTCTGCTCAGCTTCCATTTAAAAACCACTATGCTATTTATGCACAATGTGCTCTACAGCTGTGTTTACCCACCGGCGTCGGTGTACTTGCTCTTCTCGAAGAGCGCCAGCATCTTCTGCACCTCCTTCTGCCAGTGCATCTGCTTGCCGTCGCCGAGGCTGGCGTCGTCCAGTGCCTTGATGACGCTCTGGAAGGCCGTCTTGGCCTCGGTGAACCGCCTCAGTGCCATCAGACTGCGGGCGCGCCTGGGGAGCGGCAGGGGTCCCCACGGGGGGGGGGGGGGGGGTACATACGTCAGTTGCGACAGGAGACTGAGGAGCGCGACAGAGGACCCCGGGAGGCACGTCAGCGGCAGGAGAGGGCTGCAAGCGGAATTACTCTCCTAAAGAATTGCAAGCGGAATTATTGACATGCAAATAACGTGCAAATGAATAACCGTCTCTGTCGAAGAACCGTCTCACCTGTCGAGCACCTTGTAGCGGAGCGCGGTGGGGTAGCCGGAGAGCAGCGCCAGCTCGATGTCGGCCAGGCAGCGCTGGTGTTTTCCCGTGTGGTAGAGGCAGGCAGACCGGTTGGCGGCGCACACCGCCACCAGCTCGCTGACGCCGTCTGGGGACAGACACGCGTCAGCAGGTCACAGCAGGTCAAATGGCACACAGCAGGTCACACCGCCACCAGCTCACTGACGCCGTCTGGGGACATGGCGTCAGCAGGTCACAGCAGGTCAAGTAGCACACAGCAGGTCACACGGCCACCAGCTCGCTGACGCCGTCTGAGGGGGGGGGGGGGGAGGGGGAGACACACGTCAGCAGGTCACTGACACCGTCACGCCATCAGCTCGCCGACACTCGCCCCTCCCCGCCACTCGCTGCTCACCTTTGTACGGCGCCTTGGCCATGGCCTGGCTGTAGCAGCGCATGGCCGCCGGGTAGTTGCCCTCGGAGAAGAGTTTGTTTCCCTCGTCCTTCCTGGCCCGGGCCTCGGTCTCGTCCTTCTCCTTGTAGACGTGCTGCAGGGCCACCTGGCGCACCTCGGGCAGCTCGTACACGAAGGCCACGCGCTGCTCGTCCGAGCTCAGCGCGCAGAAGCCCGTCCACTGGTCGGCGCTCAGGCTGCGCATCACAGACTGGCTGAACGGCCTGAAGAAGCCGGCCCGCTCCTCGTCCAGTTCCGGCCGCTCCAGAGGCATGGCGGCGGCGGCAGCGACTCCGGGTAGGTGCCAGTCAGAAGCGGGACAACGGTCGGACAGCTCAGGGCGGCAGGGACTCCGGGGAGGTGCCGGTCAGGAGTGGGATCACGGTCGGACAGCTCAGGTTAGCACAGACGGTCTTGGAATACCACTCAGGCGCTCTGTGCCTGTGGTCTCACTCACACTTAGCACAGGACCGCAATTCACAGCCTTCCGCAGGTCACTAGCCGACTCAGACCAAACCAACAACAGGCTATCACTGAGTCCGACGCAAAGTCTGACCACGTTCTCCTCAATAAGCGGCTGCCGACGACTTCGGGAGCGTTCTGCTATGCTCGCCTCGTCCTACCTGAACCGAAGCTGGAAGTACGACGCAGCCGGTGCGACGCTGCTGGGCCCCGACGAGCGCGACGCGACGCGACGGAGCCACGAGCTGTCGGCGGCACGCTGGGCAGCGAGCCAGCGGCCATCGGCGTGGGGCGCTCCTCGCCACTGGAGGTGCAGCTCGAGACGGCGGTACGCTGAGCAGCAGACGAGCTGCAGGTACTGAGCAGCGGGAAAAAGGAGAGGTAAACAACTTAGGTACGGTGCAATCATGGTCTGCAGGAAGCATAACAGCGTCTCATCTAGGTGATCTGAGAGGATGCCTACACATAATGTCTTCAATTTGCATGTCGTCAGCGCTCTGCATAACTTGATCCTCAGGTGTGTATTTTTGGAACAGCAAGGAAGTGAAGGCACCACTCAGCATCTGGCGAGGGAGTAAAAACTACCGTTATCAAACCACCCGACAGATGGCAGGACCTGTACCATTGGCCAGTCCATTGCGTGCTGACGTACCGCCGCGGCCCTCGCACGGAAGGGTCGTGGGCGACACGCGACCCTGCGTCTATCTGTCAGGCCCGGGTCTGAAATAGCCTCGAACGGGGTTAACGGCATGCAGATCAACTTCGCTAGCCAATCCGATAAAACAGCGAAACGAGTTACGTCGCTCCAGAGACCTCCAAAGCACAATACGGTCATGTGACTCATGCATGAAGTGTCATGCACGAGTCACACATTAGTCAGTTGAATAATGCGCCCCATTGACTTTACATCCAGTTCAATAGCTATCGTGGCGTATCTCTTAGTTTTGATCACACCCGAGGTCACCAGTCTTCTTTTTTCGGTACGCGAGCGAACAGATGTCCGTCAATCTAGCAGCATTGATATTCGCGAATCTGCTGCTGGCACCCAGACATTCTGCCTGGCCGAAGATGCTGCTCTGGCAGCGAACTCGCCGAATTTCTGTCTACCAGCAGCAGATTCGCGAATATCAATCTGCTGCTAGAATGACGGACATAACAAACAGCCATCTTCAGCGGTAGGCAAGCACCACAATTGTCCAGCGTTATGGCCTGGTCGGACGCATTTTCCAGCGATTACATCAGCCCGCTGTCTGCAGGACGACTGCCAACACCCCTCCCCCTCCCGCCGGGCACATGACCACATAACTCCCACCATGGCACCTCTAGGGCGTCAGTAACCACAGTACCTACCACCAAACAGCGAGCGATTTGTTCAGCACCTGTATTCCTGTTCAGACACAGCGCATACCACTCGGCTCCTCTCACGTTAGACACACACATGGCAGGAAACAGCTCATCCATAGTAATGGACATGATCATCATATCATTTCTACATAGTGGGGTGCGGCCGGGCGGGCGGCGGCGCCGGGACTGCACAGTCTCTGCCGCGCCCGCCGCAGTGCGCGCACCAATATAACACTCGGCCGGGCGCCCATATTGCTCTGTTCCGGCGGCGGCTCGCCCTGTCGGTCCCCTGTCGTCCGGGCGGACTCGGGCGGTGCGCCGCGCTCAGACTCAAACCCGTACAAATCAGCAGTCCTCGGCCGGCCCGTCCCCCTCAGAGCAGGCGGGCGCGCCGCGGCTCGGCACGCGCCGCCGCGGTCCACGCGAGCGCGCCGCCACTTCTCCGGAGCGCGCCGCGCCGCACCAATCAAAAATAAATATCAACGCCTTCAAAGATCACTAGCCGGAAAACAGCTCACGGAGCGCCGGCGGCGGCTCGTCCACCACGGGCGGAATCTGCCGCCCGCCGCCCGCCCCGGCACCGTCCAGTCTCGCGCGCGGGCGGCGGCGGCACCGGCGGCGGCAGCTAGGTGGCCGGGCCGCCGGCTCCGGGCGGCGGCGGCTGCGGCGCGGCCGGGCCGCCGGCCGCCGACTGGGCGGGAGCGGGCGCGGGCGCGGCGGCCGGCGCCACGGCGGGCGGCGCGGACACCGCCGCCACAGAGGCCGGTACGGACGCCACCACCGAGACGGAGACGGGCGGCGGCGGCGACGGCGCCAGGCTGGGCACCGTCTCCAGCTGAGCCAGCACCTGCGGCGACGCGTTGCTCTTGAGCACCTCGTTCTCGCGCTCGAGGGCGCTGATCTTGTCGACCAGTTTGGAGATGTTGGCCTTGAGGACGTCCACCTCCTCCCTGACTGCCAGCAGCAGGTGTGACTTGACCAGGTCCTGACGGGCACACGGACAGACGTTAGAACTCAGAGACGGCGTACAGGCGCACACACACAACACAGTGTGTACGACGATCGTCTGTGAAAGTAACTATAGTAGCTAAGCGAAACGACTCTTCACCTAACCGCTTCTCATTACAATCACTACCGTAAAGTGGGGCTATTTGAGACAGTGGGGCTATTTTAGACAGTATTTAAAATCGCTATAAAATGAAGATCGTTTGATTTTTGTGTAATATTTTTGCTCAGGGAGGTGTGGAATCGAGCAGTTAATCGCCTGAGCAAAAAATTAAGCATTAATTTTAAGTGGTTTTTATTTTATAGCAATTTTAAATACTGTCTCAAATAGCCCCACTGTCTCAAATAGCCCCACCTTACGATATCGATATTGCCCCTCTATCCCCCCCTGACACATACTCCAAGCTGAACAGAGTTCCAACACGGTAGAAGCTCGCGCTACGATAACCCTATCATCTCTGGAGGACCGTGTGAGATTCGCGCCCGGCAGGAGCTGGCCAAGCACCACACAGAACGACAGTCGCCAGTGCCCAGATCAGCGAAGGACCGATACATCCGCCCAAGGGCGCACACAAGGGGGGGGGGGCACACGGGCCCGTGCCCCCCCATTCGAGTTGGGGGGCCCAACTCGAAGGAAGGGGCCCATTTGAGGCGGCCTTCGGCCGCCTCAAATGGGCCTCTAACTAATCCTTAGACTACCGAAGACCGTGTACAAAGGGCCCTAAAATGGCCTTAAAGGGCCCTCAGATGTCTCAAAAGGCCCTCAGATGGCCTCGAAGGGCCCTCAGTTAGCGTCATAGGGCCCTAATCTGTTGTCAAAGGGCCCTTAGATGGTGTCAAAGGGCCCTCAGATGGCCTTAAGGAGCCCTCAGATGACCTCAAAGGACTCTCAGATGGCCTTAAAGGGCCCTCAGATAGCCTCAAAGGGCCCTCAGCTAACGTCAAACGGACGTCAGAAGGCCTTAAAGGGTGTCAAAGGTCCCTGAGCTGGCGTCAGAGGGCCATGCCCTTGCGTCAAACGGCTCTCCGAAGGCTCTAAAGAGTCCTTTGCTGGTGACAGAGGGCCCCCAGCTGGTGCCAGATGGCCCCCAGCTGGCGCCAAATGGCCATCAGAAGGTCTCAAACGGTCCTCAGCTGGCGTCAAGCGGCCCTCAAAAAGCCTCAAGGGCCCTTAGAAAACCTCAAGGGGCCCTTAGAAGACCTCAAGGGCCCTCAGAAGGCCTTAAAGAGCGTCAAAGGGCCTTGAGCTAGCGTCAGAGGGCCCCCCAGCTAATGCCAGAGGGCCCTGAGCTAGCGTCAAACTTAAAGTGCCCTTAGCTTGTGTCAGAGGGCCCCAGTTGGTGTCAGAGGGTCATCCATTGGCGTCTAATGGCCATCAGAAGGCCCAAAAACACGATCCTCAGCTGGCGTCCAACGGTCCTCAGCTGACGTCAAGAGGCCCTCAAAAGGCCTCAAAGGCCCCTCGACTGCTCATAGGGCCCTTAGAAGGCCTCAATGGGAACTCAAGAGACGTTAAACGGCCCTCAAAAGGCTTGAAAGGGCCCCCTGCTGATGGCAAAGGGCTCGCACCTGAGTCAATAAGAGCCTTGTCAAAAAACGGACCTGAGAAACCTTGCCGGCCCTTCTGCGGGACTCCTACACTTACCGGAGTGGCCCCCGTTTACTGAGGGGCCCTGGTTATTGATGGGGTTCCTCGTTACTTAACGCCTGGTTACCAGGGGGGCCCATGGTTACCTGGTGGGCCCCTGATCAATTGAAAACCCCTGGTCATCTGAAACGCCCCTGATTACCTAAAGGGCCCCTAATCACTTGGATTCAGTGACATAGCAAGGGAGCGAGGGGGTACGTGCCCGTTCTCGGGTTTAGGGTTCCTTCAAAACCGAGGGCCCTGCGGCGCCAGTTGGTAGCAGAGGGCTCGCGCTGGCCGCACTTCAACTCGGAAGGACACCACAGGGCTTGTGGGGGCACGCTATTGGCTCCTATTTAGCCACAATTATCTTCATAAAGGCCCAATGCCGGTTTCTGAGAGACCTCGCCGGCCGCTCAGGGCCCTAGTAACGGCCAACGAGGGATTGGCTGCTATGGCTCTACATCCGTCTGTGATAGACACACGGTCCACACCAGTGTTTCTAAAGGCACCCACAACGGCAACTGCGAGGCCCCTCGCTTCACCTCCAAGGGACCCCCACCAGCGCATCTTAAGGGCCTACATCGGCGGCTCTGAGAGTCCCCACATCGACGCCTCTGATGGCCACGTACCAGTGACTCTGAGGGCCTCTTAGCAGCCTCCGAGTGTCCTTGCCAGCCTATGACGGGCCACTTTCCACTTGCAGGCCATTTTGCAGGGCCACACACATGCCAATGATGACCCCACCAGTGTCTTTAAGCCCTAAGACCCCGCAACGGCGCCTGTGAGGACCCAACACCAGCGCATCTGACGGCCTTTCACTGGCACCTCTGAGCGCGCCACACACCGGTGACTCTGAGGAGCTCGCTCGCTTCGCTCGCTCGTAAAATACCATGTAAATTAGGCATTAGTGTACATGAGGCACACTCCTCGGGCATAAATGATACTTTTGCCTGCCGATTTTCCACATTTTCTCATGCAAAGACCGTTTTAAAGAGACCCGTCTGCCAGTGAGACTGGACCCACCGTGCCTTCCTCCTCCCATGGAAAGGTCCTGGATACATCCTTGCCTGAGCTAACCCCGGGCCACCGGGTGACTCGCGGGCCCGGGGTTCGCGAAAAAAAAGCTAAAAAAAGCATGCTAGCGTAAAAATATATATTATATATGTTTTGAAAATTAAGCTGGTACCGAAATAATTGTTTTACCTACCATGCATTGACAAACCAATTGCTCAAGCTTCAAACCAACCGAAATATAGCCCCGTGGGCCGTATTTTTTTGGGGGGGGGGGGGGCCCTTCGGCATGGGGGGCCCAGTTCGAAGGTCGTGCCCCCCCCCATTCAAAAATCCTGTGTGCGCGCCTGCATCCGCCACGAACCCGCTGCGCAAAATGTGGAGCTCAACAACGTAGAGCGAAAGGCGAGCACACACCAGGAAGATGTAAAACGGCGCGCTATCTGTGATGGAATAGTGAATCTCCGCCGCAGAGCTCTGTGGTTACCACTGAGTCAGACGGGCAGTCTGGAACTGTCTGTGGTGGCCCGCCGCCGCGTCCAGCCTCACGTCCGGTGTCTGTCCGCCGTGTCCCGTCTCACGTCCGGTAGCCAGGGCTCACCGAGGCCGGCTGGCCGCTAGTCAGGAGACTGCTACACGGAATTCCTGGATTACCACACAGCGCCGCCCGGCCCTGCTTCAGCGCAGACACCGTCCACTCGGGACCGACAGAAGTCTAATGGCGCGGTGTGTGGCGCGCTTTGAGCCGGACCGTGCTCGGAAAGGCAGGTGTCCAGTTCCACGGCATCCTACCGGCTGACTGGTCAGCTGTTCACAGAAAGCAGCGGATGTTTGCTGATGCTGATCTAAGCTGCCAAGCGCTGGCCCAGCATCCACTAATGGAAATAAACGCAGTCACATTGGATCTCAAATTGAAATACGATCCCTTCAGTAGTGAAGACTGAAAAAAAACAGCTATCAAGAACGAAAGAACGGAACATTTACCAAATTAGTGTCAACGAAGAACAAAAAGCTCGTCCTGTTTCTTGTTAACACTGCCGCTGGTAAAAAAAACGACATTCGTGACCATCCAATCCAAGCAGGAATCGAATTAATTCGCTATCACGAGCTCGCCGCGTGTATGGACTAGGCTGGAGCACCTGACGGGCAGCGTTCAGCTGAGTGTGTGAACACGTGTCCACAGAACTCCCAGAGTCGGTCGATGGTACTGCGGTGGGCAGCCGGGGAGGGGTGGGGCGCGCCCGGGTGAAGGAGCGGGGCGCGCCCGGCGCCGCAGGGCAGGGGCGGAGCGCGGCCCGGCTGGAGACGAGACGATCGCACCCCATCAGTGAAGTGTAAACACTCCTGAGCATTTTCTCGTCAGTTCCAGGATTTCACCCCACCTAGAATTCTGACAGACCGGTTGCCATGCAAGTATTCGGGTCCGATACCACATATTTCATGTGACTCATGTCCCGTCAAAAGACTGTCAGCAGCGGGCCGGGACGGCTATCAGAGGAAAGGGCACTACTAATTATTAATCAGACTAACATCAGACACATACCTATTAACTATATAAAAACTCACACACATCATCGCACAGAGACGCACCGAACCTGACCACGCCCTCGCCCAGAGTCTACCATTAACCCGCGCCCGAGTATGAGCCGTCGGACGTCTGTCCGGACGGTACGCACCTCGTCATCCACCAGCACGTAGACGTGCTCGTCCACCAGCTTCACGTCAAACACCATTGACGTCTTACGGCGCGGCCGGGCCGGGAACGAGCCCGCTGACGGCACATTTCCGCACACCAGCATCGCTCAGCGCCGGGGCACAACGGGAACCAGCGACAGCCGAGAGAGGAGAGGGCGCACACCACCGACTCGAGGACCGACTGGAGCGAGCCACCCGCGCCCGAGGCAGTCGTGACCCGACCCGGTGTGTCGGAGCGGCGTCTGGATGGCGACTGGCCCCGCGGGCCGCCGCGCGGGCGCCGCTCCCCTGCCGCCCGACCGCCAGATGGCGCCCGGCAGCGGACGGACGGACGGCGCGCCAAGCTGTCTGGGCCGCCGCCGCCGCCGCGCCCGTCGGATCTGGGCCGCACGGCTCGTGTGCCGCCCCCGCCAGACACCGCGACTGCCCCGGTCCGGTCTCCACAGGACCGGAGCGGTAAAACGTCCCTGCCCTGTCGCCCGTCCTTCGCTGGTGCCGGGCGGATGGACGAAAGTGACGAGCTCGGGGTAAACATTCATCTGCTGGACTGTCTCCCTCGCAGCACTGCTGAGTCTGTCACCTCTCCCACAAAGACAGCTCCCCAGTCCCCACTGAGCTAGTGCCCCCTTCTCCGCCGCCACCTGTGCCGTGGGCGGCTTCCCCATGACAACAGACTGTGCCAACGGCGGGGGGTGGGGGGTCGTTTCGCCGAAACCGGCGGTGCAGGTTGCGTATCGGGGCCAGAGAGGGGTCGCCGCCGGGTCAGAATAGCTCCTCCGACCCACCGGGGAGTGGGCGGCACGCGCCATCATGACTGGCATGACGCGGATGGCACAGAGACGGGGCCGGCCCGGGGTCAGGTCAAACCGGGCCGGGCCGGCGCACGGCAGGCCAGACGGACAGCTATTTTAGCAGCGCCCACCCCATCCTGGTCCGCACGGGCGCCGCAGCTCCCCATACAAGGCCGGCCGACGGCAGAGCCAGCCAGCCGGACGGACTAATCTGCGCTTATTAAGGACACGTGTACAGAGTGTACCCCCGACAAACGGCCCCTGCAGTGGGGACAGCGCCGCAACGACGGACAAGAAACGGTCGTTGTTCCGAGCGACGGCCACACAACGTCGACCTAATTACAGTCACCTTGTTAACGACAGTTTCTTCTTCTGAACGAAAATATTGGGTACAAAATATTTTGCGAAAAGTGCAGCAAGATAATAGGACAACAGGCTTTGAATTAGGTTACCTTAAAAGACCAGACAACATAGACACTGCGACCTTGAAAGCGATGGATAACAATCTAGCTTTTTTAGCTAATAGGACGGCGTACCGTAATGATCGATGTCCCTTAGGAATCCAGGGTAAAACATCAGCGTAATTATGGTACGCCGACGAAAGCGATTGTCTGAAGGTCACAGATCACACGTATAGATCCTTTGAAATATGAGGACGAGAATAACATAGGACGACTTCAAAGGCATACTATAGAACTAAGCGCTCGAACCGAGGGACACAGTTGTAAATGGTGAATAGATTGCATTTTCAAGTGTCCTGAACCTAAAGGTTTAATTCCCATTTCAGCAGTCAAGCCCAGTTCTGCCTTTCCATAGCTATTAGCTACGTCACTCATTTACCCCTTGAAATAGCCCTCCAGGCTCCTCTGCAATACCGCCAATCTCTGCCCAACACGGCCCCTCACGCAGAGCGACCGACTCTGTCTTGTAGCAGGACGTGCGTGGCTCGGGAAAGTGGGTCGGGAGGACGCCCCAGGGACGGCCAAGGCCGCCGCTGCCGCCCGGGGGAGGAGAGGAGAGGAGGGGAGAGGAGAGGAGAGGAGGGGAGGGGAGGAGGGGAGGAGGGGAGGGAGAGGAGGGGAGATCGATGGTCCCACTGGATGCGAATAGGCTGCGTATGCTGCCGGGGACGGCCCGCGGGAGGGGCCTAGGGACGGTCGGCCGTCCGTGATGGTAAAACAGCGGCGGCCGCAGAGCAGCGGGGTCATCAACAAGGCGGCGCGCCACACAGAGGAGACAGAGCGAGCAACATCATCATATCTCAGAGACCGAGATGGAGACGTCCACTCAGGGAGCACCGGATTATGGTAATACGAGACGGGTGGTGGCCGGTCACCGCATAATTCGGACCATGACACATTCAGGTGACGCATGATACAAAATGAGTTATTCAGTGATAAAGGACAGAATCTGTAAAAGCTACGTCACCTTGTGATAAATATGAATTTATCGACGACTGCACGGCCCAGTGATAACATAACTGCATAGCCCAGTTATGTTCCAATGACCCGTTCCGCTGAGGAAGAACGAAAAATATGCTATATCCATTAACTAGCTCTTCGTAGACCTGGCAAATCAAACCTCTATTTAATTATCGCTCTCCATATTTATAATGGCTAATCAGACAGGTGCAACGTTCGAGCCTGCCACCAGGCAATGACACATCGCCGCCTATATGACATCAGACAAGGAAATGACGTCATACATCCTCCTCAGCCTCCAATCACGTCCGAAGACTAACCCACGTCTCACGTCAGGAGATCGCCGCGGTGGGTGACATCACAGGGTGAGGTCACACCTTGGTTATGACGTCACACACCACACTCAGGTGACGCCGTTCCCGCTGCTATGGTCGTGTCTGATGGCCTCAGCCGCTCGCCCCGGCCGCCATTACACCGGCTCACCGAGAGCGGCCGGAGCCGGGCCCGCATCACGGACCGCCGAGAACAAAGCCACTCATCGTCAGCTCTGAGCGCCGGGCTGCGGTAGGCGCCGTACAGACAGCCGGCTCGGCACGGCCGCCGGCCATCGACCGGCGATATTTCCCAGTGCCAGGGAGCAATGGCTCAGTGGCACTGGCTTCGGGGCCTCTCCGGCGCCCCTGTAACGTCAGCTGACCGAGGGTCCGTCGGACGGCGCACGGAGGGCGGAGCCACCACCCCGTGATCACGGCAGTCCGAGAGAGGCAGCCGCACGCAACGCGCAGCGCGCGGCAGAGAGAGGACGATAAAAACACGCCCCGAAACCGGCCGGCGGTCACGCGATCCAGAGAGGGGTTCAGCCGAGCCGCCGGGCCCGGCCAGAGTCGGTACCGTGACCGGCCCTGAGCCACGGGGACCAATACGTCAACGAACACCCGGAACTGACAGCGGTCTCGGCACACGTCCCGTGGCCGTAATCAGGGTACGACACGCTACGAGAGGTCACGTGAGGCTCGTCTCGGCAAAAACGTCCCTGCAGCGGACGCGACGCGTAGCCGCGATTATGATCTGCTGCGCTGATCGCACTGATTGGGCATCGATCGCCGATAATGGTCCACCCGGCACTGACGGCAATCACTGACACCGACTGCACCGGCAGAAACTGGCGCCGACTGCAGAGGACAGGCACCGCCGGCAACCGCCGACGCTGGCTGCAGCGGGAAAGGATCGGCGACAATCACTGACACTGACTGCAGAGGGCAGGAACTGGCACCGACTGCGGCCGGCAGGGAAAGGACAGACGCCTCACACACACCGCGCGGTGATTCCCGGCCACCCACTCAATGCGCCGGCACAGCCCTCTGACCCTCCGCCGAACTCCCTCACCCACTCACCATTGCCTGTTCGATTTTGTTGTCGATCGGCTCCGTCTTCTCGACGGCGCCGGAGCTGCCCGGCGAGGTGCTGCAACACACGGGAAGGGGCGCACAGTCAGTCGTCAGTCGGCGCGGCACAGATGGCAGGGAGGCCATACAGGGGCAGCGGGAACTCCGCAGCAGGCGGCAGCGGCCGCACAGGAGACACAGGGCACAACACGGCGGGCGGCAGGGCTCGCACAATCTACAGAGGGCACAACCAAGCGGCAGCAATTAGTTGATACGGGCCGTGATTCTGAAACAGCAACCCAGCGGGCGGCGGCTCCGGTAGATAGCCCGTTCGATTCTCGTGTGGAATGCGGGCCATGTCCGGCCGCTGCAGTGACCTTTACGATAAAGCCGATGGCATTGCCCGTAAAGCTAACGTGTGAGGTTGCGCACTCGGGTTCCGGAGACACTAAGTCCCCGGATCCCCGGACTGCCACGGCAGCTGAATCGGAAGGCGGCACCTACTGCTGAGGACAGCGGCGGGCGCCACAGCTCGCCTGCCGCGGCGCCTAGCACCAGGGGGAGGCTGAGCAGAACAGGTGGCCCGGTTTGTTTGCGTGCACTGTGAACTATGCAGGAAATGTTCAGCAGTGGCGGTGATCCATGGGGGTCAGGGGTCCGAGGGGTCGCAGCCACCTGGCACCGAGCGGAGAAATGAACTCCTGTGTGCTGGTCACCCTCGTCCGAGAGCGTCCTCCAACGCTGGGTCCAACGCAACTGTCGGACCATCTCCCGACATCAACCGGTGGTATCTGGCGAAACACCGGCGGGTGCCAGCGCCGCCCTGTTCCCCGTCCCCTACTTCGGCACGCGGGAGAAGGCCCGGCCTCCTCTGCCAGCCAGTGCAGCGGCCGATCGCCAACGGAAAATCACACCACTTGTAGAGCAATCGCAGCGGACCAGCCGACCTGGAACGAGTCTGAATCGCAACGGGTCATTGACGGGAATAAAGCAAATCAAATTTCCACAGAGATCCCAAATAATCGAAAACTCATGAACCGTGAAAACGGAATGAGTTTTCTGCCGAGAGCAAAGTTTTGATCGTCCCGGACCGAGTGAGATGAACTTCCTGCTAGCTTTGATCAAAGTTAAAAGCTGTCGGAAACTACAGGGAATGAAACTGACATCCTCTGGAAGCTGAAATGTCAAATCTAAATCAACAAATGACATTTCACTCACCAAAAGCCAGCGACGGCGTATTTAAAAATAAGCACCTACTAAATGCAATAGCAGTTGCGCTAAATGGAGCAACCAATACATGGTACAATATTGACACTAACTACAATGCAGCCTATTTGTAACACCATCTCCACTTCCGGCCGTCCACAAGTGTTGGAATCGTGGACAATTGTTTGACCTCGTCTAGCAAATGCTTCCCAAATCGTCCGACCTGTCCATTTCCTCCCGTCTGAAGCCATCCAACGTCGCACCGTTTCCCGCCTAGCTAGAGGTGCCTGACCTCTGACCGTGACCCGTATGACCTCTCGTCGTTTCCCGCCTAGCTAGAGGCGCCTGACCTCTGACCGTGACCCGTATGACCTCTCGTCGTTTCCCGCCTAGCTAGAGGCGCCTGACCTCTGACCGTGACCCGTATGACCTCTCGTCGTTTCCCGCCTAGCTAGAGGCGCCTGACCTCTGACCGTGTCCCGTCTGACCCCTGGTCGCCTCCCGCCTACCTGTACCCGTCCAGGCCATCTGCGCCGTCCGAGGGGGGCGTCGGCACCGGCTTCATGTCAGCAGTTTCCTGACCAACGCTCATCAACGACAGCTGCTGTACCAGCTCAGGCTTCATCGCGACACTTATCTCACGGAGAGTAGAGATCCACTCTTTTCACATATATGGTGCAGAGATCCAGATTTCTCATAGGGGACGCAAAGGTTCAGCTCTCACAGCGGGCGCAAAGATCCACTTCTCTCACCAGAGAGATCCACTCCCCCATCGAACACAGAGAGAGATCACTCAGACGGGCGACGGTCTGGAATTCACCTCACCCCAACACACGTCAGGGCCGCCGGCCAGTGTCGTCGGCCCCATCCCGCCGCGTGTCCCGCGGTCAGCGCGGCCGGGCTGGTGGCGGGCCGGCGCCGCACCGCTCGGCTGACCCGACCCCACACTGCCGCCGGCGGCGGACCGCGGTCGGCGCGCAGCCCAACCATCGATCGACGACCGGCCGGCAAGGTCGGAGACGCAGCCCGCAGACGCACAGCACAGCGGGGAGGACGGACAGACTATTTCTGACATACACACGACGCGACCCTCCACGGCCGTGTGACAGAGGCGCGGCCCCTCTACGGCCGTGAGACACACGTTGCGGCCCCGGTCGCTGAGATCTGATAGAGAAACAGACATGGCCGTAGGATTGGCCTCTTCCCACAGTGACACGCCCACAGATAGGTACCGCCGTAATGAAATCAGCCGAGAAACGTAGTGGACGTGCCACCGAGCGCTATAACATACTAAACATTCGATGATGCAGGAGACAGCAAATAACTCAACCAATTGCCGAAGTCAACCAGCTCAACGAATTAAAAACGGTGACGAGAAGTGAGAAGCTATGTTTGAAGTCCACAAAGCTACATCACATGAAGTGAGCTGTATTGAATAAAACATCCCATGATGGGATATGAATAAATCCATTTCGATGAAACGAGCACTGCCTTTTTAGCGTCCAAGAAATGCATAGGTCACCATCATAAAAGTATCTTTCATGAAACATCATTTTTCATCGAATGTCTTTGCCAGGCGTTTCCAAGTCGGTTCAGTTTACAACAAACAGCTCGAAAAGATACATCTGGAATGGTTCCAACTCATTACAATATCCACCACCGTTACAGCGCTGTAACGTTCCAGTCTCCTTATTCAGCGGTCGGAGTGTAGAAGCCCGGGAGTCCCCGCCATGAGCAAGTGGCGCCTCCTCCATCCCCGCCGTCCTCTCACAGTCGTGTCAGAGCAAACAGCAGCTAATGGCTATCAGCCCGGTGCCGCGCCAGGCACCGCAGCCCCAGAGCGGATGTGGCCGCTCCGGGGGCCCGTGTGTTCCCGGAACAGCGCCACGGCAGGGTGCAGAGTGCGGACCGCGGCACGGGGGCGGAGGGACGTGATAGGTCGCCGGTTCGACGCCGCTTTATGGTTCGTCTGATGATCCCACTGAGGGGTTCAGCGGCAGTGAGCCTCAGGAGCGGCACCGGCAATCGGTGGGGATCGACACCAGCCGGTCACACGACAGCAAGTTGATTGGTTCAATGGCTGACAGATTCAAAGAGCGAGCCAGACCCACATATCGGCTCACACCGCCGGAAGCACCTATGTTCGAGCGTCAAACAAATATCGCTATAAATAAGCTCATGACAAATAAATATATGTGTTCATGGACGTTTGTTTTCTGTGAGCGAACTAGTCCAGAGACCTTCAAATCAGATCCGATACCCGGGTATCACCGCATAGCTGGCAATGAGCAGTCTCATTCCGTTGCATAATCGTTTTCACACCACTACATGGACAAGAAATCGACCAACTCATAATTACCGAAGCGACAACGATATCAAGGAACTGCACTTTGTCAGCTAATACCTCCCCCCCCACACACACACACTAGACAACTGGACATGACGATCTCTGCGCACATTGGGTCATAAGCGCAGCCGCCGAGCGGCGCCGACCACTCAGTAAAGCTCGGTTTTCGATCTCGAAGGTCGCGCCGCAGCCGGCCCGCCTCCAGGCCCGCCGAGGGAGGGGAGGGGTTGGGAGCGGGGCCGGCACACACACACACTGACCTGACGTAGTGTCGGATGAAGAGGCCGATAGCGGCCAGGAACTGTCCGTCGATGACACCGGTCAGCGGCGGCGGCGGCAGCGGCCCGCCGGCCGAGCCCACACACAGCTGCGACGACATGGCCGACCACATGGGAGAGAGAGCGGCCGTCCGCCCGGCTCAGACTCACGGATGGAGGAGGGTCGGCGGCGACTGTGATACTCGGACACGACTTCGAGCCGCGACTAAACGGCGGAGAGACTAGCCTACAAAATACCGGCAGAGGGACCCCTGGCCAGTGAGTCAGTCACAGACAGAGGGGCCCGACCCGCCCCGGTACGAGCGGCAGGTGAGCGGTGTCGGTGGGATCACCCGATGACGCCACGCCGGCTCCGCCAATCGCCGGCCGCCCTGGCCGTATGACGTCGCGTACGGCGCCCAATGGCCGGATGGCAGCGGCGAAATAGCCGCCGGCGGTGCGGGACTTTCTCCGGCGACGGCCTGCAATGGCCGGCCGCGCGTCGGCACGTCCCACCGCGGCAGCGGCAGAGATTGTGGGCCGCGGGCGACATACAACGAGCACGAACCACCGACCGCTAGCCGGGTACCACGGACCACCAGCCGTAGGTACACTCGGGGGCAAATTAATGTTCCACCACTCCCTACCCATCGGGCGATCCCATGGCTCAGCACTGGCTGCTGCCAATGTTGCCTGCCCTCAGCACTGCTCAGCACTGCCTGCCAGTGCCAGTGCTGCCACTGACAGCAGCCAGTTCTGAGCCATGGGAGTCCGATGGGTAGGGAGTGGTGGAACATCAATCTGCCCCCGAGTGTACCTATATCAAGAACCGTGGATAACCGACCACCGACCACGATCAAAAGCCGCATGGCATCGACCCTTGATCGGGTACCATGGATCACGGATCATACTTTATAAAACATACACCCCGGGTCACAGGGCCTTGGCCATGGATTACGGCCACTAAACCACGGAAAGTGGAGGATGCACCTGGCAGCAGCTGCCATCAGCGCAGCTAGCTCGGGAGCACTCGGCACAGCCAGCAGTTCCGGGCCCTGTTTCACCGGTGATAGCAGCACGCTGCTATTACACGTGTCAAATTGGGTTTCCATGGATAAATCAACAAACCATGACGCCGTCAATCTATGTGATGTCATCAAATATTGCTGCTAACATCTTCACGGCCGTGCGATCAAACAAATGCTATCAAACGCATTCAACGAGACAGCAACCCTGTTCCAAACGCAGCTCACGGATTACACGAAACGTCATTAGTGTGACCTCATCACATTACGTCAGCTCGCGCAATTTGATAGTAGCGTGCTGCTATCACCGGTGAAACAGGGCCCAGGACTCCACGGCATCAGCCCAGCGTTCCCTGGTATCAGCCGCGCACCCGCTGCCGCTGACCCGTGGCAGAACCGTAACGGGTGGACGGGCCGGCCGACCATAGAGTAACCGCAGATCGGCCGAGCGACGGCCGGCAGCCGGGAACGTAATGGGAGACCAATCGACCGTGAAACTGGACCCCGTGGCCGGCTCACTCCCCAGTCCATTTACAGACCTGGGGAGTGAGCAGCGGAAGGGCACGCGAAGGGAAACGATGAGCGGACCACGGGCCTGAGTGATGTACAATTATTGATTACCTGGCCAATGATTTACATCTCTGTGAGGCTTTGTAAAAACGGGTGCCCGTCAAAACTGCAAGCTTATGAACAGTGAACACTTTGAACACGCACAGCGCAGAGAGCGATACACTGCAAATAAAACCGCTGTCACGTCTGCAAGAGAGTCACGCACTGTTATGAGTAACAGCAGACCTGATAAGCCGATTATCTAATACATCAAAGGTCAGATATTCAAAGTATACGTCCACACAAGATACGAAACCAAACCACATGCCACCTACGAAGGAGCGCCTACAATTACATGATTCTGCAATCAGCTAAGCGTGCCACAACACGACACAAAACACCACACACTGAAAACTCCGGTCAGCAAACGTGCGAGGAGGTCAGGGAAAATAGGCGATGCCGCCCAGAATCGGCAGTACCTGACCGCAGAACTGCGAGACTGCGGCGGGACGACCGGAAGGGTCAGGTTACCACACACGGACGGTCAATGCCGAGCACGCAGCACACACGCGGGCTGTTAGACTGCCCGGGGACGGGTCAGGTCAGAACCAACCAGCCGGACAGCGGCGGAGACCCCGGCCCGTGTTAGTACAACTGCCGACCGGACCAGACGACACGCAGAAGTCCGCAGTCGTTAGAGGGTTCAGCACACCGCCTGCCCTGGTTCTAGGCCGCAGGTTGGACCGCGCTGGTGGCCACTGTGTACCGGACCGGGTTAGTGAGTCGGAGGCCGGGCGGCCGCCCCGGACCGGGTTAGTGCCGCTGCGCTGTGGAGGGGACAGAGCAGAGCGGGCCACACGCCGTACCTGACCGGCTCGGGCGTCAGCACGCCGCCGTCCGCCGGCGGCGAGGAGCCCAGCACGGCGAAATGGCCCGAGGACAGGGCGCGCGCCAGGCCCGAGAAGCTGCTGTGGACGACAGGCGCCGGCCGGCGAGGTCCGGCAGGACGGAGCGCAGTCAGAGAACAGCGGGTTCGTGCTGTGCGAGTTACACAGACCCACACAGAGACACAGGCCCGGCGACACAGAGCGCAGTCAGTGGACAGCGGGTACACAGACCCACACAGAGACACAGGCCCGGCGACACAGAGCGCAGAGAACAGCGAGTTACACAGACCCACACAGAGACACAGGCCCCATCAAACCCACCCATCAAGCAAGGATCAACCAACCCATCAAACAAGAATAAGTTTCGGAAATACACAATTCCAATTCGTTTGACTTCCCTTCAGCTAGCAGTCTCCATCTCAGCACAGGATAGGAACTTATTCCCCAGTCTCACAACTGCACACAGCCATGGTTTACAGCGCCCTCAGGACTACAAACGCAGCTGAGCACCGCGACATCCTAAGTACCACACCGTTAAAACGCCCCATCACAAGCCACGGGACCGTCACCGGACGAGCTCAACACTCACCACCGGCGACCACCGTGACCCGGCCGGCGGGCTCAGCACTCACCTGAAACAGCAGAGATATAGAGGTCAGACATATGACAACAGTACGGCATATGCATATACAACAGTCAGAGCATGGAACGTCTTATGGACAATCGGTGAGCGTAGGGACTTTGAACCGGAGCCGTGAGGGAAGAGCTACGATTCGCGGCAAAAGAAAACCTGAGCTAAATATAACGGAGTACCCGTGTATGGAAACATTGCGTGTCAATCATTGAGTGCATGCGCCTTTGTTCAGACATGAAACACGCCGCTTTCAACTGTACCATGGATGGACGTGGAACTTTCCGGCACGAGATGACGCTGTTGAGAATACCTAATAGCAGGTAACATCTCAGATACACTATGCTACCAGTATATATAATTGCTAGGTCTGATACATTCATCAACGGTAAATGACCATTCCTCAATCAGCAGTTGCCTCCGAAAATCATCGATATATCACTGGGCAGGTTAAACATAGGAGTGGCCTGAAGGCAACGGGCATTGTCCTGGAGGCAAGATGATGAATCAGAGGTTATCCCGTCGACCACGGATGGCGCTGCAGTCTGCGGCAGAGCAGAAGGCATTGGCCGCACCAGACTCATGGCATCCGATACAGATTACAGGAGCGTCTGTTCAATGAATCACCAGCTGACACGCTCGAACAGACAGCGCTGATCGGCGAGGTTGGCATCGCTCGAATAGTCCGGAGGAAGAAATAGGATCATAGCGTGAGTCAGGCCCCAGACCAATGTCTTCCATGGATCCTGGAGGTCAGGCTGCTACGGCGATGAAAACAGAAACACCGCCAGTAAACCTTGAGCTCATTAACTGAGACGTGAAATAAAGAACTATGTGCCAGGGAGGAAGATAATTTCCGGAAATATTCGGTAGTCCACAGACGCTGAAATTAATGTCAAGGACAAAACACCAGTTACGGCACATCAAAAAGGCTGCACTGACTGCACGGTATAAATAATTTCACCACGACAGTCTGACATCTGTCACAGCAACCTTACGCGAGCGACAAATGGCCCTAAGCCTGCCCGGAATAACGGTCCAAGCTGTCACCACCCCAACGGGGCGCAGCCTTCACGACCTGCCAACTTCCGTGGCGTTCATAATTCACGGCGATTCGTGACTAACAAACCGGCCGTGAGTCACGAAACTCACTAACAGAGCTACTCCACTGCGAGCGTGGTGACGTCCGATGATAACAGGAGAAAATCTGACGGAAAAGGCTGTGCGGGCCCAAGGTCTGCGGGAACGGCAATGGAAGCAGATGACGGCTATTTGGCGGCCTTTTTGCGTCTTACGACATACCGCTATCGCAACTATGGTCCTCTCGCGACGCCAACATGATGCATCGGACAAAAAAGAAGAAGAGAGGTTTGGAATGGCCTCGGGACAATTACCGTACACCGGAACTCCAGCATGACGCCAGTCAATTACCCCAGCGGCTTCGCTGTTCATTCATTTCCGTGTACAACTGCGGATGACGAGACATTCATAACGGTGCCAGCATCCGAGCAGATAAGTTTATGACGCTATGCTGTCAGACGGCTCACAAGTACCCTGCACCAAGGGAATAGTGCCCAGATACGACAGGAGATATAGAGCATGCAGCGATCGCGTGATGTGTTCATATTTGCCCACGGAACAGGGCGCTGTAAAGCCAGGAACTTATCTGCGGTGTGATCTCCAATAGTCCCGGGTCAATAGTGTTGAACGGTGGAACGCTGGGGTTCTTTTGGAGACTGGGAAGGCAAGGAGAGCTGACAAGGAAATCGACGAAAATTTCTGTCCTGGAACCAAACATCGTCTTAATCGGAAGGCTCCCTCTCATATTGTATGCAACCCAAATGGATTGGCGATGGCTTTGCCAAGTGAACTAACATAATTGTGGGAGAAGAGGGATATATACGAATCTTTTAGAACCAGCGAGCGTTTTAAAAACTCGATGGTTGTAAGTCCAGAAAATGCCTCATTTGATAGGTATTGACAAGGAACAATGATTCAGGACATTTTCATGCGGAGTGCGCGCTGCGGACAGTGTCTGTCCCCCCCCCCCCCCCGCGGCGGTGTGCGGCCTCACCTGTCTGCGGCTCCCTCCTGCTCGTCGGTGACGCTCGACTGCACCAGCTCCAGCAGGCTGGCGTTGGGCAGCAGGTCGGGCAGCGTCAGGCCGCCGCCGGTCGGCGAGCGCGGCTCCCCGTCGGCCGGCCGGAACACGGGCACCCCGTCAGCGGCCAGGCGCGCCTCCTCGGGCGTGGCCGGCTGGCTGGTCTGCCGCGCCAGGCCGGCCGCCGGCGCCGCCACCGCCACGCCCAGCGTCATCGGCGCGCCCCGCTCGGCGGCCATGGCGTGCACGTTGGGCGCCGATGCGGCGGCGGCCGCGTCCCGGCCGTGCACCAGGCCGGCCGGCGGCGCCGGCTGCGGCACGCTGAGGGAGGGCTGCGCGGCGCCGGCGCCGCCGCCCGCCGCCGACGCCGGGTCCGGCGTGGCGGCGTCTATCCGCGGCTCTCTCCGCAGGCCGGGCTCGTCGGCAAGACCAGGCAGCGAGGCCTCCTCGGAGGCGGCCGGCTGCGGCGGCGGCTCGAGCTCGCCGGCGCCGGTCAGGTGGACCGAGCTGTGCGCCGAGCTGCCGGCCGAGGCCGTCCCGTCGGCGCCAGCCGCCTCCGGCTGGTCCATGTAGTCCATGCACTGCCAGCGGCCGCGCTTGAACGGCACGTTGGTCTCGATTTTTACCACCTTGAAGCGGCTCTGCCAGGTCTCCTGCAGGTCGTCGCCCGGACTGCCGGGCGCCACGCCCACCGTCAGACCGGTCGGCATCAGGTCCATCTCGATCTCCGAGGGAAACTCGACGATCTCGGCGGTGCCGTGCGCGTCCACCGACTCGAGCGCACCGGGCACCAGCGTGATGCCGAACCCGTCGATGGTGGGGATGACGGGCAGCACCTCTGCGCTGGTGACGCCCGGCGAGGCCGTCAGCTCGCGCGGCGTGAGGCCGGCTGACGGCGGCGGCGTGCCGGCCAGCGGCAGCTGCAGCCGGCCCGGCAGGCCGTCCACGGCGCTGGCGCCGGTCGAGGTGGCCGACAGCCGCGCCGACTCGGCCATGTCAGAGACGTCCTCGTCGCCCGACTCGTCGATCGGGTCCGCGTCCGGCTCGGCGCTGCTCTGCGTGATCGACGTGATCTGAAAGCCCATGCTGTTGCGGTTGCCGATGTCGCCGTCCTCGGTCGGGTCGCCGCCGTTGACCGGCGCGCTGACGCCGTGCTGCGGGGAGCCGCTGGCGCCGTACACGCCCACCTGAGCGGCGGCGGCGGCGGCGGCGGCGGCGGCGGCCAGCCGCGCCTGGTCGGGGTCCGGGGGCGCCGAGTGGTGACCGGCCGCGGCGTAGCGCGCCCACTCGTCGGCGGCCGGCTCCGGCGCGCGCCGCGACACCGGCTCCGGGCCCACCGACAGCTGAGAGGCCGCCATCGGCACCGGCGACGGCGCGCCGCTCAGCTCGGCCGCCGACTGCGACACCGGGCCAGAGCCCGCAATGGAGGCGGGCGCCGGCTGCGCCGCGGGAGCCGAGTGCGGCGCCGCGGGGTGCGCCGAGTCAGAGGCCGGCTGCGCCGCCGGGGCCGAGGAGGCAGCGGGCCCGCCGGCCGGGTGGGTGTTTCGCACAGGCTCCGGCATGACGCCAGGTACCGGGCGGGTCGGCGGCAGCGAACTCCTACACCTGGAAATGTAACAAGGCGTGGTCAGTGAAATGGCCAACAACACAACAAAACACTGCGAAATAATGCTGCAAATAGTCATGGATGCATGGTGCCATTCAGTAAATCTCACTGCTCAAATAAGAAGTGACCTAAAACAAACTGAAAAAGCATCAGCAGCTTGGCTATACCATGAAGCTTCATTCTGCAGAAACTTAATTGCAGAAATATGCCTTCATATGAATCAGAAGTTGATGATCATTATAAGATGGGGTGTTTGCTGCCCAGACTGAAAAGACCTCTATGGTGAAAAGGGATAAAAGAGCAATAATTGATGAATTGATGTTACTAACAAATGTACAGATAAAAATGTGATTCTTGCTAGTCATCTCAATTAGACATGCTCATTCAAAATTAAATGCAAAATGCATATCTCCCTCAACCATCAGTGTTGTAGACATTTTTAAACAAACACAATAAGACTTTCATTCAAGCAGGAACAAAACTCTTACTGAGAGTGGAAATATCTTCAGCCTTAGATGTGAAATGTAGGTAGTTGTGGCAAATTTAATAAACAAATGTTACATGCAATGCCTCCTGTTTTCTACTTAACTGTTAAAATAAAACAATTTGAAACTGAGTCCAAAATGATGACCTTCTGGTACCATTTTCGTTAACTTGTATAAAACTTCAAAAGAAAGAGTTAAGGTATACTATCTTTAATATAGGACATTGTAACTGCAATGGTAAAGCATATCTTACGAGTTTAGGGCTTCCTAGTCTCTCCTAATTTAATGAGTGACATGCAGATGTTTAAGAAATACATGCATTACCCATTATCAATGCCAAAGCATGCACAAACCATCAAGGCTCAAGTATTCGGAAGCATCCACCTACCCACCTTAATTCAAACTGGCTGAGCTCGATAGACATTTCAAGCCCCGACATGACTTAATTGTGACTGAAAATTTACTGATTGAAAATGGATGACGATTCCATCTCCTGAATTACTACAGGACCTATCACAAGAGATTTTGTAGTTACTGCGCCAAATTCGCCCAAAGGAAACACATCAATAAGACACCCTCACAACAAACACCCACGCAAGAACATGTTTAAAATTTCACAGAGCTATGAAAAAGCTCTATATGCTTCGTAGAATACCTACCTTCTGGTGCCGTTTCCAGCAGGGACTGAACAATAATGGCGACCCCTCCCAACCTTCCCCGATCGTTGACGAGCACCGACGCACAAGCTTTTCAGCACTTCTCCCAGTGACCTTTGGGAAGACTGATCTATGAATTATTTACAGTTTTGGGTACAAGACTCCCATATCCATCAAAAACTCAGGTTTGATCGATCAACCAACGCGAAAAATAAGAAATATCGCGTTTTGAAAAATTGCCTACCCATCGCCCATCGCACCCAAAAATTTACCTAAGAGCGTAAATATTTTCAAGCCTTCGATTTTATCATGTTAGTTTTTTGACGTCATCAAAAAAAGTAATTTCTTTTCCTTTTTGCTTCTTTATTTGAATTACACCCATAAGAAAGCATTTGTTTATTTTTCAGTTTTCGGATTGATATCACTGTAATTTTTTTAAATGATCTTACTACTGTATGCTTTTAAAAAACGATCAGAATTGAAATGTTTTTCAAATACTAAGGACGTCATATAAATTTTGTTCCATAATATTTTACTTGCTTCAGCGCTGTGCGTCACGTTTGCATACATTTGAAATTTTAGACGGCGCGCTGGGGGTAGGTCAAGGTAGGTGTGCTGGCTGATTTTCTCAATTTACTATGAATTATTGTTGGTTTTTTGTATGTATTAGGTATTTTAAGACAATCGTTTATTTATCTTCGTTGAGTTATATCACCGCTTGTTAATGATTCCGCAACAAAAAATGGGTAAAATTATCTTTTGACTGTACCTATCAACTTGGAATGTCTAACATTCATTCACATTATTGCTTTATTGTTTTAAATGTAAACATGTGTTCAATGTAGTTGGATAATGTTTTATTTTTACAGGAATTTTACTTCCAGTTAAACTTGCCTTTCAATTTTTAATGTCATGAGTGGGGCAAATAAGATGCCGAAGGATGCGGCTGTGATGGCTGCCATCCTGAAGGAAGCTGGCGTTACATCCTACGATCAACGGGTGATTAACCAGATGCTGGAATTTACATACAGTGAGTAATATAAATCATGGAAATGTGGCTAATGACAAAGTGTCACTTGGATTGGAGCGTTCAGTGTGGTCATTTGGATTAAAGAAATAGAATGCAGGTATGTCAGTTTTATTACAAAATCCACATCTTGTGGTCTATCTTTCAAGCCCGTAACTCATATACACTATCATGTAATGAATTTGATTTGTTTTTGTGTGAATCATCATGCCAATATGCCTTTCTTTCCTCAGAATATGTTACTAATATTCTGGAAGATGCCCGTGTGTACTGCGCTCATGCCAAAAAGAAGAACATTGACCTGGATGACGTGAAGCTGGCAGTGCAGATGCAGCTGGATCAGAACTACACTACACCGCCACCGCGTGATGTATGTCAAGCGATTGGGGGAACAAGTTCAGTGTGTGGTTCATGGGGTGGTTCATGGTCTGAAATGAGCTGCTTATTTAAGCAATAAGCATTTATAAAATTACATAAGGCCTCATCGAGCTGTATTTTAGCACAGGTTTGTGTTATTCTACAAGTATTCAAAATAAGATTGGTGCGCGCCCCGCACACCAGGCAGGAAGTACCCCGGCCGCTGACGCCGAGATGCGCCGTGTTTCAGCTGCTGGCCGACATCGCCCGCACCAGGAACAGCACGCCGCTGCCGCTCATCAAGCCGCAGTGCGGCCTCCGGCTGCCGCCCGACCGCTACTGCCTGCTGGCCACCAACTACAAGCTGAAACCCTCGCACCCGGTCAAAAAGGTAGGTGCCCGCGGCAACCAGCAACTGCAGTTACTGCGCTTGCGTATGCACGCATGTGTTTATGTTACGTTTGTTAAACTGCCTGTGGAAGCTCCTAATCTAGATATTTATCATTCGACATTCCACTTCTCAGTTTTCACATGTGATTTTGACGACGTTCAACAGCGAAGTTCAGCATTTCCCCGATACGTAACTAACTGGCAAAATCTATTATGCTGTGGTTAACCTGTTCCAACGTTTCGTATTGTCTGGGGATCCAGCGACGTCTCGCTGTCCGTTCGGACCACCTGTACCGGCCCGTTCTCCACTCCGACTCCCGGTATCCATTCGCCCCTAGTATCAACTGGAGCCAGCTCTCACGGTCTGTGCCTCCCGAGTCCCGTGTCTCCCGTGTCTCATCCCGTTGTCTCCCCAGCCGTTGGGCCGGCCGGCCGGCGGCTCCGGCTCCCGGGTGACGGTGGGCGCCGCCAAGGGCACCAAGGTGGCCGTGGTGCCCGGCAAGGGCTCCGGCTCCGGCACCGGCTCGCCCATGCCCAAGTTCAAGGTGCAGACCGCGTCCCAGTCCTCTGGTAAGTGGGGAGGGGAGATGACGGTCCGGTGACGGGGAGGGAGAGGGAGAGGTGATTGGACACGGCGGGGCGGATGAAACGCTGTGTTTTCGGAATCGCCGAAATACGAATTGCACCTTACCATGTTTCTAGGCGGATTTTTACTTTTATCGTCGTAAAAAGGGTATTTTGCAGTCCTTGAACTATTTTTGGACCTGAATGTCAGTTAAACCGTATTTTTGTTGTACCTATGCACAGTGTGCAGTTCAAGTATATAGTGCTCGCTAGCATACATTTTTTTTCGTACCCAATTGACGTCGTGTGCATGTGCGTTGTGTGTCGTCTCGCTAGCTTCCGCGCTGCTGCCGTGTTCGCTGTTTTAGAATGCACATCTGTGTATTTCGAGTGTTCCCTCAGGCGGACGTTCTCCATTACCTCACTCCCCCGTCTTCCACAGCGGGCTCTCCGGCGGCGGTGATGCCGCGGATCCAGTTCTCGACACCCACCCCGGACCCCACGCTGGCCGGTCTGAAACGGAAGCGCGAGGACGAGTGACCCGGCCGGGTCACCGTCAGGTCAGCGCCCTGCCCACCCTGCGGGCGACCTCTGGCCTCTCTGAGCTGCTGCTCCGCCGCGCCGCCCCGCTCTCAGTGCCGGTTGACTCCGTAGGGTGTCTGCTGTACGCCGTACGTTCACCGTGTCTGTGTGTGCTGCGTCTGTGGTACATCCGTTCACCGTGTCTGTGTGTGCTGAGGTGGGGTGCGTCTGTGGTACATCCGTTCACCGACTGTATGTGGGTGGTCCAGGGAGGGTAAGAGAAGGTGAACCCCTCTGTGTGTTTGTCGACCGGTGACGTCCACTGCCGAACGAGGACCGGGTGTAAAGGTGAGAATGGTTCGGTGTAATTCAGAGGGCGCCGCGGGCGGTGGTTGTGTGGTTGTGTGAGCAGTGCTGAGACTGCCCCTTAGCCTCAGAGACTGGTGTCAAGTGTGCTTTGTGTTCCATTATACCCCACCGTGTTTGATGCAGAGAGAGGTACAATAATTGTGCCGGGTGTGTTTGGGAAGGGTAGCGAATAGCGATGCTGAGGAGGCTTTACAGTGCCCAGCGGGGGGGGGGGGGGGGTCCAGCTATATCTATAAACAAGGAGTATCGGTTGCAGAGTTCATCGCCATCATCGTTCATACACCATTCGAGGACATATTGTGAATATTACTGATTAGTTACAAATGTGTGCTTTCTCATTCACTATCGTAGGAATAAACTCGTTTTATATGCCTGTCTTTGCTTACCTGCTTCGCCTTTCCAGCTTTGTAGTTGAAGCCTCTGTAGTGCCAGATTGTAGTGTATCGTAGCTGCTGTAGTTTGACTTACTCACATACTACGATTAAATTTATGTGAAGGACTGCTCCGGAAAACAATACAATCCTAGCGATGTTATACAAAAAGAAGAGTGAATTTCTCTGGTAACGCGACATCCCCTATTCCAATATCGCATGGTTTCTCGCATTTATTGCCATGTCTTCAGCTGATCCTGATGGCGACATTGTCAGACATCGTGGTTTCATACGAGCGAAACAGTCGGCGGCATTGGTCCAACAGCATTGGGTCATGCATCGTTAGACACTGAACGTTACGCTACACCACACGATATTCCGACCCACGCCTTCAAGTTACCACGCTGCTAAGAAGGGCTGCTAACGCGACTAACAATAGCTGTCAAACGGTAACACTTGCTGACGCATCGTTTTACGACACAATATCGTTTACATATCGACCATCTCCATATGTTTAACATTTCACCAATAACTAATAACATTTGATTGAAACAATGTCAAAGCGATTAGTTTTCATCCTATAAGTTCATTTAGCGCATTTTTTACATTTTATCCGTCGGCCTCACGATAAAATTAACAGCAAACACATATCAAACCTGTCTCGCCGCTCCAGTGCGATGAATATCATCGTAACGGGCTCACTGCCGGCGCAATGAGGGCGGTCACGGAGCGCTAAACAGTTCAGCGGCGTACCGTTCATCTAAACACATTCACACAGCGGCACGTATCCGCGGTGGGACGTGAAAACGCTCACAGACCGCTGTCGCAGAATCGCCCGGTCACGTTATATCGCACAACCATGCGAGTTGTGGGACGACCGGCTGGGTATGACTGCCAACACCATGCGTGTTGAACAATGTTGGTCTATCTCGGGAGAAAGACGGTTGTTCTATTACGAGCCACGGTCTTCTTGATGTAACGCGGTTGTTATGGCACGCCTCTGCTGGCTCGGAGTTCATGTAGCAGCGTAACACTCATATATGCTGCAGTTCGACGAGTCTGTAATTGCACCTAACGACGTCCATAAATTTAGCTCCTACTTTGTAACACAGCGACTCCCCGGTTATTGCGGCTGCCTTTTATCAGCAAGGTCCTCCCTCGGCGATCCTTTTTTGCACAGACCCACTCGGGTAGGGATGCCAATCGCCATCTCCCATGAGTCACTGGACTCTCCGGCCTCGCTCTCAGTCCCACCGGTCTCAGTGCCGACGTCCCAGCACCCCGGTAGGAAGCCCCCAGCCCTCGGACCGTCCTGCCCGTCACTGGCAGGTGGTGCCGTCGGCGACACAGCTGCCCTCTGCCGGCGTGACGAACAGCTTGCCGCTGGTGCAGGCGCACACCTGGTACGCCTTGGTGTCCACCGGGTTCAGGTTCAGCTGAGAGGTCGTGGAGGCGATCGGCAGGCTGGGCAGCATCACCCGCGGCGAGTCGATCCGAATCTGACAGACGTTGGAGGGGGAGTTAGACTGTGACTGTGAGGTAGGGGGTGTCGAAACGGGACTGGCATGGACCGCACCAGTGCAGTGCGGGGCAAGAGAGGTTAGATGGCAGTGCATTATGACTACCATTGGCTTCAATTGCGACACTATTTTAGGTTTGGGATGGTGAGGCTGTGACGAGCGTTAACATCCAAAGTCGCATCCTCTCGTTCCTGGCCGGCACTCTCCAGACCTCGCCTTTCATGAGGCACCCACCAGTCCTCCCCGAGCCTGAACCTGCCGGCAACCACTCACCGAGCCGCCTGTGGACTGTAGTTTGAGGTCGGTCAGACAGGCGGCGCTGATGTCGCCCGCTCTGGACTCGATGGCCACTCCCAGGGGCGCGGAGATCTGCAGGGACCGTGTGGCCGACTCCAGTCTGAGGGCACGGCAGGGGCGAGGTCAACACTCAGTGACCTCCGCCGCAGCGCCGTTCTTTTTTCTTTCGGGCTGTTATCCTACATTGCCTTGGTGTTTGAATTACACCTTCATGTCTTCATGCATGTTGGAAGTTTCAATGCAGCCCTGCGCCCCCATCGGCCGGTGGGCATATGCCGTTCCGAACACCCAGCTGTTAGACACGGCTGGATTCCATATCCTCTGTCGGTGTATCATGTTTACGCCGGCCCATCCTTGTTTACGCGTGTTATCCGGCGCCCTCCCCACCATCTGAGTAGTTCTCAAACGGAGCGAGCGACAGAGACAGAGATACGGCTGCCCTGGGCGCCGCCTAATTGTCGCGCAGCTGAGACTGGCCAGTAAATTAGAGAACTATTTGTGTGCTCTGTCAACAGGGAGGGTTCGGTGGAGGGCCGTGGGACGCGCCCTTCTGTTTGGACCGGGTGCCGGGTCTGTCACGGCGCGGTGGTGTTGGTTCCTACCGCGGGCCGATGGCCGTGTGAGGGCAGCCAACTGGTTCCGGCGGCGCTTCGTATGTGGTGCCAGTCAATGCTCAATTGGAGCCTCACTGTGGTTTGTCGGACACGAGCAGGACATTTAGTTGGGGGGGGGGGGGGGGGGATTGAACCGCACTACAGGTCATGCGAAAATACATTGAGGGACATGATATAATATTGGGGAAACGTGTGAGCCGGAACTGGACGGCGTTGTTCCGCTGCAGTTTCACTCACTTGAGCTCATCTCCGGCCTCTGCCAGCACGAGCGGCGTCGCCACCGAACCGTCAAACACGGCGCCTCCGTTCCCTGTGATATGAGAGCGGGTCAGTCCCGGCGCGAGACACTGGTCACAGTCGGAGACGGCGCCTCCGTTCCCTGTGACATGACAACGGGTCAGTACTGGCTGCAGTGCGAGACACTGGTCACAGTCAAACACGGCGCCTCCGTTCCCTGTGACATGAGAGCGGGTCAGTTCCGGCTCCAATGCCAGATATCGGCCACTCTCCAACCAAAGGCACCGCTTGATAAACCAGACGCGCTGCTGCGTTACCCGTCTAACACGGTATGTGACAAATTAGGTACGGCTATTGTCAGCAATGGTCGGTATCTAACATATCCGGGATCATGCATATAATATACCCAGAAAGGTTTGAAGTTATTCTGCCCACGAGGACTGAACTTTGCTCGTGGTGTCGGCTGTTGAGGTCTCCGTGAGCTGACCTGTGACCTGGAGAGTGTTGGCGCCCACGGTGACCTGGTGCGGGGAGGCCTCGAATAGGGTGACGCCCGTCTTGTCCGTCACCCGGAACGAGTTGGACATGACGTGCAGCCCGTGCGACCCTGGGGGAGAAGGGGAGCGGACCACGACGCTGACGGGCGGCCGATGCGGGCAATACCAGCGCCCTCAGCTTGTCATGCTGCTCTAGGGCACGCTGAATGAATTCGGGACATTGGGACAGAATGATGAAAGCTTCTGAAGTGTTAAGTGAATTCCATAATTTGCGAAAATATGTGTCTGATCTGTCCTCTCGGCCTTGTGCGACAGACCCTTCAGAATGCTACTTATTTTAATTTGTCACGTCTAGAAAGCGAGAAACGTGGCTGAATGGTATGATTCTCTGCAAAAGGAATTACCTATTTCCGTTTGAAGATCAAGTCAAGTTTCTCACTTCTCAGGAACAATGCATTAATTAGGTAATGTTGCGCATAGACCTCACAACGCCACCTAGAACATCTAGGCTATCACATTTCATATGCACTTTAGTATCAGCATTACAAGTACGCCTACTGTGCGACAAATGTACGGATAATTAATAACAGCAATCCCTTATGACTGCTAAGCGAAGCGCACCACTAGTGGACTAGGCCTGAGCGGACGGAATGCGGGCTGCGGGACTCACCGAGTGCGGGCTGCGGGACTCACCGAGTGCCGGCTGCGGGACTCACCGAGTGTCAGCTGGGACTCGAGCTCCCCAACGGCGTTCCGCACGTTGATTGAGAAGTTTTTCGAGGACTGGAAGCTGATGGGCTGGTGGCGGCTGGAGCGGATGTGGCTGGCCACCAGCTGGTTGAGCACCCACGAGTCGCCCTCGAGCACGATGCCGCCCTTCACCACCCGCAGGTCGCCGATACCGTCCTGGCGAATAGAGCAGGAACATCGCTGGCGGCTACACAAAGATACCTATATTCTTTTACATATAATCATGCTCGTCTTGTCTTTATTTTCAGCGTAAGCCGCAGTGCTCCCCAGAACGGTTACCAGCTATCCCTCCCCGCCTGCCCCGTCAATGGCGGGGCGTACCCAACCGGAATCGACGTGTGCATAAAGAAGCGTCCCGGCATTAGGGCCGCAATTTGATCTGCCTGACGGCCTGAATAAGGGATGCCGGCTACGGCGAGAGACGGCTGGGAAGAGAGAAGGGGAACGGCCGGGAATGGCAACGTCGGTCTGTGTCTGGATTTGTTGCCAAGTTTGTAAATACCATTCGATGATGAAGCATGGGCTATCCATTGGTATTATAACCCGTTCACTTGAGATTTATGACCTAGTATAGAAACATCATGACATTGTCATTTTTATCTGGCATCCAGTGTCATCTTTCCGGTGATCTTTACTCGCCTGTTCGCTTTTCGTCCCGACATTGGATTTCGTTGCCCAGTTCGATCGGGCCGAGCGTCGGCCGGCCACTTTACGGCTCCATTCGTTCTGTTCCGTTTGTGTGCGGCGACTTACAGCCGGCCGACATCCAGTCAGCGCCGCCCCACCGTCCGCCGAGGTATAGGGGATCGGCCGGCCAAATCGGCGCTCATCGGTCGCCAATCTGCCGCCGAGTCGACGCGCCATAAACCAGCCGCCGAGGCGGGAGGGTAGGGGTGTGGTGCTGGTGCAGCCGTAGGGCACCAATTGGAGCACCACCGAACTCCGATCAGAGCACAGCCGAACTCCGCCCCGATCGGCCGGCCATCGGGTGGCGATGGCCCCACTGGGCACTGGTAAACAGGGAAACGAGAGTCCGATCAGCCGGCCGCTGTTCAGCAATCCGCGCCGAGCGGACGGGCGCTCATTGTAGTCTGGGCTCTCGATGTTCTAAACTACATAGAAGCTCGCTTATTTACCAGAAAGGCTGGAAGAATCGATGTCACGGAGCGGCGGAGGAGAGACTTTCAATTCGTGTCGGGCGGTACAGCCTACGTTTCAGGCGTCTGCCTGTGCTGCCATCTATGGGCGGCGGCGGAAGTAGATGTACTGCGGTACAGTATACCAGTTAAGGCTACGTTGATGCTGCCATCTAGCGTCAAGGACGGTAAACACTGCATTATTACCATTTGCGAGCGCTTTTTCAGCTTCGTTTTGTAACGTACTTTTTAGCGGTGGGACAATGCATCGGAGCTTAAAGCTTAGTTAATTAATAAAACACTTTGTAAAACGGAAAGGCCCACATTTCCCACCAAACACCCGCGGCCGCGACCGACATTCTCTCCCGCCGACACCCACGGCTGCCCACAGATCCTCTTGTGTAACTCACCACAGAGAAGTCGAGCACCTTCATGATCCACAGCGTGAGCGCCAGGTTAATGATGACCATCAGCAGCAGCACCAGCAGCAGGCCGTACAGACACCGCTTCCGCCAGCCGAAGATGCCGATCTTGTAGCTGCGGATGTAGAGGTAGGGGTCCGCCTGGCCCTGACCTTCGCCCATGGTGGCAGCTGGCGGGTCCGCTCAGTGGCTGTGGAGCAGAATTGGGTGGGAGTTAGGTCGGGTCAGGTAATTCAGGCAAAAAGACCAGCTATTCTGCTGTCAGTGACGGGACATGGTTTTGCGCGCCTAAACATCACGCACCGTTTCTGTCAGCGGCCTCGCTATCCGTCGCACAATCGAACGGTGCAGTGTGTCCTATTCAGAGACCAAAGGGCGCCAGTGGCCGAGCGGCTAGTCACATCTCTGCAGCGTCCATCACGGCCCGGGCTCAGGTCACACCTCCGGGCCGAGCGCCGGCCGCCGCGGGCCCTCCCCGCGGCTGAACCGGCTCCCGGAGGGAGGGGGCTGTTTTCCAGCTTGTTAGCCAGCGGCTGATGTCCATAATCAGGGTCCGGGCGGCGCCGGAGCCAGAGCCGGACGGAGGCGCGGATCAGAGCCGGACCATCCGGACTGGAGAAATCCGAGCCCGGCTCAGCACAGAGCCCTGCTTAGTGCTGCGCTGTGACGAGGGCGGCAGAGGGAGGGATGGAGGACTAAAACATGACCGAGTCGACTGGAGGATGGTCAGAGGACTGAGCTCCGGCCGTCCCAGCTGGGAGCGGGCACTCCCGTCCTCCGCGCAGTTTAACTGTTCGTCCAATCGGAGATGATGGAAGATTAAAAGGCTGTGACAGTGCGACATTTGATAGAGATTGATGGGCGCTTGGCAGATATAAAGTAAAAGCGTGGTGATGACTGAGACAAATTGGAAATCAATTGAGACGTTTTCATATGCATCGAGCCCAATTTATCCCGACACTTTGAGTCTCATTTGTCATAAATCTCATAAGATAGAAGACGTTTGGGGACTAAACTTCACAAATTGTCAAATTGAGAATGGTAGCAGACATCTTTTTATCATCAGGAAGTTAACACACCTATCTTGTGTAGAAAATCTCCCGATTTAACGATAGGTAGATCCAATCTCAGCCCACCCTACTCTCGCTCTCCTTGTTTTGTCCGGTGACATTTCTCCCATTTTCTGAGCATCCTCCGACCCGCTCGGCCCCTCGGGCGGTGTGTAATTTCCCCTCCCCTCCCCGCCGGGGCCATTTGCCCCGGCGGCCCGTAACGACCTAGGAAGGTGAGCGGTTGAATAACGCGCCGCCGCCGACCGGCTGACGCCCGCGCCGGCTGCCGCTGATGCTGTTTTGATGGTCACGTGACCTCAGGTAATGTATGCCGCGCCAGCCCATCTGCGGGCAGGGGTCGATCGCGGGTGGGGTGAGCGGCACCTTCTCAGGGGTTAAATGGCTCACCGGCGCATACGCGCTAAGGTTAGTGCCAGGAAGATATCTAGAGGAACGGCTGCTTGAGCGTTTCAGATATCTTCAAAGTAAAAAGGGCTCGACGGACCATCGCATGTAAATATCGCCGCGAGAGAGAATAACAAAAAACCATCACTCGTTCGTCTTAAGGTGTAACATGATGGATAAATTGCTATCGGGCTACGCACGTTCCCCGTTTTTCGCCACCGGTGGCTGCGTCTTCCACCGCCTTCCGGAAAACAATCAGTTCGCCAATCATTTGTTTGGTATCGACTTCCATGAAATTGCCTGCGGCTCCCTGGTGGCACCGGCACTATTAGTTTCCGACAATTGAATTTGGCCGGCATTTGGTCGCAAATAGCGACAGAAGGGAGGCGCCTGGCCGGCAGGAGTGCGTTATCTGCGCCGCTCGGAGCGCCGTAATGCACTTAGCCGGCGGTCGGCGCCGGTAACGCGGCCAGCGGTCGACCAACACGATTACCGCTGTTCAACTTTGTCCGGGCCGGCTTGTAACTCGTCCCACGCACTGTTGGCCGGGCCGGACGCCGGGGAACGGCTGTCAGAAGTCATGGGAGGCGGCGCGGCCGAGGCTGACTGGTGGAAGGGTCGTGAGCCGTGAGCATGGGTGGTATCTCACGACCCTTTTGTCACTTATCTGTTTTGGACTTTTATTGGTGTTAGGGGATACTGTCTGCAACGTTAAGTAGCGTTATTAGCACTTCTCCGTTATTTAAGATCAGTCGTCGGTGTGACCCTCCGGTTCCACGGAGCGCCGCGCTGCCCAGCGCCGGGTTCGTCGCACACGCGCGTCTCATTCGCCGCACTCCGTTATTCGCCGAGCGGTGCCGGCCACCGATGGCCAGATATGAAATGTAAATTAGATTCCGAGCCAGACAAATGACCGGCGACGTGCGCTATCTTCTTGAAGCAGTTCCCGGCGGCCGCTCGGGAGAAAACTGTAAATATTGAGCGGGAGCCGACCGGTCATGTCGCGTCGGCCGGAGGATATATGCAGCCATCAGGAGCGCGGCGGAGAGGTTCGGAGTCATGCACGTGACGCGGGCAGCAATGTCGCACGGGTCGGCGGCCCTGCCTCCCGATCGGTATGGCGTGGTAGGGCTATCCGTGTTGAGAGATGGACTGTTTGGCCGGACATCAGTCGACGGGACTGCGTCCTAACGGCTGAACCGTGCCGGGCTTACGTTCCGAGCTAACAGGGAGGGGTAAACAGGCCAGCCTATCTTCCTGCACTGATGAGTGTTGAGTTGTCGAATAAAGAAGTCGCGAATTGACATGCTGGGTCGCCTTTTCCACTGGGTGGCCTTTGGTCCGCAACGACGACATTTGAGCTGAAATTTAAGTGATGTGAACAATTTTACGGTACCGTATTTGCCGGCGCCGAGGCCGTTACCTCGCCGGCCTTCCGTCTCTGCCCTGTCGCTGCTCCTTGTGTCTGGAGCGGCGCCAACCCCAGCCGCGTCCGTCTCAGTGTTTGGCCGGTGGGCCCGGAACCCGCGCCCGATGTCCCGAGATCACTGCCCCGAGCGGCAGCGCCGTGGTGAAATGTTGACTCGCCGCCCGCCAGCCACCGCTCGTGAAGAGATCGGAGTCATAACAACGAGCGGGGCCTGCAGACTGATATTGCCCGCCCTCGCACCCTTACACCCTCGCGGGTCGGTCAGTTACACAAATCATCTGCTGCCGAGTCTCAGCACAATGTCGTGGTATTTCCTGGGCGCGTGTGTTATTCAGCGGCACCTGTCGTCTGCCGAACTTCCCGGCTCTCATTTGGTGTGGAACGAGTTGACGAACTCTACCCTTCCACCGCGGACCGCCGAGAGTGATCGCACTCCTCACACCCGCTCTGTGACGTCACAAAAGAGGCCATCACGGCTGCCCAGTCAGCGCGCCCGGGCCGTGTCGTCTCCATCAGCGGACAAGTTGTGGGCGGTGATTTTTGGGAGGCAATTTCCTGAGAGCGCCGCGCCTAATGTGATATCGGGCGCTGTTTAATCGGCCGAGCGGCGGCAACTCGCCGCCGGTTTAATGACGTCAATGATGGCTCTCGGTCGGAACATTAGCCCGTGTCGCGAGTGGTCGTGAGACGCTCCGCCGGAGCTGTCAGCGGACCTGTCGGCCGGCGACAGGACGGGCCGAGCCGAGGTGCGCCGCTCCGCCGGAGATGTCGGGAGGATCTGTCAGGTGTACCGGTCTGCTGGAGACGGAGCACACGGCGCGGGGAAGGAAGGCTGCAGTTGATATTGATCGTGATCTGAACGAGCGCTTCAATGATATCCGCACTCCGACAAGCCCACATACATGGGTGTGCTCATGCTGTGAGTTCCGCTCAGTTCTGCGTGCCAGCAAAATGACATTTATGTGTCTAGTTCTCTGGTAGAGGTTTGCGACATCTTAGGTTCCCTTCCACTTTCCAGGTATCTTTTTCTTTTTTAACAGAAGAAAACAAATAAATGATAATTTTAAGTCATTAGTTTTCATGAAACGAAAAGGACACGATGACGCCACTGTACCTCCGTCTCGGCATTCTAAAAAAGCCCAACCGAACACCTATTTTTGCATGGGAATAACTGTCAGAGGAGCTGTGCGCTCCTTGCTGTCAAGGGGCATGGCATTGACTGATGCAGTATGCATCGGTCTCGTCCCGAAGGTCTTGCGACGCTGGTCTGCAATTCGAGCGGCGACTCGTCAAAGGCCAACGCCCGGCGGAATTTAATTCGCTTCCACTGCATCATTCGGGGCGTCTTAACTTGTGCCGGCTTTGGTCTGCAGAACACAGTAGCATGTCGGGGATTGGAGTCATGACATAGTTTCCAGGGACTTTGAGAAGAGCAGCGCGTGATTGTGTCGAGATATACGACCGACTCGACCGGCCTGACGACTGACGAGCAGGATCACGCGAACCAGAGATGCATGGGATGACTCGTGTTTTCATTGTGCTAAAGATACTCTAGAAGTTTTCAGCTTTTCGTTTATATTGAGCGTAATTCTCATATTTGTTACGTCAAATGTATAGCTGATTCCCTCGTTTATTAGATGACTTGGAAAAAGCAATGCATTTGTTTGTATTCCCTTTCTTACTCTCAAGTGTTGAGTGCGAAATTGATAATCCGGTATTTTCAGGTATTTCGAAAGTGAAGCGGACAATCTTTTTACACCCACACAAGCACAACAGAGTGTCACTTGTCACATGTCCATTGAGCGACGCTGTGAACAGACCGCCTAGGTAACTGGCCAGGTAGGGACAGGCGTTTGGCGGACAATACGGCCAAAGTCCGTCGTTCTCCCTGCCAGCACCGTGTTCCTGCGGCCCGGAGATGTGAGTGGGCCGAGCAGCAGAGTTTTACACCCGGCACTGCGGCCTCTCAGACCGCTCGGACCGATCGGACCGATCTTGAACCGATGACGGCCGGCGCCGACCGATTGCTCCCGCGGGTGACCGTAAACCGGGCCCGGGTCGGCCGATTCGGCGGCGCCGACAGGCGGAGTGGAAGGTTAGGCGTCCCTCCCTCCCCTCCCCCTCCCTACCTCGGCCGGTCCTCTGAGGGGCACTGAGTTGGACCGCGCGGCGACACGCCGGGCTTGGTGCGCGCGGGGACACGCCGTGTGCCGGTGTTGTTTCAGGTATTGACAGCAGCGACCGGCCGTGCCCGAACAATGCCGGTCCCCGGGGGGACTGGGACCGACGCAACATCACAGGCACTCAGACATTGTTCAGGCCACTAACAATGCCCGCGGAGGAGCTACGCCGGTCGACGAGCGAAATTCGCTCAGTCGGCTGACCGTCAAAAATACTGTAAAAAGCTTGAGGCGGTTGGCAACGTCGCTATGATTCTATTGACGCAAGACCTATAGAATTCAGGCAATAGCATTTTAATTGTTTGGTTGTCTTGGACAAAAGTAAGCGGCGAAAACAAATTGGCAGACAGAGATCTAAACCCCTGCTGGCTATCAGTCATGCTAAAGCAGAGACAGCCCTGTCTCTAATGCTGCTCGATCTCGCCGTTCGGCTACTTCTCCGCGGTGATTTACGGCGGGCCTATCCAAATTCTGAGCGGCTGATGTAGGGGGGCATAAAGCCGGTGTCGATGTGTCAGTGGCACTCTACATGCATGGTGAGCTGGCGGGGATTAATAAAATATGAGTGCGGACCGTTATTCGCCGGGTGGCGAGCGGCGGCGCCGGATTGGAGCGGCCGTTAGCGGGAGACGTATCAGTGCCGGCTGTCAGCGGGGACTGTGTTAGAGCCCGCCGGGAAGGAGCGGGGGAGAGACGTCACCCACCGTGCCATGGGAGTCGGTGGTCACTGGAATGACATTTGCAGTGACCTGTCCCTTGGCTTTGTTTGCCATGCTTTGGGCATGTTCCGGCTATTTGCCTTAGACGTGGCTCTGTAGTCTGGCTCGGGTATGGCTGGCCTACCTGGTTCAGCCTTAGCTCTGCTGTTTGGCTCGGGCATGGCTCTGCCGTACGTGGCCGGCGGGCCCGGCTCTCTCGATGGTACCTGGGTCATAACTGCAGTGGCCGCCATCACCGCCTGGTGGTATGTGCCGACGCCCAGACACCAGGTCTGCCAGCTGGAGGGCACATGGCTCTCTAAATGTGCCGAAACAGCAGACTCCCAGTCAGCCAGACCGCGCGCATGGCGTGTTCAATGGCCTGGTGGATATTTCCACGGGTAAGGGGGAATAGTTCGCCTCCGTGTGGCTGTTCTCGCCGGAATCGCCTTCATGTAAAAGGAGCATCACCTCAGCCTCACATATAATGTATGTGATATACTCGCATTCCTTTGCGATGGTATGTATACTCGTACCTGATCCCTGCCGTCCGATATGGGGTCCGGGGGCGCCTCTGGCCGGGTGTGAACGGGCGCCGTTTTTAATCTCACGCCCGCCTGGAATGCCAAGCGCGGTCGCCGGCCGCGGCCCATGACGAATAAGCGGCGTGTTATCATCGGTAATATGGAGTCGTTTCGGGTCGAGCACGCATCGCGGCGAGCCACGGCGGAATATTAACGGGCGCTGGGGTGTCGGGGGCCACCGGACATCGCCGAGGCGGTGGTACTGGACCGCGGCACACAGTCGCATAGAGGTGTGGGATGTTGTGTCACAGTGTTTACAAATGCAAGCGAGCAACGCTGAACTCGGAACAATAATTGCACGGACTTACTGGCGTGAAATGTACAGGGTGTCCCAGAATTGACCGAACACTTGTTTTCTGGCCAAAAGTACGATTGCGCTCGATTCTAATGAGATAGGAGCATCATACGTTTGTAAGATATCCCTTAGCTATCGAGCTTGAAGACCGTATGCTTTTGATGACCAGTCTCGATTCGAGTCAATTATTATCCAGAGTCAGCAAATAGTAGTCCCTTTCCGTTTTTAGCCATAAGCCGCCAAAAGGCAAGCATGGTGAATCAAGTGCAGTTCTGAGCTATGCAAACGGACTTTCGGCGTGGTTCTTGCTGGAGAGCTCTGGCAGCTTATTTGCAAGCAGGTAGGGGTGAGCAAATCGCAGTTATATCAGCGAGCGAAGCCAGAGAGAGCAAGAGATAACATGGTTGACAAGCCTGGGCGCTGCCAAAACGGAGCATGCACCTGTCGTCAAGCTGGTGGTTGCCATGACATGGTCAACAAACGTCATCGATCTACCTGCAAGCCAGCTAAATGACTGATCTGGGCTAGCTACAAAACATCAGTCTACTTTTCACCCCTATCGTCGACAAAATTTTGGAATTTGGGGCCTCTGAAAGGGAAAATATGCCAAAACTACCGAAAGGGCAGCGCAAATCGCTGCAAATTAGCCATAAAACCTTTTATTTTTAACAAAAAAAGTGAGCTGAAACATTTTGTGGCATTACGAATATCCAGTTGAGGTACTGTGCCCTTTGCACCACTAAAAAAGTCGTGTGTGGACGTCAAATGGAAACAGCGCTACAACAGCGGGGACGGCCAGGCACCCGTCAAAAATTAAAGCGTGATACATTTTGAGCCACGGTGCACTCATTCAGTTTCATGTGCTGCTCCAAACACGACTGTTAACTGAGAGTATCACTGCGGTTATATTATAGCAATACAAAAACTGGTTGCCTTCAAACGATTGGCCATGAACGGGTTTGTTTTGGAAACGAAATCTACGGGAAGCCAAAGGTCGCGTCATGTTCAGGCATGAAGGTTCTCCACTTCCGATGTAAAAAAACAACAACAACGCAACAGTGTTGCAGGCAGAATTTTTGTTTTGGGAGAGAATGCATTATAACCTGGAAACAGTTTGGATATAAATTTTATAGAAAACATATGTGGTATCCTCCTGCAAGAGGGTCAATCAAAATCGGCCTACAACCAGTTTCGGGAGACCCGAAAACCAGCGAAAACCAGCATGGGCTTGCATTAATCCAAAATTGCCGGCTAATCTGGTAAATAACGCGTCCATTGCATGTTTGATATCGTTGCTAGCCTAGTTGACAATATCATACGACAAAAAAGAAAAGTGTGCAATTATTTTTTCCTCATGTTATACGCTGTATAATAGTGTTCGGTCAATTCTGGGACACCCTGTAGATACTCCGTACACACAGGAGTGCAATGCTTTGCAGTGCCGATGATACCAATGGTAAGATATCTAAACTGCGGTTTTATTCTGAACTGCTGTAATCGTTGAATGTTGAGTGAGTCCACCGGTTATTGTCCCGTCGCCACCGCCGGTGACAGCCTCCCCAGCCCACCTCCCCGCTAACGCTCCCCGAGGGGCCGGAGCGGTGCCGCGGCCGGCCGAACACGCCAGTTATGATTAGAACATCCCGGACGGGCAATTCATAAACGGAACTAAACTGCTAAACGCAACAAGTTCACCTCTGCTGAATACCATTTGAAGGACATTATTAACGTGAATACCGCGCACAAGTGGCATGAATGCTGACGTCAATCATGTATCAATGTTTTCTGTAATATTCTGTCTGCCCATTTACCTGAGCAATGTTTTGTCTGCTCGATTCAGAACAGGAATTGAATTGTCACATTGTCGTAAGACCATCCGTCCAGTACCGTTGGCATCGTATGCGACGGCAACACCAATGCGCTGTATTGATGCACATTTGTACTTTGTTCTTTTGCTTAGGTTAGGTTAGAATGTCGTAAACAATTGTTAAGCACCAGTAACGTTTATATTACAATGGTAGCTTTCGGGGGCTACTGCCTCCTTAATCAGCCTGCTATAAATATGTATGTTTTAAAAGAAGATTAGATAGGTTAGGTTTGTTAAGGTTAGGCAGTAGCGGCAGAACACCTTCGTCCTTCAATTAAGGGGGGGGGGGGGCACTGCCGACTTTTGGTCCCATTCTTTCCTTGCAGCACCCATAGGGCTATTGTTAAAATGCCAAAATCAAAGGGGGGCACGGTGCCCCGGTGCCCTCCCCGTTGCGCCGCCTATGAGGTTAGGTTTGAAGTGTCATTATAAAGAAAAGAATCGTTAACGCTTCTAATTAAACTATATGTATATGTTTTACCAAGCACATGACTTTGATTCCTATAAAGGTTCATTAATGAATTGAAAATTTCCAAAAAACTGAAAGCAGGCTCAAAGATCGAGGCAATCTCGTCAAAATGCACAACCAAAGTGAAATCCTTCTTTTGACCGGTCTCCATTCGCGAATCGTTCTTCTGATCGATAAAAGTAATCAAGCAGGTATTTGTCTTTTACAGAATTCGTCACCGAACATGCTATCTTTACACTAGACTTGCTTTCCGATGGCCCAACCCCGTCCCAGGAAGGCGTATACAGTGCACGTCGTTGATCTCACCTGGTCCGCCGGTCGGTCGGTTCCCGGCCGTCCCGACTCTCCGCTCCGAACGGTGACGAGGCGCACTCTCGACTGTTTTCCGGCAAACGCACGGTAAGAAGCGCGCCGCCGCCGGATTAGGAGGCGGCCACCGTGGCACTTTCGCGGCTCTAATGCAGCCGGGCTGGGGCCGCGGCGGTCCTGCCTGCCCCCCGCACCCCACCCCATCCGGCGGCAGGGGCGGCCCGCCTCGGGAGCAGCTCGGCCAATGAGAGGCGCGCGGCGCGAGCGGCGCGGCGGCTCTGTGTATTCTGTATAGCGTATAACCCTACGGCGACCGCGAGCACAGCGCTGCCATAGGCATATTTGCATTTTTGCTTATATTTTCAGTTGTTCTGTGTTGTTTTGTTTTATCCTGACTCTCAGATTCTGTTTGTTGTTTGTTTTCCCCGTAGCTGAAAAGAGGATCACTGTGTAACAGCTGGAAGCTGTGACATTTTTTTTCTCCGTACATCAAAAAGGACATCTCTCACACTCTATACGTAAGGACGATCGCACTGCCTGCCGCGGCGCTGAGCCGGCGTGGGGAGGGGGTCGACCAAACGATCCCCGACTCGTCGGCCGGTCACCATTAAGCGAAGATCAAAGGCTCGCCGAAGGGTGGAGTACAAACACACCCATCCGGGCCGGCGCAGTGGCCGCCGACCAACGCAACGCAGCCGGAAACAGCTGCTCCCGGTGCTGGACCAGCCTCCCGACGCCTGGCGCCACGCACATCCTGCCGACGCAGCTGACAGGAAGGTGGGAGGATGTCGTTGCGGTCAGCCGTCCGGCACAGGCAGGGACCGACATCCGGCGAAAATCGAGTGTGAAAACGTCATCCGGCAGGAGACAGCTGAGACGGATGAGCCGAGCAAGTGAGGATGACGTCACGTTCCGGCGGAATGGAGGAGGAGGGCGACGGTCTCGACTCCGGATGCGAGACGGGATGTCGCCAATTTTCTGCCCCGGTCAGCGAGGCCCGGCGACGCCCGGAACCTCCGGCCCGGAAATCACAGGAGAACAAAAACTCAATGCAGAAGGAGAAGGGATTGAGACAGACCCGAGACCGACCACCGGAGGCCGACCACCAGAGACAGAACGCCTCGGGACTCGGCGCGGGACACCGCCCCGCCCGGCTTCGGCCGGAGCGGCCTCTCTGCTGATCGGATCATCACTGCACCGGACCTCAGCTGGAGTGGACAGCAATCATCAAACACTGTCAAGTGAGTCATCTCATCTGTCCGCCTCATCAAGACTGCCTCCCCGTCATGGACAATTCACCTCCCATTTACCCATCGGATGTCTCTGATCTGGATTACAAATGCCACTCCCTGGGGTCTAACCTGAGCCACCATTAGAGGGTAATGGATTTAACATCGTGGGAGTGTTATTCGGCAGGGAAGGGAGGGCAGATGGTCGCTACATTCCGCTCCCGACCGAGCAGCGCGGCAGTGGGGCGTCTGTTTGTAAAGACGGGGAGGGGCTAATGGGCCTGACTGGTCCGGCCTTGTCTATGGGATAGACAGAGGGGTTAGAGGGACAGCCGGGGCGGGTTAGTAATGGTCAGTGTAGGCTAATGGCTCACCATTACATTGGTATTGGGGTGGCACTATCTGTCGGCCATCACGCGCGCGGTCCGGCCGCAGTGGGGTGTGGGATTCGAGGGGAGGGGAACAGGTCAGGTGGTATCATTTTTGGGGCGCTGGTCACCATTGACGCGTCAAACTACGTCAGATGACGTCATGACAGTTCAATTGGCGATGTTTGTAATTAATCTTTTTTTTCGCGGTGAGGGAGCTAGGATTAGGTTTAAGGCTAGGTTTGTATCGAGAATGGCGAGTTGACTATCTCGATCGCAATGCACCGTTTAGGACTTGAGCTTGACCACTGCTGTATCGCCCGTTTGTAAATATAGCGTGAAAATTTAACAATCTGTCTGGGAAAAAAAGAAGGGAGGGTTACTCCAGATATGTTGCTGATTCGGATTCACAGAGACCGCTAACGTAATTATCATTGAGTCGTCATCGTCGATCACACGGCCTCACGCCGGCCTCACACCACAGGTTCACCGGAGTTAAATGGGACTACGCCACGGCCGTCTGATCATCAATCAACGGAAATGCAATGATCACCCCTCACGACGCGACCATCACAGATACATTTTTTTTTTGAAGCTAGCAGGTCAGCATAAGTTGTTTCATAATCTAACTAGTTTGAACTCGGTAGGCCAGCGTCTCAATCCATTGTCAATCTAGTGTTAATTCCAAGTCTGTCAATCGATTCTCAATTCTTACAAGTGCTATTCGAGATAAATCGACGGTCAGCGTAGGATCGCCACATTCCTGGGACAGATTCACCATTTGGATAAGGTTTGATACGAAGGCGGCCCAAGAAGTCGTGACGTGTTCAGTTACATTCGGATAAGGAGAGTAAACATAAACATCAAACATTATTCTGCTCCTTCGGCAGCTCAGCGCCAGAACAAGAACGCTGGGGGTCTGAATCGCCTTCCGGGTTGTTATTAAATCAGCATTGAGTCGTTTCGTGATTCGCGTTCATATAACCGATACAAATCTGAATCACCTTTTCAATCGTTATAAATTTATCGCTGTTCGTAACCTGTCAATCAATCCCCCTTTCTCTCCTAGCATTATCAGTACCTAACGGATATTGATGCCAGCTCCCCCTTCGAGGTATATCAAAGAATAACGTGGAAATGTTACGGTTGCTAAATTGATGCATCATTTGAGACAATGGATCATAAACATCAAGCGAGTTACCGTTCAATGTGACGTGATTATGTCAAAAAATGTCACCCTGCTTGCACACGCCTAGAGTTGGTTACGGAGGGAAGCGAGAAATTACCGCAGCTCATGTCCTTCATGTAGAATAAAGAATTTGTTCTATTCAGGTCAGATTGTCCCCAGGCCACCTTACTGAACGGGATGCAGATCCTAATTAGCTGATGTTGGACCTGTGAGCTTTTCTCTAAACTGAGCGATTGTAGTCCGCGCGAAATGAAAAATGTATGACCTTGACCTTAAACATGACCTTAAACAATTAACAGGTCAATTGACGCACCAACGGTAGCACCACTAGCGCCACCTACAAGATCCATTGCCTTCGGCACAAACTCCGACAGCGCTCAGATGCAGCTGACAGTACTAGCAGTGCCGCCTAGCGTGAAATAGACCAAGCTGGTTCCCTAAACTGCCGCAAGAGGTCCCTCGTGTCGGCACGCAATTGCGTGTGACTGACTGAAATGAGTGGGTGAGTGAGAGGGCGAATGTGAATGATCATAGTGAGAGAGAGAGAGAGAGAGAGAGTGAGCGAGAGAGAGAGAGAGAGAGAGAGAGAGAGAGAGAGAGAGAGAGCGAGAGAGTGAGTGAGCGAGAGAGTGAGTAGCGTGAGTAAGCGAGAAGGTGAGTGAGCGAGAGAGTGAGTAAGCGAGAGAGTGAGTGAGCGAGAGAGAGAGAGAGAGAGAGAGAGAGAGAGAGAGAGAGAGAGAGAGAGAGAGAGAGAGAGAGAGAGAGAAAGAGGGAGGAGGATGTCGAAGCAAAACGTTTTAATTCAGTCTTTACAAAGATCGACCCCATAAATGAAAGCTTTTGGTACGAATGAGATGCGTGGCACTCTACTGCCACCTAGCCCGTGTAACCTACAACTACATCCACTAGGCGGCGCCAAAAGCGTCGATGAGTCGACGCTCGATGAGTCGATGAGTCGAGAATGGTCGCCGGTCAGGTGTGGAACAAGGTCATATCCCCGCTAAGCTCATAATTACAAGCATTTAAAAATGGTTATCATCTAACTCTCTGCGTTGGCTTAAATTACAGATATCGTATAGATTCGATGAAATATCTTTTGTTTAAAGGACTCAGAGCAATAACAAACCAAAGGTCTGAGTTTCAACTTCGTTTCAACATCTAACATATGAGGGAATCAAACAAGATAGCTTTTGATCACAGGGCACATTCTCAAATGATCTAAATAACATTTAGTGATCATTGCATTGAAATTACACTTAATTTATCGTAAACATCCGAGTAGGGTATGATACTTCATTGCAAATCAGTAGGCAAGGTGTGAATTGCTAATGTAGACCAGAGGAAGCCAAGGGCGTGGGCAGTAGATCTCACATCCAGTCCCGTCGGATTGGAGAGCGCTGGCCCAGCAAGCCCTCAGCTCAGCGGAATCGCGAACAATGCACAAACAGGGACCTGCTGAGAGAAACGAATTATCTGGTAAGACAGCTGGACGAACCCCTCTTTCAACGATTGACCCACGCTGACCTCAGTAGGAAGGCGGACAAATTTGCGGGTGGTCAAAAAAGGGGGAGAAATTGACAGCAGTCACATACGATCAAAATTTTAGTAAATCTTGGTGAACAACTCTACGGTCTAAATCTGGGAGAAACAGGTTACTTTCGTCAGTCGAAACCAAACTCTACATCGCGAGTCAGGTTAACATTAGATTAGCAGACAATTATAGGCTAAAACAGGAATGGGGAAATTAATTGTGTTATGATTGAGCGCGCCTCACTAAAACTTTGACATTGCCACCCCAAGCCTAGGAGAACAGTCATCTCATGTCAAGCGTGGTGTGAAAAGCTACTGACAACTGTACTTATACGAAGTTTTGGAGGGATACACTGAAATTTATGAATTCAGATGATAAATCAGTAACATGCAACAATTCAAGTCATATTATTCCCAGTAACATCCGTTAGTTGATCTCTTTCTATTGACATGATCTATTGAACATGGAATTTCAATGTCAATGACCATTGACCCCTCAGGTCACACTAATCTCATATCTGGCCTTGGATGCTAGCAAAACAGTTTCAGACCAGTGCGGTTTCACTTAAAAGGGATATCCTGGAATTGAAATTTATAAGGCATCATTGAACATGACAAACTTTGTCAGATGGCGGAACAGATACAACGAAGGGCTGTCTATCGGATTGTCCTCTATCCTGGACAGCTACCTTGACTGAGATTATAATAGCAGGTTTGCCAGCAAAAGTACCCACTAGGTAAATAAATCAAATTACCATTAACACTGGAGAAATGGCAATGAGCGTACTATTGATTACACCAGTCTTTGCCGAGCCATCAATTTAGTTTGAAATTAGCACCATTCTCCATTGGACGGTTCCCATTAGCTTGTTAAAGTTACTGCTCTTGCCTTTTTTTTAATTTAGTCTGAATGGGTGAATGGGCAGAGTTGAGAAATCAGAGCTCGCACTAAGCATAGCTTGTTGTGCTGAACTCGGCCTGCCAACCGACCGCGCAATTCCAGTTGCATAGCATAAAATTGTCAGAAAGTTTAACCTGTCCTCAAGACTGGAAGTGGACACAGTCCCCGCTTGATTTGATATAACCATTTCTCATTGCTGATGTTCCCACTCGAATAATTGGATATCACATTTGCCAAAATTTGTATACCTTCAACAACATAGCAATCGGTAAACCGAGCTTCCTTAAATTAGAACACCACAAGTCGATTGCCAATTGCAAGTTAATAAATCATCTGGTCGAGTATGTCAATAAAATCTGCATTATAAAATTGACTCTCATAAATCGGTTCAGTAAGATAACAGGAAATCACATGAATTGGATTGTTTTTAAATCGAAATGCAAAATTGAGACTAATCCGGCGCACCAGGGATGCGGAGCCGGAGCCGGAGTCGGAGCCGGAGCCGCCGGAGCCGGCATATTTTGCCCGGAGCCGGAGCCGGAGCCGGAGCCGTGAAACAATATAGCCCGGAGCCGGAGCCGGAGCCGGAGCCGCCAAAAAAGGGGGCGACTCCGGCTCCTTTTTATTTTTTGAAGAGGAAAAAAATAATTGACCTAGTTCGGTTTGACAGTACAAGGCAGTAAAACATATGGTACTTACGTCATGGGCCATCAAGTGAATGAAAAAATCCGAATATCCCCAGTATCCCACAGTACGCAAACAACTTCCTGTTTGCTCTTCCCCCCCCCCCCCCCACGTCTACTGCATCCCCAGAACATGAGGACCAGTCATCAGGTGACGGCCATTGTTTTCAAACCAGTGCAGTGGACTGCGACTCCCAGCACCGTCTCATCCCACCCCCCCCCCCCCCACCCCTCACCCCCCAATGCAGCCGAGACGGGTGTCAGCTTACGATGGTTCACTGAACTCCGATTCGCGGCGACTGCGTTTCCAATGCCATCGCTTCCTAGCCCTTTGTTCTGCCAGTTCTCTCCGAGGTGCGTTTGCGCGGGGACGCGGTGAGCCGGTCATGGCAAAGAGTAACGCGTATAACCAATCCAATTTTTCTTCCACCCGTATTTAATTGATTGCGTAGGGGATGTACTGAGTCGGAGCCGGAGCCGCCGGAGCCGGAGCCGCCGGAGCCGGACCATTTTACTCGGAGCCGGAGCCGGAGCCGGAGCCGCCATAACATTTCACCCGGAGCCGGAACCGGAGCCGGAGCCGATTTTTTTCTCCGGAGCCGGAGCCGGAGCCGGAGCCGTCTGAAATTTCCACGGCTCCGCATCCCTGCGGCGCACTACCTTAGAGTTCCCTTGATGCAAATACTTACGACCCCAGAGAAATTTGCGACAGCGTGGCGAGGGACGCCAGTCAACAATCCACATAAAAATATTCATGATCACAAATGATTGGGCACTACCGAGAATTGCTTCATTGAAACCACGGGGAACACTCAAGAGAGTCAAGTTGAAATTCCGACCAAAAGTTGGCGTGTCCAAGGTTAGACGATGAGAAGTCAGGATGCACCAACCGCCGACGACACGAGCTTATGACGTCATTACTGATCAACAAGTGTAAACACAGTCTGTTTCCTGGAATATGACGTCACTGAGTGAATATAGCAAGCTACGGTGGAGACGTTTCGGCTGATAGGCGTAAATATCGTGTAGATGAAAGGAGTAGTAGATGGTCTGAGTATTTGGCGGCGCAGATTTCTCTATCCAATGATTTTTTTTTTGTGTTCATGTCGCGGGAAACAAATGACTCGTACCGCGCAGCGGTGCGCACATGGACTGAAGGGATTCTACGGATCAGACAGGTAAGGAGATACAGAAGGAGTGACTCTGAAGTGGTCGATAGATATTGAAACCGGAATTACACAAGGAGGAAAAGATCTAAGGATGGATGCTAGCCGAAGAGGAGGTATGTTGCAACACTTTCATGTGTTTTTGACTCTGCTGATACGTCTAAGTCTACTAGGATCGGAACTGTCTCACGTTACGGAAGAAGTAAGTATGTTAGGCAGATATCGGAACGAAGAACGCCATAAGACGCCCAAGCTGAGAGGTGGGTCAGAGAGAGACGGGGCGAGGGAGCACCCCGCCCAAGGTGAGTGACAAATACGAAGAAGATGATAGAATAATAAGGCGAGGAGTAATACCGCCGGGATGAGGTAAGTGATAAGTCCACCGTCGGAAAGATCGCAGCATACATCACTCATGACGCTAACGCGCTTGAAAACACATCTGCAGGACAGAATTCCACGGCGTCGGATAAAATTGCAGGATAGATTCAGTCATGGAGTCTTTCGAATCACACCGGTCAATGATTCAAAGGCGCCACTTGCGGGTGCCATGACTGCATGAGAGTACTGAGTAGGTGCCTGTCTATGAGCCCGGTGAGACTGCGGTCGTCGGGGTAGCAGGCTTGTGTCCACCGGTTCGTTGGGTGAAAACGCGTAAGACGGTCTCTCACAGAAGGGCTGCAAGGGTCAGTAACCAACGTCCGGCCGCGGGGTTTTAGTAGGGAAACAGAGATGTGCCGTGAGCGGCAGAGGTTGACGGACCAATCATAAGCCACCGAGGAACGCTAATAACTGACGCTACCCGCGTCGATCTTTAGACAAGTAATCGGGGTCAAATGATGTAGGTGTTCGAAGAGAGTGGGCCGGCAGAGATTGATTGAACCAATCACACCCATCGACGAACGCTAATAATGTAATCGCTACCTGCGTTGCACCTTTAGACAAGTAATCAGGGTCAAGTGATGTAGGTGTTCGAGGATATTGGGCCAGGGAGCCCAAGAGGTGCTAGGAAGAGCACACACAATTCCAATGTTGGAATGGGGCGCGATAAGTCGTTGGGAGGTAAGAGTAAGCTTAGATGAAATTTACACTAATCACGGAGTCTATTGAACAAATTGCGTTTATTGTCCCTGATATGTACCGCTGGAGGGAGTTAGAACAATTGCTGGGAGGGACTGAGAGGTCGACGCGGGATCAAATTTATTGTAGTGGGATGAGAGAGGTATGACAAAGAGAGTGAGTCTGAGGGTGGTTGAGGTATGCGTCATATAGTGTAAGGACCAGCGGGAGATCTAATCTCAGCATTGAGGGCGACATTAAATGGGGATGTACTCGATTATCTTTGGGATGATAGGCATTAGAAAGGGAGAGAATGGTGGGTAGCTATCAGGTATCAGATGGTGGCTTCAGGTTATGTCCTCAAGGGAGGCATCAAAATTATATGCTTTGGGGAGACATCCGTGTCCTAAATTCCTTATGAGACAGATACCATCCTAGGCAGTGAAGACTATATGTTGACAAGCGACAAGCCAGCCTCATTATAAATATTGTTTGTGACGAGCCCCAGGCGCAAGGAACGGTGGCGGAAAGGAATCGGTCAGCTTGAAACCAACGGACCGATCAGCAATTGGAAATGGGTGTGTAATTATGTTTGAACAAGAGAGAAATCAAACAGCAAGAAAATCAACTCATTAATCAACCATTTGAGGATCTACCGGCCGAAAACACTCACCTGAGGTTGTTCCAGAGCACGGCGCAGGTCGGCAACCATCTCGGCAAGAAAAACACCCCCAATGAGCGAAATTTTATTAAACAATATTTTTTTTGAAAACATACTCCCCACCGCTTCCGGACCCCCTGGGGGCATCATCACAACTGTTCATGTGCCTCTTAAAAATCGGTATCACCCTGCAAAAAAGTAACTATAAAAAAATAGTAAGCATGAGCCATGGCGCCTCCGGCTCCACTTATGCGTCATGAGCTGTGGAACGATTAGCTTACCGTTCCTGCTAAGCCGTAGCCAGAGTTGTTGACTGAATTTCGCAAATTCATCCAACTCGTGTCCCACGACGTAAAGGCTTACCGATCCTTAGCAGACGTTTCGTATGCCACTTGTGATGCATCCTGCGATAATTATCGACTGGTGTTTGCGACGTGGAAGTGAGTTGTAATTACGCCCTCGTTAGTATACAGACATGAAGGGCGCGATTAGAAGTCCTTGGACACTGGATGAGTCATATCGAGTGAAATGTCAACACATGTCATTATCAGGAACGGCTTGTTTGCATTTATGGCAAAGATATACCTAATAGCCATTTGTTCCTTGCTCTGAATGGTAGTGAGTTATTGGAACTGGGAATTTCGGTCCCTCCAACCAAAGGCTTTCGATAAAATTATGTTTGAAATCCAGTGCTGGATGCGGGGAATGGACACTGAGCTGTATGCTTAGGTCCCTTACCTTGATGACCTCTCGAGGCACCTTATATGCGTCCTTCTCGCCTGCAGTGGAAGATGCTGAAGGGGTCACGCAGGTTTATTAACGGTCTTTCTTCGTAAGTCACCGACTGAGATGAACAGAGTCACCGGTTGACGGGTCAGACAGCTTTTGGAGAGACCTCTTCATCCAGGCTGCCCGAAACACTTCCGGTTTGAGCCAAGCCGTGCCCCGTCCAAGAGCTCTCACGAACACACCAGCACTGTTTGTCTTTTCAAGACCCCGCTGGCCGTCTTTGTCTTGCTTCGCATAAAACTGGAGAAATCCCGTTCGACTTATAATCACACGTTCCGCTGCACTGCACACTGCATAGCCCGCCGGGGTCTAACCCGTTGACTCGGGCGTCCACTTCAGAACATCACTTTAGCTGTTCATTTCACCCAGTCACCTCCACCGTCCAGCGTCATAGGGACGGGCACGTGCGCGGCGCCAGCGGCTATGCCACAGGTGCCACCGGCGAGCCGCCTGGCCCGCGGCCACCGGCGCCCCTGGAGGCGGGCCAACCGGCCCAGTGCTCCCCGAAATAGCGACCCGGCCCGGCCCGGCCCGACCCGGCGGCACCGCGACCCGTGCCGGGGACATGAGCCGACAGTGATTGGTGCTGGCGCCGACAGCAGGTCGGCGGAGACGGGGGCGGCGATGACGGCCAGATAGTCGGACAGACGGGCTGACAGGCGGACGGACACACACAGGGACCGGAACAGAACAGACCGGAACAGAGCAGATCGGAACAGAACAGAACAGACCGGAACGGCCGGGCCGCCGCCAACGCCGTGCAGGTCGGAGCGGTGTGAGCACGCGAGCCGAGAGACGGTGGCGCTGTAAGGACAACGAAATGGGGACCTTGGTTCCGCGGACTGATCGGCCGTGTCTATTTCTTCATTTCCTGAGAGTCTAATTAACATGTTTTACCTGGGTTTGACTTGCACTAACGATCGTGGGTTTGATAAGCTGGGAATGGCTATTTGACTTTTGACCACTCTCCAATCCCCCCTGTATCCTGTGCCGCCCTGCCGCGCCGACCGCCGTCTGTGGCGGTCTGTTATTGTCCCACAGCGTGTGTTTACCGGGGTGTGTGTCCCAGGCCGCTGATCGGGTGACCCCTCCCGCGGGTGGCGCCGCCCACTCGGGATGAATTAATCTACCGCCGCCGCCCGCTCCATTGATTATCGGAGGCGCCAGAGAACACAGGTCCAGACATATGCATGCTGTGCGCGCCGGTATTTTATGCAGGAGCTTATTGCATCCTTACATCTTGAATGCTCACATTGGCATTGCTAAAAAGGGTGGATGGATAATGCCTAAACATGGGCTTTATAAATTTTTCAGTGAGTGCTGCTGAATGCATGTATTGCTGGGAATTCTTAAGCACATTATGACCAACTGGTAGGCGCTAACAATTTTTGACAATATGGCAGTGGTGTTTTATTATTTCGCCTATCATATCCTAATGCTTACCATTTCAAGGACTCGGCCCGTCAGCCGAGTGGTTCTGCCGTCTGCCGGTGCCGCCTCGCCACTCCGATCCAGCCGGCGCCCCGTCCCCTCCCCGCCCCGTCCCCGGCACTGACACGACACGGCTCAACTGAGCGCCATATAAACGGGTGACAAATTGAGCGCCGCAGGCGGCCGGCCGATTTTTCGGCAGTCGCTCCCAGCGCGGCTGTTGTGCCGTTCGCGGCGCGCCGGTGACAAATGACACCTGAACGGCGCGGCAGCGACACCGGCGCGCCCCTGACAAATTAAACAGGCCGATACGAGCGATGGCCCGGCTAATTCAGCGCCGCTGTGTAACGGCGCGGGCCGCGGAGGAACACACGGGCGGGACACTGAGCTGGTGGCGTGGGAGAGGCTTTGTGGCGGCAGAGGTCACATTGTGTCATTAAGGGACGGCGGATGCAATTGTATGGCAGTTATATCTGGATGGTCGAGCCTTGTGTATCTTTTATTCGCCCGTCGTTAAATTCGCTCTGAACTGCACACAAGGCTCGTTTAGGGGCTCGGAAGAGCATGAACCAGGTGCACATCTTCCCCCACAACGTCAGTATCATATGTCAACATCGCTTTCATTCCTTCAATTTCATAGCGACGATCCAGTATGGCCCATCATCAGCGATTTGACAGCTTTACACCGCCCTGCCTGCCGTGGTGCTGTGGGCGCACCTCTAGTCCCCACGACCTGCCGCTCCCTCTACACTCTACAGTCTACACCGACGGCGCTGAGGCGCCGGTACTGCGGCCGTACCGTAGGTGTCGCTGTCGGCGGCTGTTGGGCCCGTCGACGTCGGGTGGTCTCCAAGGCAGCGGTAACCTAGGTGTCTCTGTCGGTGGCTGTCGGGTCGGTGGAGGTCGTGTGGTCTCCACGGTGCAGGCCGTACCGTAGGTGTCGCTGCCGGCGGCTGTCGAGTCTGTGGAGGTCAGATGGTCTCCACAGGTATAGTGTAGGTGTCTCTGTCGGCGGCTGTCGGGTCGGTGGAGGTCGGGTGGTCTCCACGGCGGCGGCGGTACCGTACATATGTAGATGTCACTGTCGGCAGCTTTGGGGCCGATGGAGGTCAGATGGTCGGGACAGGGACGTCCGGGGTACGGCGTAGGACAACATGGAAAGGGCTTCGCGCTGCGGGCAGCTGCCGATGCTGTGCCCGGTTCTGTCCTGCCCCAGCTCGCTGCTATGCACCTGACGGCTATCGCCTATCAACATCCAATTTTAACAAATATCATATAGGCATAATACCTTCTCATTAGGTTGTATCAGTTCCCACAGAGGACAAGGCGCATAGTAGCTAGCTTTGAAGCTGGAAGGTCTGATCATTGGTTCCAAATCCTGGCATGGCAAAAAGAGCTTGAAATGAATGCAAGACATTGCTGTTTTGTTTGACGCTCTTTTAAGTGCAGTTGAGTGCTACTCACCAGTAAAACGCCTTTTGGGCGAAGAACGAGCGAGCGAGATAGTGAGCCCTGCACGTGCGGAAGGGCGAGAAGGTACTTCCAATGGGCTTGCGCAAAGCACCCCTCTAACCTATGTTTTAGGGCCTTGCTCTAACCGATCGCTAGTGGTGTACCAAATTTGAACGCAATCGGCCCAGCCGTTCCTGAGATCTGAAAGCGGCACTCTGCACGTGCGCACGTGCAAACGGGGTCCAAACTGACTTTTGCACGGCACCCTACTAACTGGTCCCCAGCCGTGTACCAAATTTGAGCGCAATCGGCCCAGCCGTTCTCGAGATCTGGAAGCGCCCTCTGCACGTGCGCACGTGCAGTAGCACCTTAACCGCAACACATGGGAGTGCATTGCCTCAGCCTGGTGGGTGCCTACCTGTATGCCAAGTTTCAGCGAAATCGCCCCAGTAATTACCGAGTTATTAAAATGGGAACAAATTTGACACCTCTTATTGTTGTATTTTGCACGTGCACTGGGGGTGACCCACATGCATCGAGAGTATCCTATTTTTGGTAGAAGGAATGCTGCTACCCTACAAAAATTACCGCAAGTCAATCGCCCAAGCGGCTGCTGAGATATGAGCCTCTCAAAATCACTACTTTTGCAAAACAGCTTGAACACCCTTGATTTTTCACGTGGCACGTGCCACGACGGTCACTGAGGTGTATCAAAAGTAGTCAATTACGGGGTAGAAGGGATGGAGCTACCCAGCAAAAAAGACCGCAGGCCAATCGGTCCAGCGGTTGCTGAGATATAAGCCTCTCAAAAGCGTTACAGGCCGGGCCGGGCCGGGCCGGGCCGCTCATACTGAGATTTTTCCGTTATATTGAAAAGACTCGCTGCGCTCGCTCGCTCGTAACAACATGACAGCTGAGACGAGGGTGATTGTAGCGTAGCTGCTATCAGCACAAGACACGCACACGCTAATACTGCCAATATGACTGTCTCGGAATTCTGGCACCGAGACATCCAGCTGCATTCCTCGTCAGTAGGTATATACAGCCCTCGCCAACCGTCGAGCTGTCAGAGTGCTCTAGTACTCGCCGTTACCATGGTATTTGCAAGTGGCTCAACTCCCCGGCGGATTGTTTGAATTGGCGTGATTATGAGCGATGTGTCTGGGGTCCGAGATCGACGAGTCAGAACACTTAACGTGATGTAAGCAATGCAGCCGCGTGTCAGCTGGTATCTGAGAGATGTCGGGGTTATTACTCGGGAAAAAGGCCAATTTATGCAAGTGACTGCCCGCAATGCCACGCAGCACGCTAAATATGTTATGCCGGTCACTCGCATTGGATTGCAGACTTATTTATTTATTTCGACGAGTCGCGATCCATTGAAATCCCTTATTCCTTATTCAGCTCAAATATCTGATCAGTGGACAGAGCAAGCTCCTGAGCGTTTCGTAACCCGTCTCATGCAAGTGTCAACCTACTGATGTGTGCACTGGACGGCTGTAATTGGCAGCCGGCGGCACCGGTGACGCTGCGGCCTTGACCACCTGCGGGGACTGATTCTCGAGGCTCCGACATCCACAAACAGCGTACCTATTCCACCCACACTCCACAGGGGCCGGTGTGGCCGTGACTGGGGCGGCCGGCGCCCGGTGTGGGCGGCCCGCCGCCGCCGCCGCCCTGATCAGCCGCCCGCCGCTGCCACTGAGGGGTCAGTCGGGGGGCCGGGCGGGCGGGCGCCGGCCACTCGTGCGCTGTGCTCCGCCGGTGGCGGTGGCAGCGGCGGCGGCTGTGGTGTGGTGGCTGTGGCGGTGGTCTACTGACCCGGTCAGATACACACAGGTGAGCGGCCCGGTGCCGTCCCCTCCCCTCCCCCTCCCAGTCTACTGATGACGTCAGCACACCTGGCCAGACGGGCCTCCGGAGCAGCGAATGGCAAGCATTACCGAATACGTCGGCATGCATCCGTGCTGCAGCTGAGCTGACCGTGCCTGGACCGGGCCGGGGGGGGGGGGGGGTGCCGATCGAGTGGCCGACAGGCTACCGCGGGCCGTGTTGCTAAGACGGGGACCGGGAGGCCGTATAATAAACGTTCCGATAATACAGACACCCACATCAGACAGGAAGGGATAACTTGAAGTTTCTTGTAAGGTGTGGTTCAACCGCTTATCCTTACATTGTGCATTTGTTTCTTGTCGTCATGAGATCGTCATTCGCTGAACCTGAAGTCAGGTCGACGAGTCCAATCAGTGCATACCACAGCCTCTGGTGCTTCCTGGTTGGTTTTACTGCAGGTCGGTTCTCCGATGTTAAACGCCGTCACAGCATGAACGGTCGGAGGGCTGGCGCGGCAGGCCCTTTGGACGGCTGAACGAGGCGCAGCGAGACTGGAGTCTGACGGGCCAGTGTGGTTTACTCTCGGGACAGCTTTGTCCTGCTGCTACCGGGCCAGAGGTGGTGAGTTGCTGGCCGGGTAGTGTTGGCTATTCCTCAGGGCAGCTGGCCGGGCAGCTGTACCAGCTGTGCTGGTGAGTGGCTGTCAGGAAGTGCTGGATATTCCACAGGGCAGTTGTCGCCGGCTGTTGGAGGGTGCTCTCAGTGTTGGTTATTCCTCAGAGCAGCTGTGCCGGCCGTTGCTGGGCGCTGACACGGCAATGCGGCCCGCCGGCACCGGCTGGACGGCCGCCAGTGCCGGCCAGCGGCGGGCCGGTCACCCCACAGACTACCGGGTCTCACTGCCATTGTGTACCGGTCACCCCACAGACTGCCGGGTCTCACTGCCACTGTATCGGTGTGCCGGTCACCCACAGACTGCCGGGTACGGCCGAGCGCTCCCGAGACGACCTACCGCTCTCTGCAAGACTGGCAGCAACAGCTTACCTAGCGCGCATAGACTCATGGGTAATGATCATTTCGACGTTTGTTTCAGGTGCTTCTAAAGGAATCCTCACCATGGGGCAGTGTTTTTCAAGACAGAGACATAAACGGGAGTATTTCTCCATCAACCGGGCTGACAAGAGCGATATCGTGCTGCCCAAGCCAGCGACTTCGGACTGTGAGTAACCAGACAACGCCAAACACAATCTATTTTACTGGGGGAAAAAACTGAAACGTTCGGCTTTTCGTATGCTTTGCCCAAGTACGACGACTCTTATATCACAAATGGATAAAGCAGTTGGTGTAGGAATTGATTCTAAATTACAACCATTTGCACGATAGTGCAGTTAATTTCCATCAGCGGCATAGCATTGGGTAGCTTCGTCACGACACTCGATAGCCCGTTTAATTACTCGTCTCTGTCACCACCCTCGGCCGTTAGCGCGGACTGCTCCTCGCCTGCCGCCCGCCGCACCTGTGCGGCTTCGTCCCCGGCGGTGGCGAGCGGAACCGAAACTACTGTTTTCGCCCCTCCGCCCCACGCACAGCCGCCCCCGCCCCCGCCCTGCAGCACATATCCACGGCCGCCCACGCGGGCAGCACTGGACACGCACGGCAGTTCGGGCGGCCTCGTGACGATGGGACCGGTTCGTGACTGTCGGAGGCTGAATGGCCACAATGGAATGACACAGCCCGGCGCTGGGTTAGCGTGTCGTGTGCGTGCGTCCGTTGAAGTCTCCCGAAGGACGCAGGAAGCCGGCCTCCAGCGCTAGCTACCGGTGTTCGCTGTGTAAATTACGCCTCAGCTCACACAGGGCTGGCGGGACTCGGGAGAGCTGGTCGTATCCTTGTTCCGTCACTGATAGATGCCACATCCCGGCCGCCGGGTGAGAGGACGGACGTGGGCGGTGAGCAGGTGGGGAGATAAACAGAGCGGGGTCGGCGCTACGACGGCAGAGGGATCCGATCGGGCCCGAGTCATAAGATCGGGCCGGTCAGGAATACACTCAAAGCCCAAATTTGACTACCTTATAAGCATCCTGTCGGGACAAGTATTGGTGTGTAGTTATGAATACAACATCGACAATTATATGAATTACTAAGGAACTCGGAAGAAAATGTGATCAAAGTCATAAAAGGAACATTTTACGAAACATTTAGCTGTTGTCTGTAGAAGATAACATTTTGCAATGGTAATGCTGGGTGGTGGTGGGGGACATGAAACTATTAGAGCCTTGGTTGATGCAAAGTTTGCAGCTGTTATCTTACGAAGTTCTCCGAATAGCTCTCACGGGATGACTTTATTTTTAAAGCTCCCATGGGGCGTCTATGTTTTCCCCGACTTGGCGAGTGTGCCGGCGAATGTTCCGGCGCGGTCGGCGGCGCTCCTGGCGCTGCAACGGTGGACTGCGGCGCTCCCGGCGCTGTAGTCCTGTCGGCGGCGGTCCCGGCGCTGCCACTGACGCGGCTGAGCGTGCCGCGCCGCCAGTATTTACCCGGCCCGGGCCCAGGGCACGGCCTTTGAAGTACACGCCATCGACAGGGCGGCTCGGGGCGCCGGCATCCCGACGAGACGGGCGGTCCCGCTGTTCGACTCGTGTTTGCTGTTGTGACGAGGGAGCCCCGTTTACCTCCGCGCGCCTGCTCCAGCCGGCAGCTGCGCGCAGCTCAGCGGCGCGTGCTCTCCGCTCGCACCGTTCAACGCCACTGCTCGCTGCAGAGATCGGGTGTCTGGGGCGCAGACAGCCCGCGGAGGGAGGGGTATTCTGAATTCTGATGAAGGTGACGTTTCGTGGTAGCGCCGGAGATAGGGATGACCGGTGGCCGAGCTCTGGCGCCGAGCGCCAGGACAGGGGCGCATTGTGCCGCCGGACCTGTGGGCCCGGTGACTTCATCCCCCACCGCTAGCCGACAGCTGTGCGGTCACCTCGGCGCCGGCTCTGCAGTGGTCCTCGGACCCCCAGCAAGCACAGCTAGGTGCGCGAGGGCGCTCTAAATGTTTCCATGTTTCTCGTATCGCCCCGCGGACCCTCTCACCGTCCCAGAACTCTCATATCGGCCCATCCCTGGGGCTCTCTCTCCCTCTCCAAGAGCCCTCTCAGTGCTCGCCCCCGGGGGCGCTCCCGCCGCCCCGCCCCGGCCGGTGTCTGCGGGCCGTCACCGTTCGTGTATCTGGAGTGGCGCTGCCGCAGCTAAACACGGCCGGGCCCGTTTACAGAGGGGCTCTCGGGCTGGCAGCGGGCGCCGTCCAGTGGCCGTATTTACGGCCGGCCGCCGCCGGGGGTCTGCGCACACCCGCCGCCATTGTTTCGGCCGGCGAGAGGGTCCGGCGAGCGAACCACGGCGCACAGCCCCGGCCCGACCGTGTGCTGATCCGACCCTGGCGAACGCACGGACAGCTCTGGTCCGCGGCGACCGGCCGACTGTGCTGGCCATGTCGGGTGTGTCTGTAATAGTCGATCATACGACCATCCGACCTGCCGTCCGGCTGCAGCCGGCCGCTGCTGGCGGCTCTGACCGCCCAATGGACAGCTGGAATGAACGATGACCGTCAGCGAGCTGGGAGACAGGTGACGGCTGTCTGATCTCCGGTGATCGGTCAGACGGGTCACCGGGCCGGGGGACTCGTATCCTCGGGCTCAGGGGTGGAAGGTGGTCTGCAAGGCGGATCCTCGTGGTATTATGGACCCCAGAGGCCCCGAGCAGTGAGCACGGGTCGAGACAGAGGAGGTCATGATATCACTGGTTCTGGAGGTTAGGTAATGAAATGATGACATAGGTTTACAGGGGTAATTGTAGCATCTGAGAAAACAGCCACGGCTCATTAAGTTATCGATTATGAGCCCTCCAGCCGGGTGTGTTATCGCGTCTGCAGTCCGTGCCTGGGCCGGTTAGTGGTCGTTGTCGGCGTCAGAAGAACTTTCACACGGCTCCTGCTCTCGGCGGTCACAAAGAGCACTCAGAACTCGTAACCCCTGATCTCAGAACCAGACCGTTCTCCGCCAGCACCGAGCGGCAGACGTCTGCCAGACGACTCACGGCGGTGTGACCTTTATCTTCAGCCGCAGACGGTGTGACCTATAGCGGCCCGCAGACGGTGACGGCGCCTCTCAAAGGGTATCAGGCGGCGCCGGTCTGACGCCATTAGGTGCACACAGTCACTCGCCGCCGCCGATCTCAGATCCGCCAGAGGTCTGTGGTCGGACAGGGGGCCAATTGTACGTACTGGCGCCGTCTGGTGTAACATAGCAGAGTCAACATCGACTGTTGCGATCAGAGCGGTTACAAGCCTTTCAGCAACGGCTGATACAGTCACCATAGTAAATACACTTGAGACGCGGGCGCCAGGGGTTGATCCTTATGAAACAATAGTGCCTAAGAGACGTCTGAGCAGTGCCCGGTTTTCCGTGTACCTTGTCAATGCAGCGGGGGGGGGGGGGGGCTGACCGTTGGCGTTACATTCAGTTCATGGGGCACCAAAGGTAGCTAACGGTTCTTTTCCCCGACTCAAATAATAAATAATGCATTGTCAGACTATTCGTGGGGTCCATAATATTTCCTCTTTAAATCAACAATCAGGCGCTGAATTTCGCGTCAAATAAAAATACAAATCAGCTCTCAGTTCCTAAACTGAGCGTGACACGGGCACAAACAGCCGTGTCTATGGCGCTGGGGCGGGCTGACGTCATCACCGGGAGCCGGGTGATCGCTACTGTAACAACAGAGCGGGACGAGACCGGGGGCTGGCGGGGTGCAGGGCGCACACCGACAGCGGTGTGACGCTGTGGGGACCGGGGGCGGGGGACCGACACAGCGACCAGTGATCCGCGAAAACCCACCAGAAATCGTAACTGTAGTGAGCCGGGGAGGACCACCAGCAGTGACCCCTTCAGTGACCGGAGGCGGACCACCTCAGTGACCCGGGGACGGACCGCCCGCAGTGACCTCTGCTGTGACCGGGGGCGGGCCATCTCAGTGACACCGACCCGCACGGCCCCGGGCGCCGGCGGCGGCTCCTGCGGGGTGCCCGCGGCGGCCGCCCCGGTGCCGCCGGCAATCGGCTGCATACAGTCGGCCGCCGCCTTCTGTTGAGCTTGGCACGGTCCAAATGTCAGCAGTCGGTCCACGGCGCCGCGGCCAGGGGTCAGTGCCGCGGCACAGGCCGGTAGGTATGTGCACGGGCCGAGCGGCTGCGACCCCGGGGGCGTAGGACAGGGGACAGCGCCACGAAGTGGGACGGACAGGTGACACCTCACACAGAGGTGTCAGTGCAGAGACGGGAGAAGCCCCGGCCGCCGGCCTGTAAAACAGCGAGACGCGGTGTGACTGGGAAGGGCATTCAGTCCAGGAAGTGTCGTGGTCTGAGCATTATATGGGCGCCGGGGGTGAACTTCATCAACGGTGACACATCGTGTGCTGATACACATGTTGGATCTGACGTTGTCCCACATTTGTTATATCCAGTTTATCAATCAATCTCAACTGGGTCTGAACAGTATCTGCCGAAAATTGCTCAAACAAGTGATAGGATATATAATTTTGAATGTCTGCAGCTGATGAATGTCGGACTGACTCAGCCCTGCAACCGACTCCCTCGCTGGCTGATAGCGATCGGCTGGACCTCCCTTACGTCAAACGAGGATAAACAACGGATTCATTAATTGATTTCGGCACAAATGGAACTCCATGACGGTGGTCGGCAGTGGTATATCGGCAATCGGACTAGCATCCAACGCCAAAAACAGTTTGGCTACTAAAAGTGAACAGTTTATTGATTGGATTCGACTGTAAATGTCGTAATCGGTGCCGAATTGGCAGTGCTGTCAGCGATAGATGAGCGGGTGACTGTATACAGACAAAACAGGCGGCGCATCGCTGTCACCGGGCTGAGCTCACTCGGACACCAGTGTGGGTCGCTGCGGCGATATTTAGAGTGACTAATTACACCGTCTGATGAATCACGGACGACTCCCAGCCGCCGGCCATTAGTTCAGTGGTGACAGTAGAAATAGTGCGCACGTCCTAAATATATAAACAAAGATGGACATCACCACACAGCTGTGACCCACGGTGTGTCCTGTGTGACCTTGTGTGACCCGCTGTGACCCACCCGCTGTGACTGTGGTGTCCCATCACCCCTGTTCCAGTGGCCAGCCAGCCCCTGCTGGACGGTGCGCTGTGACCGTTGTGACCGCTGTGACCCGCTGTGTCTGTGTTCCAGTGGCCAGTCAGCCCCTGCTGGACGGCGCGCTGTGACCCGCTGTGACCGCTGTGACCACTGTGTCTGTGTTGTTCCAGTGGCCAGTCAGCCCCTGCTGGACGGCGCGCTGTGACCGCTGTGACCCGCTGTGTCTGTGTTCCAGTGGCCAGTCAGCCCCTGCTGGATGGTGCGCTGTGACCCGCTGTGACCCGCTGTGTCCCCTGTTCCAGTGGCCAGTCAGCCCCTGCTGGATGGCGCGCTGTGACCCGCTGTGACCGCTGTGACCACTGTGTCTGTGTTCCAGTGGCCAGTCAACCCCTGCTGGACGGCGCGCTGTGACCCGCTGTGTCTGTGTTCCAGTGGCCAGTCAGCCCCTGCTGGACGGCGCGCTGTGACCCGCTGTGACCCGCTGTGACCCGCTGTGTCTGTGTTCCAGTGGCCAGTCAGCCCCTGCTGGACGGCGCGCTGTGACCCGCTGTGACCGCTGTGTCTGTGTTCCAGTGGCCAGTCAGCCCCTGCTGGACGGCGCGCTGTGACCCGCTGTGTCTGTGTTCCAGTGGCCAGTCAGCCCCTGCTGGACGGCGCGCTGTGACCCGCTGTGACCGCTGTGTCTGTGTTCCAGTGGCCAGTCAGCCCCTGCTGGACGGCGCGCTGTGACCCGCTGTGACCGCTGTGACCCGCTGTGTCTGTGTTCCAGTGGCCAGCCAGCCCCTGCTGGACGGCGCGCTGTGACCCGCTGTGACCGCTGTGACTGTGTTCCAGTGGGCAGTCAGCCCCTGCTGGACGGTGCGCTGTGACCGACCGCTGTGACCCGCTGTGACCGCTGTGACCGCTGTGATCGCTGTGTCTGTGTTCCAGTGGCCAGTCAGCCGCTGCTGGACGGCGCGCTGTGACCCGCTGTGTCCGCTGTGTCTGTGTTCCAGTGGCCAGTCAGCCCCTGCTGGTGGGCGCTGTGACCCGCTGTGACCCGCTGTGGCCCGCTGTCTGTGTTCCAGTGGCCAGTCAGCCGCTGCTGGACGGCGCTCTGGCCGTGGCGGAGCTGGACCTCTGCGTCCGTACGAACGGCGCCGACCACTGCACGGCGGTGTACCAGCGCGGCCTGCGGCGCCGGGCGCTGGTCGTGCGCCGCGGCCAGCCCTTCCACATCTGCGTCCGCTTCAACCGAAAGTACACCGAGGAGCGGGACCACATATCGCTCATCTTCACCGTGGATGGTGGGTCCGGCGCCGCGCCGCGCGGCCGGTCCGACCGTCGGCAGATCCGGGCTATACGCTTCATTGCTGCATAACGATACTCACCTGACTTTGTTCTTAAATGGATCGTTGTCTAATCACACTTCGTTGCCGTTGTCTAATCACACTTCTTTGCCGCTATCCTGTCAAAACGAATTTGTAAAATTGGCGGGAGCTGGGATTTCAATTTTGTAAGAGAATATTTTCATCTCTAACCCTTGTTCACGCTCATTCAGTACGCACTCTGTTCCTATGCATTTTACGGTTTTAATTGTATGCAGTTAATTAAGTAGACTTATCCAGCAAGCTAATACATTTCGTGACTATTACGTGGTACTTGGTAATGGTGGTCTTTATCGTCTATTCCTATGGACTTTATCTGACCGTCACTGACCGAGTCAACTCTTTCTTCTTGCTGCTTGTGCCTGTAGGATGTAAGATGAAAGTAAGTTGATATGTTTCATTAGTTCCCGTGCATTATGCGATGCTTTCGACATGGCCTGCCACTATTTCTGTAGATAACGCTGATTTGACATTTTTCAGAGGGTGATCGAGGTAAGAAAGCTTTGATAAGCTCATATGTCTGCCATGTATGTCCCATGAACGTTTGTGACTGTCACGATATTATTCAGTGAATGAATTGATGTCTGCGTTTCGTCCCTTTTCATGTATGTATATGTAGCCCTTGCTTTACTCTTGTCCGGTCTTATTCGGCCGTTATAGCTTTTGTGGTGTCTCAGCTACCTAATTTCTGCAAGCTTTATGTGGCGTTATTTGTTCAATGTGCCTCGCTCGCTATTCGAACTGTGGTAAATGTTCACCATGAGGCGCTCAGCGTTGTGTGTCCATACCCTTTGCTCGCTCATTCTTCAGTTGTGCTGCCTCAAATCTGCTCATAGTCACTCATAAGTCATAGAAGGGCTATGTTTTGTTGTGATTAAGTAGTTTCGCGTTAAAAAAAAAAAACTGTGCTTTTATTCCGTTCACGGGTACACCCCATATCATCGTTCAGTCTCCAAACCTTGCGGTAGATCCGGTGCCCTCTAGTTGTCCCGGTGACCGCTGACCGACCTGCTGCTCTGTTACCCTCCCTGTTAGCTGTGCCCTCCACTGTCCCAGTACAGTGTGGTGCTGTGACCGCTGACCGACCCCCACTGCTTCGTTACCCTCCCTGTGAGCTGTACCCTCCACTGTCCCAGTACAGTGTGGTGCTGTACCGTACCTCACCCGCCCCGTTCCAGCGGCCGACGTGCCGTCGGTGGGCCACGGCACCCTGGAGGCGGTGCCCGTCACACCGGAAGACGAGGCGCCCACCGGCGCCTGGCACGCGCACATTGCCGAAAACGAGGGCGACAAAATCACACTCAGGGTACGTACGGCCGGGCCGGGCCGGCGGAGAGGGCCCTGTATAGCGCGCAGTGTGTAGGGGCGATACTCCTATGGATCGGGTTACATCAGCCGACCGGCCGATGGAGTTTGACAAACACAATCAAAATGTTCTCAAAACATACCGAACCGTCCACCTATTCATAGACTGAGTTTTGTCGTATCATGATTCTCTCATTGTTTATTTCCCAAACATTTGGATGCGACAGCTCTAGTAAAATAATCCTGAGACGAAATGGGATTCATTTACTTGCAAGGTGCACGTCATCAGCCACTCGCTCACGTATGACGTTATCCGCGGCTGATTCACAGGTGACGTCATCAGCCAGCAGTATCGTCGGCAAGTGGCGTCTGGAGGTGGACACGAGGACGGGCGACCACTCGCTGAACTACAGCCACCCCACACTCGTCTACATGCTGTTCAACCCGTGGTGTTCAGGTGAGGCCGGCGAGCAGCGCTCACAGCGGAGCCGCGCGGTGATTGGCTGAGGGCCGCTGTGACGTCACTGTAATGTTAAGACGCCGCGCGGCGATTGGCGGAGGGCCGCTGTGACGTCACTGTCTGGTTAGAGACCTCCGAATGGGACGGAGAGACTAAGCAGAGCTATCCTTGAGAGGTAGGTAGGTTCTTGGACCTGCAAATGGCGGAGAGCGATGGAGAAATTCGTATTGCGAAGTTATTTGGACAGCCTTGATCGTGGTATGTGTCTCCGTAAATGTTTCAACTACATACATCCGGTATGGGAATTGGGAGACCTAACATACAAAGTCTTTGAGCGTGACGAAACATGTTGCAGTATTTTCGCTGTGCCGTATATTTACTTTAACGCCGGCAAGGCTTGTGCACTCTGTGCAATGGTTACGGAGTAAATACGGCTGACCCTGGACCTTCATTGGAACGCTCGAGTGTCATGGTCCAGCGAATATTTACACAATGCATACTCAGCGTGTCAGTGTGTACTTATCGGACTTGGCATCAGAAAATGCACTGTGCTACATCTGCTGCATGTCTCAGTACCATGCACCATACCCTATCCTATCTGCAGAGGACGCTGTGTATATACCTGTGTACTGTGTACCTCAGTACCCCGTCCTGTACCCAGAAGACGCCGTGTACCTGTGTACTGTGTACCTCAGTACCCCGTCCTGTGTACCCAGAGGACGCCGTGTACCTGTGTACCTCAGTGCCCCGTCCTGTACCCCGCTCTGTACCTGCAGAGGACGCCGTGTACCTGTGTACCTCAGTGCCCCGTCCTGTACCCCGCTCTGTACCTGCAGAGGACGCCGTGTACCTGTGTACCTCAGTGCCCCGTCCTGTACCCCGCCCTGTGTACAGAGGACGCCGTGTACCTGTGTACCTCAGTAGCCCGTCCTGTACCCAGAGGACGCCGTGTACCTGTGTACCTCAGTACCCCGTCCTCTGTACCTGCAGAGGACGCCGTGTACCTGTGTACCTCAGTAGCCCGTCCTGTACCCAGAGGACGCCGTGTACCTGTGTACCTCAGTACCCCCTCCTGTACCAAGAGGACGCCGTGTACCTGTGTACTGTGTACCTCAGTACCCCGTCCTGTACCCAGAGATCGCTGTGTACCTGTGTACTGTATACCTCAGTAGCCCGTTCTGTGTACGGAGGACGCCGTGTACCTGTGTACCTCAGTACCCCGCCCTGTGTACAGAGGACGCCGTGTACCTGTGTACATCAGTACCCCGTCCTGTACTCCCTCCTGTACCTGCAGAGGACGCCGTGTACCTGCCGGAGCCGGCCGAGCGCCGCGAGTACGTCGAGTCGGACGCGGGCCTGCTGTACCGCGGCAGCCACAGTCGGCCGCGGCCCTGTCCCTGGAGCTACGGCCAGTACGAGGCGGACGTGCTCGACTGCAGCCTGGCCGTGGTCGGACGCGCCATCTGCAACCGACTGGCCGACCGCGCCGACCCCGTGCTCGTGGTGCGCGCCGTCTCAGCAATGGTGAGATCCTGGATAGGGGGACCCGGGTCACCCTCACCTGACCCGTGCTCGTGGTGCGAACTGCGAGCCGTCTCAGCCATGGTGAGGCCCTGGGTGGGGGACACGGGTCACCCTCACCTGACCCGTGCTCGTGGTCCGAGCCGTCTTAGCCATGGTGAGATCCCGGATGGGGAGGGGCTAAAATTTGGAACACTGCTCCCTGCCATTTACGCGCTTGTGAGGGACGATAAGGCGTGCTGTGGAATGTAGATTCGTCGTCAAGTCTCTGATTGACAAGGTGGCACGGTTAGGGATCCATCACCGTCCGAGGCAGCAGAGCCCCTGTACCAATTATTGAATCGCCGTGCAGGAAGTCGCTGAAAAACAGCTCGAATTGTTGGATACACTGACTGGTCATTGCAGCGACACTAAACAATGGTTCATCCGAGCTGCCACGGCTGTCCACAGCAAGATATAAACGTTTCCAACTGTTAGTGACAGAGCACCGACTATGACGGGCTGACAGACTGGATGGCAGACGGTAGTGACAGACTGCACGAACACCGGCACGGTACATGGTTTTAGGTGGTGGTTTTTCTTCTCCTTTTGGATAACGTCCTACATTTGCAGTTTGCGAATCACTGGTCTCCACTACGTGAACAGAATGCATTGTGTAAACATTAAACAGCTAATGTGTCGCCACTCGCCAGCTGAGAAACATGGCATCTCCCCTCCGTCACGCTGCTGCCTATTTACCCGGTCAGTGAGATGGTTTCACCACATCACTCAATGCCACCCCCTCTGCACATCTATGTACCCAAACACGGGCCATGCTCGGTGCTACTGCCGGCGCTGCGGTGTTTATCCATCTGGGGACCGTCCTCCTCTGGACATCTCTGTACCCAAACACGGGCCATGTTTGGTGCCGCCGGTGTTGCAGTGCAGTGTTTATCCATCTCGGGACCGTCCCTTCTGTACATCTGTGTACAGAGACCATACTCAAACAGGGGCCATGTTCTGTGGCGGTTCACTGCTGACGCTGCAGTGTTGATCCATCTGGGGACCGTCTGTCGTCGATTGGAATGTGCCCACGTCCGGCTCCCAGCGATACATGCACGGACAGTCAACACCACATGAAGGGGTGGGGACGGGTTAGGCGGGCGGCTGTTCAGCAGAATCTGTCACCAGCACCTGCCCGGCCTCGGGGTGGGCGGGGTCAGCAGTCGTCACTGGTAGCTCTCCCCTGGTCCCCTGTGTTAGCGGGCGGCTGGTCAACAAAGATTAGCGGCAGCTGCCCCGGCCGCTGTTTAACTCTGCCCTATATCTCTGGTTAGCTCTGCCTACGAGCACGACGCTGGGCGGCGCTGTAACTCAGCTGTATTGGTAGAACAGGTGGCGTTTAGGTCTGATGGAGCTCTCAACTCAGTGCCAGCCTATTCTGAGCCGCTTATGTTCAACGGTTCGCTCATTAAAATAACCTTCCAGTTTCAGTCCTGTTGGCATATGTAGACACTGTTTGTGACGTTTGATGATGTATTGTACCTCGATGTGACAGGTGAACCGCTGTGATATGGACGACGTCCTGTGAGTGTCCCGGTACCTCCTACACAGGTGAACCACTGCGACGAGGACGGCGTGCTGTGACGTGTCTGTCCCGGACCCCCGGTGTCCCTCTCTGTGACGTGTCCCGGTGTCCCTCTGTGACGTGTCCCGGTGTCCCTCTCTGTGACGTGTACCGGTGCCCCTCTCTGTGACGTGTCCCGGTGCCCCTCTCTGTGACGTGTCCCGGTGTCCCTCTCTATGACGTGTCCCGGTGTCCCTCTCTGTGACGTGTCCCGGTGCCCCTCTCTGTGACGTGTCCCGGTGTCCCTCTGTGTGACGTGTCCTGGTGTCCCTCTCTGTGACGTGTACCGGTGTCCCTCTCTGTGACGTGTACCGGTGTCCCTCTCTGTGACGTGTCCCGGTGTCCCTCTCTGTGACGTGTCCCGGTGCCCCTCTCTGTGACGTGTCCCGGTGCCCCTCTCTGTGACGTGTCCCGGTGTCCCTCTGTGACGTGTACCGGTGTCCCTCTCTGTGACGTGTCCCGGTGCCCCTCTCTGTGACGTGTCCCGGTGTCCCTCTGTGACGTGTACCGGTGCCCCTCTCTGTGACGTGCACCGACTACCGGTGTCCCTCTCTGTGACGTGTCCCGGTGCCCCTCTCTGTGACGTGTCCCGGTGCCCCTCTCTGTGACGTGTCCCGGTGCCCCTCTCTGTGACGTGTCCCGGTGTCCCTCTGTGACGTGTACCGGTGCCCCTCTCTGTGACGTGTACCGACTACCGGTGTCCCTCTCTGTGACGTGTCCCGGTGTCCCTCTCTGTGACGTGTCCCGGTGTCCCTCTCTGTGACGTGTCCCGGTGTCCCTCTCTGTGACGTGTCCCGGTGTCCCTCTCTGTGACGTGTACCGGTGTCCCTCTGTGACGTGTCTTTCCCGGTGTCCCTCTCTGTGACGTGTCTGTCCCGGTGTCCCTCTGTGACGTGTCCTGGTGTCCCTCTCTGTGACGTGTCCCGGTGTCCCTCTGTGACGTGTACCGGTGCCCCTCTCTGTGACGTGTACCGACTACCGGTGCCCCTCTCTGTGACGTGTCCCGGTGTCCCTCTCTGTGACGTGTCCCGGTGTCCCTCTGTGACGTGTCTGTCCCGGTGTCCCTCTGTGACGTGTCCCGGTGCCCCTCTCTGTGACGTGTCCCGGTGTCCCTCTGTGACGTGTGCCGGTGCCCCTCTCTGTGACGTGTACCGACTACCGGTGCCCCTCTCTGTGACGTGTCCCGGTGTCCCTCTCTGTGACGTGTCCCGGTGTCCCTCTCTGTGACGTGTACCGGTGTCTTTCTGTGACGTGTCTGTCCCGGTGTCCCTCTCAGTCTCTGTGACGTGTCTGTCCCGGTGTCCCTCTGTGACGTGTCCTGGTGTCCCTCTCTGTGACGTGTCCCGGTGCCCCTCTCTGTGACGTGTACCGGTGCCCCTCTCTGTGACGTGTCCCGGTGCCCCTCTCTGTGACGGTCCCGGTGTCCCTCTCTGTGACGTGTACCGGTGTCCCTATGTGACGTGTCCCGTTGCCCCTCTCTGTGACGTGTCCCGGTGTCCCTCTCTCTCACAGATGAACCACTGTGACGTGTACCGGTGCCCCTCTCTGTGACGTGTCTGTCCCGGTGTCCCTCTGTGACATGTCTGTCCCGGTGTCCCTCTGTGACGTGTCCCGGTGTCCCTCTCTGTGACGTGTCCCGGTGCCCCTATCTGTGACGTGTCCCGGTGTCCCTCTGTGACGTGTACCGGTGCCCCTCTCTGTGACGTGTACCGGTGTCCCTCTCTGTGACGTGTCCCGGTGTCCCTCTCTGTGACGTGTCCCGGTGCCCCTCTCTGTGACGTGTACCGGTGTCCCTCTCTGTGACGTGTCCCGGTGCCCCTCTCTGTGACGTGTCCCGGTGCCCCTCTCTGTGACGTGTCCCGGTGTCCCTCTGTGACGTGTACCGGTGTCCCTCTCTGTGACGTGTCCCGGTGTCCCTCTCTGTGACGTGCCCCGGTGTCCCTCTCTGTGACGTGTCCCGGTGTCCCTCTCTGTGACGTGTACCGGTGTCCCTCTGTGACGTGTCTGTCCCGGTGTCCCTCTCTGTGACGTGTCTGTCCCGGTGTCCCTCTGTGACGTGTCCTGGTGTCCCTCTCTGTGACGTGTCCCGGTGTCCCTCTGTGACGTGTCCCGGTGCCCCTCTCTGTGACGTGTACCGACTACCGGTGCCCCTCTCTGTGACGTGTACCGGTGTCCCTCTGTGACGTGTCTGTCCCGGTGTCCCTCTGTGACGTGTCCCGGTGCCCCTCTCTGTGACGTGTCCCGGTGTCCCTCTGTGTGACGTGTCCTGGTGTCCCTCTCTGTGACGTGTACCGGTGTCCCTCTCTGTGACGTGTCCCGGTGTCCCTCTCTGTGACGTGTCCCGGTGTCCCTCTCTGTGACGTGTCCCGGAGTCCCTCTCTGTGACGTGTACCGGTGTCCCTCTGTGACGTGTCTGTCCCGGTGTCCCTCTCTGTGACGTGTCTGTCCCGGTGTCCCTCTGTGACGTGTCCTGGTGTCCCTCTCTGTGACGTGTCCCGGTGCCCCTCTCTGTGACGTGTACCGGTGCCTCTGTGACGTGTCCCGGTGTCCCTCTCTGTGACGGTCCCGGTGTCCCTCTCTGTGACGTGTACCGGTGTCCCTATGTGACGTGTCCCGTTGCCCCTCTCTGTGACGTGTCCCGGTGTCCCTCTCCCTCACAGATGAACCACTGTGACGTGTACCGGTGCCCCTCTCTGTGACGTGTCTGTCCCGGTGTCCCTCTGTGACGTGTCTGTCCCGGTGTCCCTCTGTGACTTGTCCCGGTGTCCCTCTCTGTGACGTGTCCCGGTGCCCCTCTCTGTGACGTGTACCGGTGCCCCTCTCTGTGACGTGTCCCGGTGTCCCTCTCTGTGACGTGTCCCGGTGTCCCTCTGTGACGTGTCTGTCCCGGTATCCCTCTGTGACGTGTCCCGGCGTGCCCCTCTCTGTGACGTGTCCCGGCGTGCCCCTCTCTGTGACGTGTCCCGGTGTCCCTCTCCCTCAGGTGAACCACTGTGACGAGGACGGCGTGCTGGTGGGTAACTGGAGCGGCGAGTACGCCGGCGGCACGGCGCCCACCCGGTGGCAGGGCTCCGTGCAGATTCTGCAGCAGTACCACCGCACCGGACGGCCCGTCAAGTTCGGACAGTGCTGGGTGTTCGCCGGGGTCTCCACCACCGGTGAGAAAGAGAGTACTCTCACTCTGAGAAAGAGAGCACCACATGTGAGAGAATGTCTCTGGGGAGAGTGAGCGCGGCACAGTATTGAGTCATGACGACAGGGGTGGCCGCGGCATGAAGTTAGTACGAATTGGTTCATACTTGACTGTATTTGCGTTACCTTCTCGTACTTTTCAGGATCGTTTTAAAATGCAAATGATCTCGGTTCAAAACCCTTTAAAGAAGAACGCAGACATTTATTTTGTTATTTCATTGACAGCTCTGCGCCTAACAAAGAACTTAAAAGCCTTACTTCTTTTTTAGGAATAATTAACGAGTTATCCAACTGCGCTTCTGCAATTGCAGCGCAATCTGTCTGTTTGTTTCGGCCTGTTTACGTCGTAAGCGTCTCGTTGTGCGTTGCATAGTTGCTCCTTAGTCTAATGCTAAGTGGTCGCCACTGAGCTGCCACCGTGCGTCGGAACGGCCGTCCTCCGGGCGCCCCGTTTGTTCCTGGCTGGCCGGGTGTCCAATATTCCCCGGACTCGGCGGCGAAATGCCGGGCGGCGCTGTCAGAGCCGCTCAGACAGTGACGTGTCCTGGCCTGCCGCGATAACTTATGAACTAAACACCGGGGGAAAACAGCGCTGAGACTGCTCGGGTAACTGGTTGCTTTGGCTGGTAAACAAGGGATTTCTCATTGCAACGGCAAGTTAGTCAGGCATTGCATGGTTTTTCTTAAATAGTCTTGTTTTATTTAAGAAGATGGTGTAAATAATCGCGGAAGTACCAGTCCCGGAAGCCTGTTACAGTGTCTGTGTGACCCATTCTCTTTGGCGGCAGTGTGCCGGGCGCTGGGCATCCCGTGCCGGCCGGTGACCAACTACTCGTCGGCTCACGACACCCACGGCAGCCTCACTATCGACGTGTTCTACGACAGCGAGGGCGAGCCCATCGAGCGGCTCAACAGGGACTCCACTTGGTGAGCCCGCAGCGGCGGCGGCTAGCCCACAGGGGGGGGACGGCTAGCTCACAGGGTAGGTGATTAGCTCACAGCGGCGGCGGCTAGCCCACAGGGGGGACGGCCGTGAGTTCGGTGTGCTCTCAGGGACGGGCCGACTTACAGCTGGTGGGCCGCCCCACGGGGGCAGAGGGTACCGAGTCTGACAGTAACGCGCCCACCCAGCCTCTTTCGCCACCCCACGTCTCCAGGATAGACGCAATACCGAGAGCGCCATTGAGCAACAGCGCAGACATAGCAATTCCTTACCAAAGGCGGATTGCACTTGGATATTCGCCCACATTTTCGCTTTCGCTTTAGACGGCGAGATATATGCTTGTTCGAACTCATTTAAGCGTAGGATGTTCAAGATGTATACGTATCTCACGCGTGAAAGATCAAGGTTTATACCAATGCTATTCTCGATACGTTTACTAACTAGTTCGTTGGTCATTTACCTCCTACGTGGAACTCCCTTAACCTCGGTAATTAGACTGTGATGATTAATTAACCCAGTCACCTTTCACCTTTGCCGCTGACGGGCAGGAATTTCCACGTGTGGAACGAGGCGTGGATGCTGCGGCCGGACCTGGAGAGCGCCGCCAGTCGGTCCAGCTACGGCGGCTGGCAGGCGTTCGACGCCACGCCGCAGGAGGTCAGCGAAGGTCAGTGACCCGCCTTGTAACCCAGCTCCATTTTGGGCGGTTCTGTGTGATATTGTTAGTCGGAGAGCCCATCACGGGTCACCGTCACAGGCCGACATCGATCTGCCGATGAATTCGATAAATGAATGATCGATTCATCGAAATCAATAGTTAGATTTATTTGATGCTGCGATGAATTGGAATTGATGTTGCTGGGACCCCCGGTGCTTTTACATCTATTCAATAGCGTGAGCAGTGAGCACATACCTAAGACGGATTTGATCGCAGATAGAACAGAAATATAAAATGAATTTATTTCATTTATCAAGACACGTACAAAATAGTTATAGCCAAAGCAAAAGCATTTTTGCTTCAGTCACAGCACCTTCTCGGCTCTTACTGCTATCGGCCGAGTCTATGCTATCGGCGTATGCTATCTATAATGCTATCGGCGTAGTCCTGCGCTGCCGTTGCTTTGCTTTGATGTTAAGAAATCAAACCGATATCGGCGGCGCTCCGCCCCACCGTGCGCCCCGTTCCGCCGCAGGCCGGTACGCCTGCGGCCCGTGCGCGCTGCAGGCGGTCCGGAACGGCGAGGTGAAGCGCGCCTTCGACGTGGGCTTTGTGTTCGCCGAGGTGAACGCGGACCGGGTGTTCTGGAAGTACTCGGGTCCGCGGCAGCCGCTTAAACTGCTACTCACCGAGCGCGCAGAGTGAGTGGAACTCGCCGCCGCCGGCTCTGGGGCACGGACGGCGATTGGGTAATCTATCAGACCGCCGGCATGTCCAGGGAGATGTGTGGAGACGTGGAGGGGCTTTGCTGACTGGATGGTCGCTAGTTTGTTGATTGTTCAATATGTAGGCGACTAGTTAGTGAGTCAATCCATCTCTCGAGTCTCCGCTGTCGACCGATCGGCTGCTAGTTATGACAGGTCTTGCGGTAGACGCCTTTGTGAAGCTGAATGTGCTCTGTCGGGATTCGGTTACCAACCAATTTGTTTGGATAAAATAGAAGGTAAGGCGCGACGCGTGGTGTGACCTCTGCCTTCGTCCCCAGCGTCGGCAAGGCGGTGGTCACCAAAGCTCTGGGCGAATGGACCCACGAGGATCTGACGAGCAAATACAAACACGATGAAGGTAATCATTAATACTATATACTGGTATAGCACTCTCAAGTATCTCTTATTGACCATTGAAAGCTCAGCCTATCAATTGTAAGCCTGAATTATCCAAACATGCTCTTTTTGGCATGGCGATTATGTTCGAGGGATCAGTAAAAGAGTCTGTCACTCGCCGTGTACCGTCTACAATACCGTTATTAATCAACTCCTGACCATTGACCGTTCTCCCCGCCCCCTACAGAGACGGATGTGGAGCGGCGGACGATGCTGAACGCGCTCCGCGAGACGGGACACGTCTTCAGCAGGTTCTACCTCAACGAGGAGCTCGAGGATATCCACTGCGACTTCGCCCTCAACGACGACATCGTCATCGGACAGACGTTCCAGTGAGTGGCCGCGGCGCGCGGGTCCGGGCGGCGGGAAGGTGGGCATCGTGGCTGTGTCTTATCCAATAGTCGCTGGCCGGTGCCTAGCTAAATAGAAAAAATGTCTGCCATCCAGTTAATTAAGAAGAGGACGACCCCGTTCAATGTGTCCTTACAACGTCTAATGAACCAGTTCTGTGCTGTACTTTGTTATCATATTTCTCGTGTGACCTTATCAGCTGCAAATTAATCCGATGAGGCCGACCTGTGCCCCGGGAAGTGACCCGAACTCGTTTACCCTCGGAGTGCTGCGATGGACAGCCGATCCCGGGCGGAGTGTCTCCGTCGCTCCGCACAGCTGCCCAGACGGGGGCGGCTGTCTGACCCCCCCCCCCCTCCACCGCCCCCAGTGTGACCCTGCGGGTGGAGAACCGCAGCGAGGACCGGCCGTACACGGTGTCGGCGCACCTCCGAGTCGATACACAGCTCTACACCGGCCGCACCGGCCAGTTCGTCAAAAAGAACAACTACCGATTCCAGGTGGAGCCCGGAAACGGTGAGAGGCACCGGTCCAGATGCATGCCGCCATTGCCGATATTTTACGGCATATTTGGTTGTTACTTGTGAAATAGTTCTAATCAACTCACCGCCTGTTTTCCATAAAACATGCCAACCAACTTTTGTAACTTCTTGTCTTAATTATCCGCTCAACATGGCGATAGGATGAGGGTCTGTTCTCCAGTAATACTTCTACTCCGTGTATCACGTCATCGTCTCTCCCCGCTCCGGACCCGGCTCTCTGTCTGACCCCCACCCCTCTCCCCGCCTCCTACAGAGGAGGATACCTCGATGTCTGTCTGACTCCTCTCCCCGCCTCCTACAGAGGAGGAGATCTCGATGCCGGTCTCGTACGACGAGTACTACGACCAGCTGGTGGACCAGAGCGCCTTCCGCATCGCCGCCATCGTCGGCGTCCTCGACACCGACTACGAGTACTTCGCCAGCGACGACTTCAGAGTCCGCAAACCCGACATCCGGATAGAGGTGGGCAAAGGGTTGGGGATTCTTGCTTAGAGAACTGGACGGATGGGTGACCAAGGACCATATAAGGCGACATTCACTGTGGCAAAGCTACCTGCTTTTTGCGGGTACATTATGTTGGGATCTTAACGTATCAGTGATATATTTGTTTGTGTGTTTGTTTTTATGTGACACCTCGCCTTCCTTTCTCAGCTGGACGGGCACCCGTCAGTGGGCGCCGAGCTGCGAGTGATAGCCGAGTTCAACAACCCGCTGCCCACCCGGCTGACTCGCGGACGGTTCCTCCTGGAGGGAGGCGGCCTCACCGAGCCCGTCAAAATCAAAGTCAACAAGTACGTGATGTGTGCAGTCGCCACCGCCAGGCCATTTCGAGTTTCCGCTATAACTGTATAAACTTCACACCTGCCTTGCCTTGGAACTCACGATCTACGCGTTATGTACTTTTAATATGCTTGGCTGAGGTTCATACTTCACCTCTTATAAAGAGACACCCGATGAAATGTTTTGGACATAGTGTGCAAGCGCACTTAAGCATCCATGGCAGTTTGAAATTCGCCATTGCCTTGACGTTGCTCCTACCTCATTGTGTCTGTGTGTCATTTGTGCATGCGTTCCCCTGACTTGTGTCTGTCTGTGCGCCCCCAGAACTGTCGGTCCGTACGAGCCGGTACGGGCGGTGGCCACCATCGTGCCCTGGTCGGCCGGCGAGCACCTGCTGGCCGCCAAATTCTACTCCAAACAGCTGAACGACGTGGACGGCTTCCTGCGGATCCTGGTGAAACCGCGACTGGAGAACACGGGCAGCATCCTGGAGGACGGATCCACTGAACTGGGACGCATGTAGAACAGGATCCGCAGAACTGGGGCGGATCCATTGGGCTGGGGCGCTTGTAGGGATACTGACGATACTTGGGACGATTCGCCGAAGCATCTGGTGAAGAGCAGTAAAAAAACTGGTCAGTAAAAAATGTTTTAGTGCAGACGGCTGGAAACTTGCACAGCCGGTTTGGTGGAGCCAGTACAGGAACTTTGGTGGGAGATCAATTTACGATTCGGTAAAATTTTGCGTCTTGGCTGCTGATTTTGGCAAAGAGAACAAAGCTTAAGTTTGATTTAATATCAACACTGATCATGTTAAGTTTTACGAACTCAAACTACCCATTGAAGTTTATAAGCTTTCAGAGTATGGTTGCGTCGTTTTTATTCGTCAAGCGTCAGTGGACGAGTAGTTTCCGATAAAGTCGTGATGTGCCCTGGTGTATCGTTTTTCTGCAAGACTAGGCTACATTTTCATTGGGTAAGGCATCTCCGAGAAGTCGGTTATTGATTTCCTGGCGTCTGACAGACGGCCTGACGGCATCAAAGGCGAGCCTTTAATAGCTGCAGAGCGAGCGCCGTATCGCAACGTACCGATACGAATTATGTTGTTCGACTGTTCCATCTCCGACAGGTGAAATGTTGTCACCTTAGGCCACTGTACACTGTCCAGTGTTCTACGTTACTGTATCATAAGTTAGACCATGATTCGGTCCCTGTCCTTTAATGACACGGCCGCAGCGTAATAGCCAGACGATGGATTAATACCGCGGCCTCCATTTACCCCGGGGCTTCTCTGATGCCCGCCGCGCCGCCGGCGGCGCTCAATCAAAGCTCCCGGTTTGTAGAACTGCGACCAGGTGCGGTCCCGGAACCACGGCTGGCTACTAGGCGCGGTTCTCTCGACAGGCTGATTAGCCGGTTCCGTGAATTTGTGGTTATTGGACGTGATAAACACGAGCCTACCTTGAACTGCTACTGACACGGCGTCGCCGGTGTGCGTGGTATGTTCTATGCTCGGGTGCAGTTCCGCACGCTATGACGCTCGACTGCGTCGTGTGCCGATACTGCGCACAAAGTAGGATTTCGCTTCTGTGGGGTGCAGGCCACCACATCAGTATGACATAGAGGTCGGTTATAGCGAGGCTGGGAAATATCTCAGGGGGCTCCATCTCTGTCTGTAGTCGCCTGGCCAGCCTGACCGACGATAGCGAATCAGTCAAACGCCAGTGACTGTGTGTGAGTTGAGCTTTCCCTGCCAGTGGTGTTCAGATGAGGCTATAGTCTTGGATAAGTTAAAGAAGAGCGGCATTTGTGGCGCCTGAGCTGTGGAATTTCGCTTTGTAACAGCCTTCGTCGTTTTAATAAGGTCTGCCTAAGTCACAGCTGAGAATGGAGAGTTTACTCGCGGGGTTCTTTGCCGCATGGAAGTTCCAAAGAATTTCCATTCGTGTGTGATCGTACCGTCTTTGTGTTCCATGAAGTGTTGTGTCTGAGTGCAGCGTTAGACATTGTCTGTGTGAACTTGAAACGAGTAATTGTTTTGTACTCTTTTCAAAGCTTGCCCTAGGCTGTCTCTTTTATCAGCCTTTGAACTAACCAACCTAACCAAAGTTGTCTGTGATTATTGCTTGCTTCTGGCCAGTGTAAATATATCGATGTCAATAAACTACGCACGTCAATACTGAATCGGAAGCCTTCGATCATTGGTGCGGCCAGTATATTAAATATATTGCCTCTTACTGCCGATGACGGGAGCGGGTTGGGAAGGCGGCTCGGGTGATGAAAGCAATACCATTAACAGGGCAAAGGATATTGAAAGGCACTGCTGCACCGAGCGCAACTTCATCGGTCTTCTGAAATTGAAGCAGTCGTCTTTCTGCTTTTACTCTAAAACTATTAGAAGTTTGTATTCGGTTCTTGAAAAATCGTTTCGCCAGCTCAAAGTGGTTTGCTTCTGCTCATTAAATGTTTTCAATATCACAAGCAATTATCAACTACTAGTATAGCAGTTAAAACGACGATTATGATGCTAATTAATAAACTCCTGCTATTCACCAGTTACTTTGAGCTATTTGCTGGGATAAGTTCAAAGAGAACCATTCCGATACGTCTGCAGGTTTTGAGCACATGTTTGGGAACGGGACTGGGTGTGCCGTGCAGCTCTGTAACGCTCTGATATTGGTCGCCCTCGCGGGGATCACGGGATCGGGTCACAGGGGGATCCTCTGCACTCTCTGCTCCCCTCTCCCGGGAGAGCCGGCCGATGAGCGGCTGTCCGAGCGGTGTGTGCTCAGCTGATCACCCAGTCCAGTCACGTGGCACATCCAACAGGTCACGTTCCAACGGCATGGGGGGCCGGTATGTCCCGGAGCATTCAATAAGGCACGATTTATCGCATGCGTCCTGCGAGCGGATACTCTAAGGCGGGATGCCGACGACGAAAAACAGGCTGAAGTAACACTGAGTGGCTCCGGGCACTGCTCTGAGTGGGTATTATTAGCGCCGCGTCAGTTGCACCGGAATGGTATTACGCGCGGCCAGCAGCTGCACACACGCGATCGGACGCGGCTGAAGGTGCCGCTCAGCGCTGAGCGCGCTCCAATAAGTGCCGCCGGGAGTGGCGCTATTCCAGTTCGGGGAGCAGACATCGGACGGACGGGAGCACGGCCGGCGCGCCGGACAGACGGGACAGACACCGGACAGAGGGACAGGCACCGGACAGACGCGGGATCCGGCGCGGTGCACAGGACAGGCACCGGACAGACGCGGGATCCGGCGCGGTGCACCGGACAGACGGGGACAGACACCGGACAGACGGGCACACGGCCGATCCACCAGGCAGGAGCGGGACGCGGCCGGACGGGACAGACACCGGACAGACGGGGGACACGACCGATCCACCAGACGGGAGCGGGACGCGGCCGGTCCACCGGCCGCGGGGTCGATGTGCCTCCACCGACCCGGCTCCGTATCCCCGCCGGCTGGCGCGCTCACCGGCTGTTTGGTCGATACGCGAGGTACGCCGTCCCAGGACAGACAGTCCCACTCCACACTAAACAGTCACAGTCAGCCGGCGTTCGACCCACCGCAGCTGAGATTGCCGAGTGAACTGATCTGTCAGCGGCCTCTTAACTCCCATTGGACGGTTGAAAGCCGTGCAGAAACACGCCGATAGTTGTCCAAATTGGTATGTATTGTTGACTCACTCGAACAACCGTAAGTCTGCACTGCGCAAGCGCAGCTTTGGATAGTGGAGGGCATTGACAATCGTACAAGCTCACCAACTTCGTCGACGAATGTCTTGTGTTGAGAAGTTCGGTTATTATCAGTTCGTCGATGGAGCTGATCGACCCTAGCGTGAATGATGCGAGGAAGCTGAGCCATTTAATTACATATTTCATAGTCACCGTTTACCCGGAGCCATCACATGTTACAGAGAGGACAATGTCGCTCTCGAGCCGCTCTGCGCCGTCGAGGTCGGACAGGACGTCACCCTCCCAGTCGGGCCGGGCGACGGGATCGACCAGGTCGGAGAAGACGTCCTCGTCCTCGACTCTCCAGGTGCCCTCCTCGGCGGGTGACGACTCCCCTCTGCGGAGCACGCCGCGGGACAGAGCAGAGGAGCCTCTGCACGCGCGCCTGCTGGCCGCCGCGCAGCGCGCCCCTGCCGGCGGCGGGGACTCTGAGTCGCCCTCCCCCTTCTTCTTCTTCTTCTTCTGCATCCCGCCGCCAGCCCGCTCAGGGGGGCGGCGGCGCAGGCGTGTCGAGCGGCGGCTCGGTCCGCCCGACACCCTCGATGAAGTCGACGACCCTCGCCGCCGGGCCGCCGAGGACGTCGACCAGGCGGGGGTCGACACCCCAGCGGCGGCGGCGGGCCGCCTCATAGGCCGGACAATCGGTCAGCAGGTGCGTCACGCTGTCGGGCTCCCCGCACGCGGGGCATTCGTCGTTGGCTGCCAGGCCAATCTTGTAGAGCGTGTCGCGCGTCAGCGGTGATGTGCCGGTCCTCAGCTGGGACAGCGTCACCGACCCCCAGCGCGCCAGGGAGTCGTGGCCAGGCGTGGGGTCCGGGTGCGGGTGGGCAGCGGTTGTCCTCCGTCGCGACAGCTCCCGGACATGGCGCGTGACGGCGGCCCGCGCACTCGATAGGTCAATCGGTGCGCTATCTTGGTCGCCCGCCGCGGCCTCGCCAGCCAGGCGGTCGGCGGTCTCGTTGCCGTCCAGCCCGGCATGGCCTGGCACCCACTGGAGCACCGTCTCGGTGCCGTTCTCGGCGAGGGTGTTCAGCAGCCTCCAGACCTCGGCGGCCAGAGCCATGGTCTGGCTAGCTGGGCCGCGGCCGAGTAGTTGTAGCCCAGACCTTGAGTCGGTGAGGAGGCGGACCGACTTGATTGATGCCAGCTCCCCTTCCTCCAGGCCGGCCACAGCCGCGAGCGCCTCGCGCATGGCGGTCAGCTCTGCTCTCAAGCTGGAGCAGACCGCCCCTGCAGGAGCGCGCACGGTTTCTTCATTGTTGAGGTGGTGAAACTGGATCAGCGCGCCTGCGCCGCCCTGTTCCATCCCGCCGCGAGCCGAGCCGTCCGACCAGATAGTAATATCCGGTTGCGGGAGCTCTGCAATGGCTCGCAGGGCAGCTTCCCTGCGGACTGCAGGCGGCTCCACACCGCTGTCACCCCGGCCGCGCACTGAGGTGAGCCCGCGGCCGGCGGCGGCCCCGGTGCCGCCGCTGCAGCTGCCGGCCGGCGGTGAGGGCTCGCGGCGCTCCACGCTGACCTCGTCGTGTCCGGTGTGGCCGCCCTCGTCTCGGCGGATCCGGCACGTGGACGAGGTGCTGTCGGAGACCTCCTCGCTGGCGCTGCTGCCCGTCAGTCCCGTGTCGGAGCTCTCCGACTGCTGGTCAGAGCACGCCGAGCTGTGGCCGCAGACGCCGCCCCCTCCCCCGCCGCCTCCCCCGCCGCTGGTGACGGGGGAGGGGAGGGACGGCGGGAGGCACCACCTGCACCAACTCTCCTCCAAACTGAGTCTGCTGGAGGCCTGCCGCCGGCCGGCGGAGATGTCAGCAGAGTTCGCCGCAGTGTTCGCAGCCCTGGACGGCGCCGCTCAGAGGGACCCGGGGCCCGCCGAGCTCAGGGCTGAGTTCTGCGGTGACGCCGGCCGGCCGCAGCGGCCGCGACGGTCGGTGACGCTGCGGAGACCGGCGGCGCCTCCCCGACCGCCCGACCCGGCCGCCGCCCGCTTCAGCGGACCCAAGGAGCGCCGCAAGAACGCCCTGCTACGCCGCGTCAACGGCTCGTCGGCGTTCTTTGAGTACCGCGACCCGGAGCGTGGTCGGTCGGCGCTGACACGACACCGCTGCGCGGCGGGCGGCCGGGCCGAGCCCCGGCGACGGCCCCACACCGCCCTGGCCGTCATCGACAGCGACGAGTTCCAGGTGACGGGCCCGACCTTCAACGAGCTGGTGGACCGTCCGCTGGACCCGGCCGGCACTGTGTTCGACTGGTTCGAGCTCAGCGAGCGGCTGAAGACCTGCGAGCTCTGGGTGGAGACCCGCAAACATCGACTGTGAAATGGTGATTTTTACTTACTGTAAATGGTTCATAGTGCAGTGTGCACAGTAGTCGCGCTTGCATAGCATTTTTGACGAGGCTCTAGCTCGTTTATTTGGCGATAATTTCGATGCAGTTGTCTTAATAATATTTAGAGGGGATCATTTTGTAAATTGTTAAGCACGATTGGCATCTTTTGCAACATCACGGGCGGAGATATAAGCTTGCAACAAACCCTATGTAACCGCGTCTAGTGTAAGCGCCAGTTAGCTATTTTGTACAGGAAGCTTCTACACCTAACGTTATTATTCACGCGACGGCGATATTGTCGATCATACGTCTGCCAGCAAAATGGCATATCACGACAGTTTTTAATTAGCCGTGATGTGATAATGTATCACCTCGTCACTCGGCTGCTGCCGCGGCCGGGCGTGTCATGTGTCGAGGGGTGTGCGGCCGGTCGACGGGGGTGTGGCCTTTCAAAGTGCGGTATCTCTGATACTGCCGATGCTGTCGTGACCCACACGGAGCTGCACCATTGCTCGACTGAGACGTGACTGAGCTGTCTGTTGCTTGTATCGTCGCTCAGTCGGACCTATTCACACTAAACGCGCTGAACGCCTGATGGGTAGGCAGCCCGCAGTACACGCTGAACGCCTGATGGATAGGCAGCCCGCAGTACACGCGCTGAACGCCTGATGGGTAGGCAGCCCGCAGTACACGCGCTGAACGCCTGATGGGTAGGCGGCCCGCAGTACACGCTGAACGCCTGATGGGTAGGCAGCCCGCAGTACACGCTGAGCGCCTGATGGGTAGGCAACCCGCAGTACACGCTGAGCGCCTGATGGGTAGGCAGCCCGCAGTACACGCTGAGCGCCTGATGGGTAGGCAGCCCGCAGTACACGCTGAACGTCTGATGGGTAGGCAGCCCGCAGTACACGCTGAACGCCTGATGGGTAGGCGGCCCGCAGTACACGCTGAACGCCTGATGGATAGGCAGCCCGCAGTACACGCTGAGCGCCTGATGGGTAGGCAGCCCGCAGTACACGCTGAACGCCTGATGGGCAGGCAGCCCGCAGTACACGCTGAGCGCCTGATGGGTAGGCAGCCCGCAGTACACGCTGAGCGCCTGATGGGTAGGCAGCCCGCAGTACACGCTGAGCGCCTGATGGGTAGGCAGCCCGCAGTACACGCTGAGCGCCTGATGGGTAGGCAGCCCGCAGTACACGCTGAGCGCCTGATGGGTAGGCAGCCCGCAGTACACGCTGAACGCCTGATGGGTAGGCAGCCCGCAATACACGCGCTGAGCGCCTGATGGGTAGGCAGCCCGCAGTACACGCTGAACGCCTGATGGGTAGGCAACCCGCAGTACACGCTGAGCGCCTGATGGGTAGGCAGCCCGCAGTACACGCTGAGCGCCTGATGGGTAGGCAGCCCGCAGTACACGCTGAACGCCTGATGGGTAGGCAGCCCGCAGTATACGCTGAGCGCCTGATGGGTAGGCAGCCCGCAGTACTCGCGCTGAACGCCTGATGGGTAGGCGGCCCGCAGTACACGCTGAGTGCCTGATGGGTAGGCAGCCCGCAGTACACGCTGAGCGCCTGATGGGTAGGCAGCCCGCAGTACACGCTGAGCGCCTGATGGGTAGGCAGCCCGCAGTACACGCTGAGCGCCTGATGGGTAGGCAACCCGCAAAGCTTCCCTGACCCGCAGTGCGAGTCGGGCGGTTCGTGGTCTCGTCGTTGGTTATGGCGCATCAGCATGGTCCCAGTTTTGGAGGTATGGCGAATTTCATTATTTTTGGCTTGAAGGTGATGATGACCGACGATATTGCTAACAATTTATGAATGAAATAGCTCGGTGAAAACAGTCCTGCAGCATAGGCTTTTAGCTACCTAATGCCCGAGCTGAACAGCAGAATAAATGAAATTTAAAAAGTGAATTATTCATTTTACGGCGACGGTAGACGTTGGAGTGAGTGGGTTTAGGTCTCCGTCAGAGCTGATCCGTTGACCGATTCCCCTGTCTGCACAGACTCGGCTCTGTCGGTACGTCTGGGCCGGGTGACGTCAGCCGTCACGGTTCGGTGACCAATATCCGGTGACCGGTGGCCGCGGTCGGTCGGAGCGCCGCCTGATCACCGCCCGGGCAATCAGCGCCGCCAAATCCCCGCGGCCGCGCCCCCGCCGCTGCCGCGTCTAATTACGATAAGACGCGAGCTCGGCCGACCTTCTCGTCCTCCGAGCGGGGCGGATCGGTGCCAGTAGACCGCGGCGCCGGTTAAATGGACGACATGTGTCGGCGGCGCGGCCTTCCGCGGAGCCCGGATGCGGGCGCCGCCGGACGGACATTGGGACGCGGCGGATCAGGGAAACGGAGCGCCCATCTGCACCGGGGATTACCCGAGCAATGAGGAACCAAACCAGGCAGTCTGGTCGTGTCGGCGTGCTCCACCGTTGTGTGCATTATGTAAGTCTTCCACGAGTATCATTACCGTAGGTATATCCCAGGAATGTCATTAGTCCATGTTTCACTTCGTAACATTCATGTTAGTTCAGTGTCTGCAGCCGCTATTTCACGCTTTGACAAGTAAAATGTCGACAGTTCATTGAACATTGTTTAAGTGAACCATTTCAGGAAGCATTTGCACGGCAGGACGCTAAGGTCCCAGGACTAATTTATGCGTGTCACGGACGGTTCTTGAAATATTATATAGGTACTCGGCAGCTTCAATCATTCAAGGGAACTTACTGGTCCCGGCAGATTATTGGTACCTACTTATATTGCTTTCCAGAGAGCGGTGTCCAAAGATCATTCAGAGATCTGCCAACTTTTGAAGCATTATTTCATCATGAACTGATAACTACTCGAGCTTTTACGACTCGCGACTAACGATGGCTTCATGCTTATGGCCAATGGCCATGGACCAGTGGTATACATATACGGTTAATGTATGTATTTATGCATGGAACATGAATGTCGCGCATCTTCGTGCCCAGCGGCCGATGCTCAAATCAATGTGCCGAAATATGACGCCGCCGGCCCGAATACCGGGTGCTGCGAGTCATATGCATGGCCCGGGGGGCCTCCAGTGCGCTGGCTATGCATACCGGCCCATGTCACCCGGCCACGTCCCACGCCCCACGTCCCACGTCCCACGTCTCACGTCCCACGTCCTCAGTGACGAGAGTCCGCCCCATGGATTACGTCAGAGCGCAGCCGAACCATACCGGATTGGCAGTCGGGCTGCTTCCTGGTTACACCGTAATCTGCATTCCAGTCGTGCTCGGCGACGGCTGAAGGGCGGCACAGAGCCTGACTTTCGGCTCAGCGGCTGATACCGTTGTGTGGATTGAGGACGGGAAGAGTCAGTTGAATTTGTCCACAGAGGCAGAGTATAAGACCAGTGGACCTGTGCAAACATTCATATGTGTACTAAGGTGCGTAACGTTCATAACGTTTGCCTTATCGACGGAAGTTGATGTCAGTCGAGGCCGGTGGCCGAGATCGGTGGTCTGCGCCGCCGTCCTACCCCAACCCGACTGCGGTTGTCGCGCGGCCCACAAAGTTCCGGTACACCGTCGTCTGAGCCTCTCCTTCAGCATTGGATCGATAGTGGCGAGTGAGCTCTCCTAACTCAACTACCGCCCCGCTGAGTGACTGCCGACCGGCGTATATACGCCGTACGGGCCGACTATCCACTCCGGCCCGGCCGACCAGCAAAACCACTCAAAGCCCGCGGCGTCCCCGGCAGGAGCCGCCCCCCCCCCCCTGCCTCCCCCGGCGGCAGGTGAGAGGGCCGGGATGCGCGCGTCGGAGCCGCCGCCGACGGCCGGGGGCCGGCCGGTGATCGCCAGCCTCGGCGCGCAGCACAACAGGTGGTGGCTGGGCCGCACAGAGGTGCCATGGGCTGACTGAGACCGACCTCTGAACGGACAGCGCAGGGACGACCGGCAGCGCGGGCACCGACGGCGGCCGAAACAGGTGCGGGAGCTGGGCCTGCAGAGCCGGCGAGCGGAGCTTATCGTGATGTGGTGGAGATAACTTTAAGTGCCTTTTAGGTAAGAGTTACCTTTACGAGGTTTTATTTTATGGTGACTTCTGATGCTCCGTGGGTTTGTGTTGAACGGGAACGTATCATGTGCTGATTTTCAGCTAAGACTATGACGGTATTCGTTAAACGGTAAAGGAATGAAGCTGGCATCTCTCGGCGTACACCAGTCATCGATGTACGAGTCACCTATGCACGAGTACCTATGTCTCGGAAATTTATAATGTTACGGTTGCCAGTGAAAAACGCACGCTACGATAAGGTGGGCACCGGTAGCCTATGTGCGCACTGTGCAGATACAAAGTGGGCGGTGTCACGAGTCATTTGTTGACCAATCACGTGCCAATTAGCGACGTCTGATGACGTCATTAACTGCGTGTCGTCTGCCCTAAGTGTCATCCGATAGGCCGGCTCATAACTGTCGGTATTCCCGGCACCGGACTAACTAGGTGGGCCCTGCGGTGGTGTGCATGTGTGTCTACGCATTTACGCGACGACGCATGACCTCGCATTACGTAAGTCAACATATAACCGTACTTTTTTCCACGGCGTATATCCTCTAAATATGTAAAGGCACGCGGTCATACGAAATCTAGCCTGTAGGAGTATGTAGATATAAGAGATAGAAAGAAAGGACAATAAACTAGAGCATTACAATCGTAACTACCTTAACTTGCTGACGGCATTCGTTTGTAGATAAATAAGGCAAAGAAAACATGAAAACATGATCGTAGTTTAAACGGTATTTTATGTTGCTTGGCGTACCTAAAGTAATAAAACGTTTAAAACAAGTAGGGATTTGTTTAATATGTGAATTGTGTCTTGTGATGCTCATAAAATCGGCTATTAGCATACACATACCCAGCAGCACACCTCACCTAGCTTTACTAGAAATAAACAGAATAACACCGTGAGTTACATCATCTATGGTTATAGCCACTTTAAGCGAACAGCGCGACGCTTAACCTGTTCTCGAGCTTATCGCCTCATCAAAGCCTCCGCCCCGTGCCAGTGTCTGCGACCCTGTCACTGTGAGGGGCTGGCCGTCTCGGGCTAGTGTCTGTGTCTGCGACCCTGTCACTGTGAGGGGCAGGCCGTCTCGGGCTAGTGCCTGACTCGCCGCTGTTACAGCACTGAAAACAATTTAACCCAAGGCCGGCGAGTAAAACGGTGTTTCGCGGGTACCCCTATCCGCAACCATTTTTAACCACCCTCCCAGGAGTACCTACAGTAAGGTCCCATTGCGGTGTAGTCGTCCCTGCTCTCAGCGGACATATTTGCTGACAGCGGTTATATCCGCTCAGAGCAAGTACGACTACACCGCCATGGGACCTAGCACTACTCCTGGGAGGGTGGTTAAAAATGGTTGCGGATAGGGGTACCCGTGAAACACCGATTTACTCGCCGGCCTTGGGTTAAATTGTTTTCAGTGAGGCCAGACTCCCAGCCGCCGTTACAGGAGGTCAGTCAGCAGACAGCAGAGGTCAGCGCGGTGTGAGCGGGCGGTGCCGACCGGCCGGCCGGCCCCGTCCCCGCCCGGGGGCGTCCATGAGCCTCCCTCTGCCGGCCTGCGACACCTGGACAATGCCAGGTACGGACCAGCGCCGCCCGGGATGTAACGAGCACTGCTGTCTAACGTGCTGTTCGCATAGAATCGGTAAATATTCCCGAGAAGGTGGCATTGTTTATGGTAGGTCGTTCTCGCACCTTTGGCGAGAAGCCAGAGGATGCCGAGTGCTGGCCCGCATAAATTGACGTGGGTGAAATCACTCGTTATACATTGGCTTCTTGTTGAGGGAGTTTTATGCATGCGTCTGCTTAAGTACAATTGCCCCCCAATTGTCGTGGAATGTAGCAGTTAACTGCTACATTTTTCCCTCGGCGTTACCCGGCCGTTACGCGGCTATCCACCACAGACTTACCTGCGTACTTAGGCTGTGCCGCACGCCGCCATGCTCTGCGGCGCAGCCTACCCTCTCAGCAGCGCTGAAACGAATCAGCTGCAGTGCTGTTTGATTTACCTACTTCTTACGGCGGGTTAGTTCAGTGACAGTGGCAGATGCGTGCAATTGACATTTCTTCTAGGGCTAACTCGAAGAGGTTAGTATCTGATTATTAACAATGTACCCTGCTAATTTAAATTGTCACTTATCCCACAAACGCCACGATATTGATGATCTGAGACTACAGAAACCTCAAACCACTCAAAAATAGTCCTCCATCTAAGAACTTAATACTTCAGACAGCGGATCCGGATCGGGACATCGGATATTGCAGCGGATCCTCTAGATAGGTAAGAGTGCATTTCAACCCGTCACAATAGGTACAGTGAGTCTGTCTGAATGCACAGCATTCCGGGTAAGTGCGCCACCCTCGCGTCAACACGTCTCCAAAAATCCACAAAATATGCCCGTCTTGGGACAGTCGTCTGCGGCCTGAATATTTCGGATGTACTCAGGTTAAGTGGCAGTCCATTAATCCGATTATAGAGATCACCGTGCCTATCTGATCATCCACTGCACAAATAGTACGGGAAGGTCCCAAATTTCCCCAGGGGCCAGGGTCGAATAACACCGATAGTGAACTGCACGGCTAAATTCATATTGCTCAGGTTCTTTCGTTGCGTTTTACCGTACCAATTGCTACGCATCTTTTAACTGCTCGCCTTACTGGGATATGTTTTTCCTACTTTATTCCCATTTCCGGTTCAATCGGTGCATGATTTCTTATATATTATCTCTCAAGTTTAATTACCTAAGTGATTTAGGAGATGGTAATATGACATTCCCTGTGTAAACTCTGTTACTGTTTTATTATCCCGTGTGGCCTTTGTGACCTTCCCCATGAGCCGCCCGTGAGTTCACCGTGTGTTCCCTGTGATGTGTCCTGTGTGACCGCTGTGATTTCCGCTGTACTGTGACCGTGAGTTAGCGGTGTGGACTCGCTCGGTCGCGCTGTTGACCGCGACGTATCACGGCACACCCCATCGATCGCCTTTCCGATGACCCGTGTCATGCGACATGATCTGCCGCCGGCCATCTGTCCCGGCCCGCCGCTCCCGACCGGCCCCGGCTGGCCCGGACAGAGTGGTGCCAGGGGTGGGACTGGCCCGGACCGAGTGATGGCTGGGGTGGGACTGGCCCCAGACCGGACAGAGTGTTGCCAGGGGTGGGACTGGCCCGGGCTGGCCCGGACAGAGTGATGGCTGGGCCGGGACTCATCGGAGAGTGGATACCTACTGAACGACGACAGATGATACCAGCTAGATATTAAATAGAGAACCATGTAGTTTCTGTCGCTTTCTTAATCGATTCATGCCATTCCGAAATTGGTTTGAGCGTAGAAGATTCTGATTAGTTCTCACTTATACGGTTATTTATGCAGATAATTTAGGAATTCAACACACTCGAAGAGATGTCCGTCACCACGATACGACCACGGTGGCTGAGGTCGCTGACCTGACCCGTGTCCCCGCCTTGCAGTGAACCTGACGGACGGGCCGGCGGGCGGTGACCCGTCGGCGGAGCGGTCAGAGGTCGCCCCACCGATCGCCGCCGGCCCCGTCCGGCCCGAGGAGATGGTCCTGGTGGCGTCCGCACTGGTCATCTGGGTGGCCGCCATCCTGCTCTGCGTGCACAGGTGAGACAGGAGTGGAGTCACCCTGCGTGCACAGGAGTCTCAAATGGAGATGCTCGGTTTGTACAGGTCAGTCTGTGCACAGGCCACAGGTGAGGAGGGAATGGAGAGACGCTCTGTGTTTGAAGGTCAGTCAGTGCAAAATGGAGTCTGAGATCGCAATAGAAGGAGACCATGCTGCGAACAGTGAATAAACGTCGAACTATATTGCATTCGCACAGGATATTCAGCAGTCCATTATGCACGTGTACTTAATGCTCTCCTGCCCGTTTCAAATCGGTGACAGATATTCATTTTACAGGTGGGGAAAGATAAGAATGCTGGAGCCATATCTTCCCGATTATAACGACCCAACGTCACAGGTTAGTGGATAGCCACATTACAGGCTGAATAGACGTGTTTAAGATAGGATAATCTTTAATTCGAGTTAAACGGTTACTTTGGGCTTGTAGCCGATCCAACGAAGAAGCGTAGCTTGATTCGCAGCTGGAAGTAATTACGACTTGGTGAAAAGCAACTTATGAAGACGTGTGACCGAAATGCTCCCCCTGCTCTGTGCCGTGTACCATTTGTTAGGTACTAATCCGGTCGTGACTGGTCGTGGAGCCCCTCTCCGTCGCCGTCTGACCCGTCCCCCGTCTCTCCGTGTGTCCGGGCAGAAGGGCGGTCTGCTCACTGCTCAGTGCGCAGTGGTCAGTGCTCAGTGCGCAGTGGTCAGTGCCCGTCCCCATCTGACAGGGTACGTCTGACCCGTCCCTGTCTCTCCGTGTGTCCCCGTCTCTCTGGCAGAAGGGCGGTCTGCTGATGGACGCCAGTCCGGCGCTGGCCTTCAGTCGCCTGCACTCGCCGCTGATCCCCATGGTGCACTGTCCGCACGGCCGCGGCAGCATGGCCTGCCAGCACTCGCAGTCCACGTCGCGGCTGCTCTCGCACGCGCGCGACGCCTGCGCGCTGGCGGCCGCGCGCAAAACCCGCTCGGCCGACAGTCTGGTGACGCACACCATACACGTGCACCCGCCCAACTCGCTGCTCTAGGGCTGAAAGGGGAACTCCTGTGGGGCGGCAGGGGAGCTCTAGTGGGGCGGCAGGGGAGCTCCAGTGGGGCGGCAGGGGAGCTCGTGGGGCTGAAGGGGAGCTCCAGTGGGGCGGCACGGGCACCGCGGCTAGTCGCTCCGGTAGGACGGCAAGGGGGCTCCTGGGAGCGACTGCATATAGTGTATCGTGTGCTTTATAGCGAAGACGGCGGATCGCCGGCCGTACTCGTATTTGGTCCGTCAACTCGGCGAACCATGGTGGTGCGGCGAGACGGGTGTAAAACCGTCACCAAAGACCGGATCGTGTATACTTTTGTAAAATGATGACCGCGCAGTGCAGTGACTATACGATAGCCAGCTTCGTCCTTAGTCGAGGGCCACTGGCCTTGTGTGGGTTGCAGAGAGGTGTCACTCGCATGTGGTATGTCTTCTGGAGGAGACTGTGTGCCAGCTCAGAGTGCGCCGCTGTCTAACGAGAGCGGCGTAACGTATACTCGTATGCATGGTCGATGTGGGACATGTGCGCAGTGAGATCGCTTCGACGCAGAAAATGACGCAGAAAAGTACGACGGATTTGACATATTTTGTGAGTCGTTTGTATTGTATATTGCATAGTTGGGTACCTACCTAGTACCTATATTGGCTATCCATTGGAATGCTAATTAAAAATATGGAAGCTTAATACCCGAATACCTATAGTTATATTAACATGAGATATAAGTTGCACGAAAATTAGGTCGAACTAACATGTAATAAATAAATGCATAATGATAATTAAGCGTAACGCTTTCAGCTCTGGTAATTGATTGATCTGCAGAAATATCGGGAAGTAGGCATGTAATTGGTATAGGTCAACAATTGAAACAAACGGTATTTTCTTCCATGCGATCCCATCCCGAAAGTATATCGGTGTTTGTCCTATTAACATTTTATCAGTGGTTTCCGCATGCGATAGGATGAGCGATAAACGATAAACGATAATTATCGCTGTTTAGTAAATCGGTTATCGTTATCGTTTTTCGCTAATTTTTCAAAATTATCGCTCATCCACTTATCGCAAGTTACAAAAATTATGAACGATAAACGATAAAATGTAAAACGGGATTAAAAAATGGAAGACGATCGACAGTGTATGCCGCCCGACAGTATGTGTGCGCGGTGTGCGCACTGCGCAGCCTGTTGTCATCTGCTAAGTGTATAGATCTGCAAAAAAAAACTTTTTAAGTACACTTATTTAAGCTGTATTTCTTATCGCTTTTGTTATCGCTTTTGAAAAACAATTATCGTTATCGTTGTATCGTTTATCGTTTCGTTATCGCTGTTAAAAAACAATTATAGTTATCGTTTTATCGTGTTATCGCTACCGCCGTTATTTTCTTATCGTTTATCGTTTATCGTTATCGCAAACCTTTCTTATCGTTTTATCGTTATCGCAGGTCCGAAAATAAGTTATCGCGGAAAGCACTGCATTTTATACGGCTCCCTTATCTTATCGGATACGAATGACATTACCTGTCTTGGTGGTATTCAGGGGAAAAAATATAAGTACGATTTATTCTGAAAAATTATGCGTATTGGTTACAACAAACATATCGACTTAACACTTAATAAATCAAAAGAAAGTAATTGTTCATTAGTACTTAGTTGGTAGGTAACCAGCCGAGAGCCGTACCAGACGCTTTTTTCTTCTTTGGCTGCAACCTTCCTTTGAACTAGTCTTGCTTTGAACGTCACCTAAACACGATGGCGGCTCGGCTCTCAAAACAAACCGGCTCGTTGTTTTGAAACCGTCAAATCTCATCTGTCCCCGAGCACTCAGTTGGTGAGCGTTATTGCTCTCCAGGGTGGTGTGTCGGCGTCATGGCTCGCTGGGGACCTCCCCTCCCCTGCTGTCCGATGGGACCTCCCTCCCCTCCCGGCTGCTGTCGGGCAGTGACCTTCATCGGCCTCCCGAGCTGTTAGCTGCAGGGCCTTTTGTTTGTTTGGTTGGGTTAGGCCCTTTCGGTCCATTTAGACCATTTCAGAGCCGGAAGGATGATAGGAACTAGGGGGAGACATTGGTCTGGGCAGGCACCCTAGTGAGTCACCGGGGCTGAGCCTGGTCCCGAAGGACAGGCCGACCAGCGACCAGCCCCAAAGTACTCACTGCACCCGGCTACGGGGTGCGCTCCCTCGGGAGCAGCGGTGCCGCTCCAAGGGAGCAGCCCGCATGAGAATTGCCTGTCCAGCCCGGAGGGGGTTGCGGCTCCTGAGGATAGAAGCACGGAACGGGTGCAGGGCCTCCCCCTCCGCGAACCAGGTAGGATCGGAGGCGGGCTCCGATACTAGGATGAGCGAGGGAGAGAGGGGACGGAGAAAGAGCGAGGGAGGGAGAGGGATGGAAAGAGAATAGGAGAGAAAGAGAGCAACATGTTTTCTTCATAATCCTAATGTGCACCTGCACAGTAAATGCTATCTAATTGTGCTCAATTGAAGTCCATTTACACTAAAAGGGCTGTACCGTTTATAATTAGGTACCTATATTCACCGGTGCATGTATGTATCGGTGAATATATGTAGGCAGCATGTATGTGTGATGTGCGCCCCGCCGTCCCGTCGGTCGATGGCGGAGACTGTATTTTTAGCGGCTGCCTCTGATGTTGTGTCGCAGCAGTTGTTGGATCTGCAGCCGCCGCCGTCTGCCGTCCGGTGCATTATAACTCACACGAAAGACGGCGAGGGACACTGGGCACTGGGCAGTGAGCTTGGACAGCCGGACTGTGCAACTCTTGCCGACTGATGACAAACATACGACAGTTTTTTTTCTAAATATCCCATTTATGACTTCTTGGCGCCACAACAGCTGTGGTCGCTTAAAGGTCTCAGCGGATATAACGCCCTGCATTATTAGCGCTACATGTTTCATGTAGCCAAGGCCCAAGCTAAATTTAGGTTTCGCCGAACATAAACCTAAATGAGCTCAATCGCAATCCACATCAAGATAGATGATAAAACGAAGCTATTTTCTGATTTCTCGGTATATGTAGTCTGAGCAGCCGGAGCGCGCGCAGTCCGCTCCGCCGTGTCCGTGTCCGGCGGCGCGGCGCCGAGTCCGACCCCGCGCCGGCAGCGCTGCCTGCACCCACACCCATCCGCCGCCGACCCCGCGCCGGCAGCGCTGCCTGCACCCACACCCATCCGGCGCCGGGACTCCGCCGGTGCACCGGTGATTGCGTTATTACGGCGCGGACCCTTTCACACGGCATCCGCCCGGCCTCCGCTCGACCTCACACCGCGCCGGAGGAGGGACGGGACGGGACGGGACGGCTAGGGGTGGGACAGCTGGGAGTGGGACGTGACGGGACGGCTAGGGATGGGACAGCTGAGAGTGGGACAGCTGAGAGTGGGACGGGACGGTCTGGGGTGGGACAGCTGGGAGTGGGACGGGACGGAATTGCTGGGAGTGGGACAGCTGAGAGTGGGACGGGACGGGACGGTTGGGAGTGGGACAGCTGAGAGTGGGACGGGACGGGACGGCTGGGAGTGGGACAGCTGAGAGTGGGACGGGACGGCTAGGGGTGGTGGGACAGCTGAGAGTGGGACGGGACGGGACGGTTGGGAGTGGGACAGCTGAGAGTGCGGAAGGGCCGAGAGGACGGGATGGGAGCGGGACGGGTGTCTTTAGAGTGGGGAGGGACGGCTTACATAGGCTGGGACAGTTCACCTAGACGACTGAGTGTCCGGCCGGCGGCCGGTCTATATCAGACGCGACCCTTCCAGCGCCGCTGGTATGCACAATTCGTCCCACTGACCGCCCCCGCGCGGCTCCCGCGACCGGACACGTGCTCTCTGTCCCGAGTCCCGTCTGTGTGCCGGCAAACGGCGACCACCGTCCATCTGTCAGACGGACTGACGATCGGTCAGACCGACTGATGATCGGTCAGACGGACTGATCACCGGCTGACGGCAGCCGGACGCACGCACGGACCGGTACGTGACGGATCACAGGTGGGGGCGGACGGTACGGAGAACAGCTCGGGGAGAACGGAGGGAGGGGAGGAGACGGAGGGAGAATTGGGAAGGTAGATCATGTCAAACTTCTGGGATTGGACATAGTTCTGTATAGATGCCTACCGACTCGACCATTTAATGTAAGTAGGTAAATACGCATGTAAAAAAAAAACTTTGTATTCATGGCAATTGAACGTCAGGTCTCGGTCAAATTGATTAAAATGTTTTGCAATGACTGACGTGCAGAAGCCTTGTCAGTGCAGTGTTGCCGACGTCAGCAAAGTCGACATACACAACGGAGAGCAGCTGCGGGCTTTCTGGCGCGGCCGGCACTCAGCGCCCGGCTCCGGTCAGCCCGTCTCCGGTCAGACGGCAGAGTGAGCGCCGCACACGAGACGGCCGCCCCTTTTGTCCTCGGCTGCCCGGCCGCTTTGAGTTAGCGCCACCAGGCATGAACAGAGAAGGTCGCAGGGTCAACGGAAGGTCACCAGGTCGGAGCTGATCACCGGCGGCGCAGACGACTTCCGAAACATGCTGCCGTGGCTCGCAAAGCGGAATGACGATGATGGGGTTGGTCTCCTGGGAGAAATAAGTTCTGAGTTCTGAATTCTTTTCAGAGATGCTCTTTTGAAAGTAAGAGACCAGGTGATTAGGCTGGACCTTTTAAGGCATTTTTCGGTCCTTGGACATTTCTCCCTTAACCGTCCTCAGACGACGGAAGAGATACGTTGGTCATTTATCCGGTGTTTTTATCGCTCTTTGTGGCTTCTACGCGCTGATTTTGTGATAATGAAACATTTTGATCTTCAGACAATTTCGCTAACTAAAAAATTGACCGGCTGCGGCAATTTGCCACGTTTTTCTTCTTCTTCCTTTCATCGCCATTCGCTTATTTCGCCACGCGATTTAGCGGGTCAATCCTCAATATCATATCAATATTTTCAACGTGTTATTCCTACGATGAAGTAAAAGGTGTAGGTAAAATGAAGGAATATGGTAGCGCTTAGTAAGTCAAATAATACGCTGCCTAGTCAAACAACGGCGCATTGTTGCAAAGAGGCGGGGTTTCGGTTTTTTGCATGGTGCGCTTGGTGTGGATTTTTGGTTTTTATGGGCCTGTTCCAGCGCCTCCAGAAACCTCCAGAAACCTCCAGAAAGCTCTAGAATCCTCCAGAGAGCGTTCCAGCGCCTCCAGAAAGCTCCAGAAAGCTCTTGCCAAAGCTCCAGAAACCTCCAGTAGCCTCCAGAGAGTTGAGAGGTCCAAATTTCTCTGGAGGCTCTGGTCTACAATTATGGCGCACATGTGACAATCACGAATGTAAACAAAGGACATTTGACTGATTATTTTACAACTTGAATGTAAAGAAAATTACATTGCTATAATTTTATTTATCTTTTTAACTAAAATCGAAAACAAATTTTGCGTTTCAAGAGAGAACAATCGTCATTCTCTTGGTATCTATGACGCCAATCTCCAGAAATCTCCAGATTGCGTTCCAGCGCCTCCAGTAAAACCTCTGGTAGAGCCTCCAGTCAAGAATTTCTTCTGGAGGCGCTGGAACAGGCCCTATGTAATTTTTGTCAATTCTGTTGATTGAATTTTGATACTGAAGGTGGGAAATCGTTTGTGAAATCATGCTCATAATGAATTAAGCGTTGATGTCATTTTTTGAATTTTATTGCTTTGGGAATAAGGATGTAGCTTTGATAGGTACCTACCCAACAGTTCAAGTTGCAGTGTAGTGATAATTCAAATTCGAATTGATTTTCAGCCAGTAAATAGGAGGGCTGTTCACGGACCCTGTGTGCGGTCGGACCGCACACAGCCTCCAAGCTCCGCCCACTGCGTCCCTACGTCAGCCTTGCGTCACCGCACACAGCGACCGCTGTGGCCGGTCGGGACTGGCCACAGCGGACCGTCCACCGCACGCAGCCGTGACGTCAGAGCCGCCTACCCATCCCCTACCCCCACGCCTGCTGGACGTACCGCACACACCGCACGCAGCAGTGTGCGGTGCCCGTGAACACCCCTAGGGATGAGTGGCAATTCCTGTTCAGATTCAAACAACAATTCTTATTGAATTCAAACGATGAAAAGGGTGGAAATTATGCAAGCATGAAAGATGCCTTCTCGTCATGCTTGTACGCCCTTGCCCTGCTGGGGTGTTCAAACATCTCCCTCTATTCACCTAAGGTCAAATCTGAGCTAGCCAGAAAGACCATTCAAAGGGCTATCAAATGCGCTTTTCTCCGGTGCTGTATCAACATAATTCCTGAGCTATGTGTTGGTTTGTAGACAATTATCAAAGTTTGACCTGGAAAGTAGCTTTAATTATTTTTGGCACTCTTTCAAATGCTCAGGAGCTGAGTTAGAAAGGGGTGTTAAAACATTCCCAGAGAGCCAGAGAGTGTGGAAATCCAGCCAGGACCCCCTGCAGGGTGTGGGCTAAGCTTGATTGAGCAAAGGGGCAAAATATTTGTGTCGTAGGTAATGATTGTATTGGATCATACCTATGTACCTGACAGGGAAGCAAGAAAGGTGAATGACAGCATTTGGATACCCAGGCAATGTCCGTAAAAACTGAACAAACACCAGGGAACTCGGAGAAGATGGTCCGCATAAGAATTGTGAAGGAACTGCCGGACAAGACACCTGCTGCCTCCAAATCAGGAAGTCATAGCTGTGACCACTGTCAACTTATCTTCCTCACTGCAACACAATTAAAGATGTACGTATAAATATTAACGTTCATAATTAGCAGCTGTTCATAAAATCAAAAGATGCCTTAGGTGTCCCTCGGCTGTGGAATTTATGCAATTTGTATTTGTTAAGCACAACTAGTGAGACATAGCAGTAGATGATTCCAAGATCACTTAGATCATAACACAACCTCTCTCAAGACACAACCGGCTGCCCTAGCAGAGCCAAAGTGTAACTATAACTAGCATGTGCATTGTGCAGCTTTACTCATATTTACCCATTTATGGAATACCTACAGTGAAATAAATGCTCGAAGATGAAATACTGGAGGCAGATTAGTTCTGTGTACCAATTTGTATGCCTCAACTGATCAGACCTCTCTCTGCAGACACCTTCTGGAGTGTCACATGGACGAGGCAACCAACAGCTGTAAGGACTGCTTCAGGACGTTCCAACGAGTGGAGGCACTCCAAAGACATGTCATGGAACGCATCTGTGTCTCCAAGCGCGTGTAAGACACTGATATATGGGCCATTGGGCCACTGCTAGTGTTAATTCCCCATGAGTCAATCTTCCGTCCCCCGTTAAGTGTTTACCGCTGACCTCTCCCTCTGTCCAACCTCCAATGTCCTTTCCCACCCGTCACCCAGTCCCAGTTCTCTGAGCCCCCCCCCCCTCTCCCGTCAGTGTATGACAGATACCTGTCCGGCCCTGTTTCAGCGTGCCGTGCCCGTACTGCGCCGCCCCGTTCCCGAACCGCTCCAAGCTGGCCACGCACGTGTCCACGGTGCACCTGCGCGCGCCGCGCTCGGTGCTGTGTGACGCGTGTGGCGCCGTGTTCAGTCGGCGCGGCGCGCTGCACCGCCACCTGGACACCATGCACGGCGGGCGCGCCGGTGGCCCTGACGGCGGCCCGGTGGCGCCGCGCCGCTGCCCGCTCTGCCCGGCCGCCTTCCGCGCCGTGGATAACCTGCAGCGCCACCTGGTGAGCCGACACGCCAACTGGAAGCGCTGGATGTGCTCGCTGTGCCGTCAGACGTACAACCACAGCGTCGACCTGAAGCGGCACGTGCTGAAGAAACACGGACTGGTGCTGCCGGCCATCACGGGCAGGAGGAAAAAGAACATTTTGGATGTGAGTTTACACACCCGACGGCCAACAGGTGCGAGCTCTGCTCGCCGATATGCTCAGTCATAAGGGTAATTATAACCTACAAAGGGACAGATAGCACTGAATATGGGCCTTTCCTTTTTCGATGATTCTCGGAGGCATGTTTTACCAGAGTAATAAAGCTGTGTTTGTTAATGCTAATATTCTCTGGGTTTAGCAATGGATGTTTCAGTCTTCCATTTTGTTCTCTGAAGATATTGCCGCCCTATACCGATATCGCGAGTCCCGCTGGTATGCCAGCTGACCCTTCGCTCCCCGCCGTCGGTCTGACGCCGGGCCCGGTCCGGGGTGTTCTCAGATGCACGTGCTGCCGGGGCCGGCCGAGGCGGCGCCGCTGCCGCCGGCGCTGGCGGAGCGGCAGCGCCAGCTGCGCCGGCTGCTGGCTATGGTGCCGACGGGCCGCTACGACCCGGAGCTGCTGGCCGTGTTCGGCCGGCTGCCGCTGGCCAGACCGGGCGTCAAACAGGCGCAGCCGGGCACCGAGCTGACGGCCGAGCTGACCGCCGAGCCCGAGCCGGTCGTGGTGGACGGAGACCCCACCGAGCCGGTCGCGGCGGACGGAGACCTCACCGAGCCGCGAGTCGAGGTGCAGTTCGTGGAGCGGTGTCCGCCCGACACGCCCGAACACGTCACCGAGAGCCGGGAGGAGCTGGAGCGGTCCGCCGCGCCGCCGGAGCAGGCGGTACCGGTCGGCCAGCCGGTACCGGTCGGGGTGGTGGGGACCGTGGAGGTGGTGGAGCGGCCGCTGCTGCTGTCCGCCCCCGTGCTGGTCATGGGCGGCGGCGCGGCCGGTCTGCCGCTGCTCCTGCTGCCGCCCCCGCCTCCGCCGCCGCCCCCGCCGACTGTGCGGCTCGCGCTGCCGCCGTCTGTGTCTGCGCCGGTGCAGAGGTACCGCCGCCGGACCATAGGTCGGCGGGCGACCGCCGAGGAGGTAAGAATGGCGCGGGGAGAGCAGGCCCCGCCGGCAGCCCCGCCGGCGCCCCCGTGGGTGCTGCTGCCCGCCCAGCCGTCCGCCCCCTGCGAACCCGTCACCAGTTTCTCCCTGGTGAAGGCCCAGGAGACGGGAGCCGTCACTCTGGTGGCGGTCCCGGGCGGCGCGGCGGCGGCGGAGCCCGGGTCGGCCGATGGGCGCACCCTATCCGTACTGACGGGGGCCGGGGAGGGCGGAGCGCCGCTGGTACTCACCGAGCTCCCCCCGCCGGCCGATGCCGCCCCGCAGCAGCCGCCGCCGGCGGCGACCTCTCGGGAGGCGGAACCCGTCGGTCCGGACCCAGCAGTCAGCCGCGCAGAAGTGACCGGCCACCCGCCGGCGAGAGAGGGAGTCATGGCGCCCGAACACGGTGATCTCACGGAGTCGGCAGCTGGGAGGGACGCGGCGACAGAGCAGGAGAGAGTACCTGAGGGAGAGCCGGAGACAGCACCGGAGGGAGCACCGGAGGGAGCGCCGGAGGTCCCCCTGGTCACTGAGGGAACGGCTGCTGAACAGGGACAGGTGATTATAGGGACGGCGGCACTGCGGGATCAAATTGTTACCGAGACGCCGGTCCGGCACAAGCAGAGAATGACCGCAACGGCGGCTCGCCCAAAGCGAGTAGTGACTAGGGCGGCGGCTCAGCAGAAGCAGATGAGGGTTGAGTCGGCCCTCCAAGATCAGCAGAGAATGAATGAGGCAGTGGCCCACTCGGAACAGGTGTTTACTGAGGCAATGGCTCACCCAGAGCAGATGGCTGCTGAGACAGTGGCTCGCCCAGAGCAGTTGGCTACTGAGACAGTGGCTCAGCCAGAGCGGGTGGCTGCTGAGGCAGTGGCTCAGCCAGAGCGGATGGCTGCTGAGACAGTGGCTCACTCGGAGCGGGTGGTTACTGAGACAGTGGCTCACTCGGAGCAGATGGTTACTGAGACAGTGGTTCACCCGGAGCGGATGATGTTAGTGGATTCGATGTTGCGGGCTGAGGACGATGGTACGGGTAAGGGGTGTTTGGATGATGGTCACCAGACTAGGACAGCGAAGGAGGAGGGCGAAGTGGCGGTGATGCAGGAGAGTCGTGTGATGACTGTGAAACAGAGGGAAAGTGTGGCGACGGTGAGGAAGGAGGATCGTGTGATAAAGGCAGGGGATCGGGAGGATCGGGAGGACCGTACGAGGACAGCGGATCAGAAGGATCTTACTAGGATAATGGATCGGGAAGATCGCACGATGGAGACAGTTGCAAGCCACCGTCCCCAGGAGGACGGTGATTTTGAGCTTGATGGGGAAAGTGCAGTGAGGATAATTGATAGAAGTGGGAGGGCAGCGTGTGAAACAAGTGCTCCGAGGGAAGCCGCTGAAGAGGACGGACAATCTCTCATAGTGGACGAGGGGGTGGTTGTACCATCAGAATTTGCATTTGTTGCCGATACTTCCCACCGGTTTGCGATCGCCTTCAGGGAAAATGAAATGATTCGCGCCAGAAAATACCCTCAGCCCAGTCACTCAAGTAACAGCCTGGCTGCGGATGACGAGACTCCAGGACGGAAAGCCGATGGTGCTGGTGCGCCCCCTGCTGCGAAGCTCACCAAACCGCGAGTGGCGCGGACGAGGTCCGGTCGAGCTGTCCGCTCCAAAGTACGTCTCTCTACCTCAGTGTCTGAGCCTGACGAGCGACCTGAGCAGCCGGCGCGGACGCCAACCAAACGATTCAGCCGTCCGCGGGCTGAGCGCGCTCCCTCGCCGTGCGAGGACGACCCGCCGGCAGCTGCGGAGGACCGCCGCCGCAGCGGCTCGGGGGCGGCGCAGCCGGCTCCGCCCGGGGAGGGTGCGCGCGTGCCTCCGCTCGAGTCCGCCGCTGCCCCGGCGGCTCCCCCGGCGGCCCCGCCGGTCCCCAGGCGCAGCTGGACGCCGTGGGCGGGCGGCCGCGGCAAGGGCCTGCTGCCGCGCGTGCTGGTGCGTATGGACGAGCACGGAGCGCCGCGCACGCTGGCCCTGCTGGCCACCTCCCTGTCGGTGCGCTCGGAGGCCGACCGGCGTCAGTCGCGCTACCCGTGCATCGTCTGCGAGCGGCCGCAGCGCTCCAAGACCAGCCTGCGCGCCCACCTGGTGTCCCACACGGGCGAGAGGCCGTTCCAGTGCTCCGCCTGCCCGGCCGCGTTCCGGCACTTTGCCAACGCGCGCGGCCACCTGCGCCGGCACACGGCGGCTCGGTGCGCGTGTGACGTCTGCGGCCGGACGTTCCTGCTGCGGGCCGACCTGCGGCGGCACCAGCGCACCCACAGCCAGCGGCCGAAGCTCGCCTGCCACCTGTGTCCGTCCACCTTCAGCCGGGCCGACAACCTGGCCAGACACGTGCGTGTGGCGCACGGCGCCGAGCCGCCGCCCACCCACCGCTGTGACCTCTGTCAGAAGGAGTTCAAAACGGAGGCGTGGCTCAAACAGCACATGACCATTCACAAAGGTGAGACAGGAGTCTTGTCCGATTGTGTAGGGCAGCGCTGGGCGGGGGGAGATGACTCATGACTGTCTATACAGTCTGCACTGGGCTGGAGATTAACCGTCTGGTCAATGCTGAGTGCCCTCGAGCGAAACTGATGTAACATTTCTGACTACTTTCAGTAGCCAGTTGCTACTGGTGAAATTGTTCCAGAGTAGCCTGTTACCCGTAGTGTCTTTAACATTTTTTTTTATACACCTGTATTTTCGATTTTCTTTATGACCTTAAAACTCCTGTACTATTCTTGTTATTTTGGAACGCTCGTTCCTTACGTGTCAACCCTCATATATATAATTGGCTGGTTCATCTGCTGTGATATCTGATGTGTGTGCCCCACCTGTCTCGACAGCGGCGAGGGAGCACGTGTGCGCCCAGTGCGGTCGGAAGTTCGCGCTGCGCTCCTACCTGGAGCGGCATCTCAAGTCTCACGGCCAGACGCGCGTCTACTGTGACCTCTGTCCGCGCCGCTTCATCAACATCAAAAACCTGACGGTGAGCCGACAATATGGAGACGAGTCCGGGACTGCGTAACATCTGGCCTCGCGAGCCCAGTTATCAAGCCCACCCCATTCCGTAACCGTGGTCCCGTTGGATCGTAGTTTTAGTGAGGCATCGTTTGAGCTGCGTCTTACAGTTGATCCACTCTCTGCCCTCACCCCGTCTCTGTCTCTGCTGACTCCCGTCCCCTGCCCTCGCTCAGGTGCACCGTCAGACGTTTCACCGTAACCCGGTGCCCCTGAGTGCCGAGGAGCAGCGGCGGGCGGCCGAGCCGCGTCCCGAGCCGGCGCGCCGCTCCCCGTCCCCGCCGCCGGCCGGCGTGCGGCCGCGGCGTATCAGCCTGGAGATCGTCAGGAGCCGCCGGCCGCCGCGCCGCCTCCTCCAGGAGACAGAGCGGGAGGAGGAGCGGGAGGACGGGGAGAGTGAGGAGAGCGGCGGCAGTGATGAGGAGTGGACGCCCGACCGGCGGTAAGCGCCTCCCTCCCGGCGGGCTCGGTAGTGATCTCACACTCGCGCGGTACTCTTGACTGTGCTCTGCGTTGTACCTAGTCGATCAAGATGTACTGATACCACTGGCTGTGCAAACTTTTTGACCTTTTTTTACCCCGCTGGTTTATTTGTTGATTGGTTGGTTAGATGAGACACGGGTTCTTCTGGGGGGGGGGGGGGGGTGAATCTGATTTAGATTTTCTTAATCGGACCCGTAACCAAGATAGATGCATTTTGTGCTGGCCATAACGATTGTACTTCAGGGATAATAGCCAGGAGGGTTTTGATTTGTGCGTCATTTGTGTGTGACTCAGGGAAGGGATTAGTGGGGAAAGGATCCGCTCGCTCCCTGTTGGTGATTGTGCTGATCACATTGAATGTGCGGATTTGATTAAATATTGAGCGATATTTATGACTGTTGAGTGATCCATTGCAGCATTCTTCCAAGCTATGAATGACTGTATTGTCTCTATGAAGTCACGGAATGTCACTGCAGTGGTTGCACTGCGCTGGCCATGCTATCTGTTTCTGGTTAACACATTTATGACTTTTGGTTAAAAAAATAGACTGAAATTAGCCAATCTAGTGTCGTGAATGGAGATATTCCAACTGCTTCGAGTTGAGGCGAACAGAACCCTCCGTGTCGCACCTAATCCCGCGTGTGACAGAATTCCACACAGTCCGTCCATTTGACACACGGAGAAACACCGCCAGTTCCACGTTCCGCACGCTCGCCGCTAGTTATATTTCCAGCCAATCACTCCTTCAAATATGCTACAGAGTAAAAAAGAAATCGACATTTCGTTGGCGTGCGCGCGCACGTCTCGTCAAAGACCTAGGTAATGACCCGGGCGGCCGGTGGCGCCGCCCGGGGTGCTAACACTGCCGGCGCCTCTCAGCGGTTGGCCGTGCTCTATGGGTTCGCTGGGATGGGGCCGGGGGGTGGGGGTCTCGGAGGGGGGGGGGGGGGCAGGCCGCCACCAGAGGGCCCGGCCTGGCGCGTCTGCCGCAGAGTTCAGTCGCCCGGCGCCGCCTCAGACCGAACCAAGGCTTCACAGGTCCACCGCCAGGAGGAGAGAACACAACACGACAGGGCCGCTCGCCACCAAACGGAAACAACAGACGTAACAAGCCACCGCTACAGCAAATCAGGAGCGTAAAGACTCGTCCTCATCAAGTGCAGAAATACAGCACAGAAATAACAGGCGCGGATAAGGGTACGCTAGTTTCAGCGCACCGACTCTGATAGACCGAATCGGACCTCGCGGTAGGTCGTCCACAGTGATTGCGAATACCGCCGGAAAAGGAAAACGATTCACCTATCAAAATACACTATCGGTGTGCTCGGACATCGGCCAACAGTCGCGGACGTAGACAGAAAACTGCCGGCGGCCGCTGCCGACCCGAGACGGGGACAGAGCACAGAGAGCGCGACAGAGCGGGGGAGGAGAGGCGAGGGGCCGCCGCCCAACAAAACCGAACACAGCCAACCAAACGACACGGCCGGCGCGCGCGCGCGAGCCGAGATACTCGGTATATCACAGAACAACGACACGGTACACAGTCAGCGGCGGGCGGCCGCGCCGCCGACAGAGCCGGCCCGGGACGGCCGCCGGCGCGGCGCGCAGAAAGACGGGTCGGTCGCCGGCCGGCCGGCGCCGACGGCGGGTCTCGGGCGGGGCGGGGGCGGCCGGGCGCGCGTATCACAGGACGCCGGCGGCGGCGCGCCATCACGACTTGGGCGGCCGCGGCGCTCCGAACGGCGGCGGCCCGGCCGGCCGCTCCTTGCCGCCGCCCAGCGGCACGTTGGCGTATATCTGGTGCGGAAAGTCGGGCAGCTCCGGCGACCTGCCGCGGAGAGGGAGGGGGAGGGGTCAGTGGGCGCGGGGAAACGGGACGGGGAGCGCAGCTGACTGACCACGAATGACACGGCATCACAGAAAATACACGTCTATCGGAGCAGGAACACTTATATTCACACCACCAGCCATTATGATGGAAAACAGTGGTAAGATTTATTCAATCCGAAGTTTTAAAATAAACGGTGCAACGAATTTATCTGGTGAGCTCGCTCCTCTCCAGTCTTTCCCCTGGTTTCGTTCCTCGTGTCTCACCTGGTGAGCTGGCCCCCTCCCGTCTGTCTCTCTCACCTGGTGAGCTGGTCCTCTGAGGCGGCCCGGCTGGTGAGTTCCCTCCCGCCCTCTCCATATCTCCCCCTCTTACCTGGTGAGCTGGCCCCCTCCCGTCTGTCTCTCTCACCCGGTGAGCTGGTTCTCTGAGGCGGCCCGGCTGGTGAGTTCCCTCCCACCCTCTCCCTATCTCCCTGTCTCTCACCTGGTGAGCTGATTCTCTGAGGCGGCCCGGCTGGCCATGTGCCGGTCGGCCGGCGCCGAGAGCGGCGTGGTCGGCACCGGTGACGGACTGGTCGGCAGCGAAACGGTAGAGCGCGAGAGCGCGCGGCCGTCGCGCGGCTCGGCGCCCGGCGCGCCGGCCGCCTCCGTCGAGTAGCGGATGTTGGTGTACTCGCGGCCCATCTTCTGACTCACCTGGCGACGCGGGCAGAGGGGGAGGTTAGTGTTGGACAGGTCGGCACAGGTTAAACGACATCGTAGGTCGGAAATAGACAGGTAGAGATCGGTGTTACAATCACAACTCATACGACAGTACAGGTAGGAATGGGACGTGACGTCTGTACGAACATTACGAGAGTCATGTGGGTCAGACCGGCAGATGGCAAACGAAAGCGTGCCGCAATGTCACACAGTGCGGCGCGGAGGTACATTTCACTTAAAATAGCCATTTTCACCGGACTCCCCATCCAGTCTACGTCCACGAACCCTGCGTCCCAGGTCCCACTGCCGTCCCGTCCCAGCCTGCTGTCCCATTGCCGTCCCGTCCCAGCCTGAAGTCCCAGGACTGACCTGTTCGGCCTGCAGTTTGAGCTGGAGCGTCTCGATGTAGTACTGGACGGCCAGGTAGACGAACTTGTACTGCGCCTCGGTCTGCACCATTCCCGAGCGCTGGGAGCGCACCCGCTGGATCGTACGCTGGATGTCGATCTCCGTGTCCAGACCTGACGAGACGGTGGAGACGGTTAGAGGGGCGAGAGCGGTGGGTGGGCTGGGCTGACGGAGCGAGATACAGCACGGAGTGAGTCAGTCTTTAATTTTTGCCTATGACGACTTTGTTTATCATTGGATAGCAAAGTCCTCCATTTTGTCGTCGAATATTCAGACATCAGCCGTTCATTTTCCTTCGCCTCTGACATAACCTGCCGGTCCCCCATCAGCTACCAAAGAGCCTCAAATAAAGCATCAATCCAACACAATCACCATCCTTTGACTACATTGGACGACTCTCCCTTACCCGATAAACAACACCGGATTAGTTCCAGTCCCCCGTACACTCACCCCCCCCCCCCTACAGGTACCACCCGCCCCAGTACCCACCTTGCCGGTCGATCTGGCTGAGGATCATGTCGATGACGATGAAGGTACCCGTCCGACCGATGCCGGCCGAGCAGTGCACCACGATCGGCCCGGCGTCCGGGATGCTGGCCTGCTGAGAGTTGACGTCATGCAGGAAATTGAGCACGCAGCCCGGGTCGGTGGGCACCCCGTGGTCCGGCCACGCCTGTAGGAGGGAGGGGAAGGTCAGGTTAGGTCAGAGCGGGTCACAAGCAGCCCGGGTCGGTGGGCACGCCTGTAAGCACCGAGGGCGACAAGAAGCACGTCCACGAAGGGAATAAGGGGGAGAATCCACCAAGCGCCGACCACCGTAAGTCACTGAACATGAACATAGAACCGTGAATTACAAGGGCTGCACCTTGCAGTCTCACAGACCTAAAACGGCGACATCTACTGACTGAAAGCCACATGAAATGCTAGAACGGACTGCAGCTGGCACGTCTGTCCTCCCCGCCCCCCTCCCACCCAGCGCGGCGCCTCGCTCCGCTCAGCGGCTCTGTCCAGCGCGGCGGCGTCTCGTGCCCCTGCTCACCCGGAAGTGGAAGTGGTAGATTTTGCGCTCCTCTGGGCAGCCCTTCTTTTTGACGCTGAAGGCGCGCAGCGTGTAGTCGACCAGCGGCGACTCGGACAGGTTGGTGACGGTCACGCTGCCGTATGTGGCCTCCTGCTCCACCTCGGGCCAGTACCGGGCGCACTTACCCTGTGGAACGGACGGGGACAGAGACAGTTAGAGGTGGGCGGCGTACCTACCGCAGGGTCACTCAGACAACCAACGGCAGTCACATGGGGATGGGTAGCGTACGGCAGGAGCAGGCTGCTCGGACCGCGTAAGGCAAACAGTTCTCACGCCAGACTCCATCCACCAGGCACCACTATATAACGCAGCGCCTCGATACATGACATGAAGCAATCACGGAGCTGCATATGACACCCTATAGCTAATGTCACCCCTTCGGCACCCCGACCCCGCCGGACATTCCCACCGCTGACACCGTCCGACACACGCCAGGCGGGCTGGTCCGGCACGCTCCTACCACAAACATCATAACGGCCCGCCCGCCCGGCTCGGCGCGGGGTGACACGGGGAGGCGATCGATCAGAGTCAGAGGTCCCCCGGCGGCGACAGCAGCCGTCAGTTCACACCAGGGCAGCAAACGAGGCGGGCAGAGATAACCCAGTGAGTCTGTGTCAACGATCCGCTCCAGAGCCGCACAACGCGTGTCGTGCTGCTCTGGAGGTTGATCACTGGTCGCCAGGTTACTGTGTTATGTCCGCCTATATCGAGTCCCCAAACCCAATCAACCCCTGACAACCCACGATACAGTTGCAGTCCCACTAGCACCCCCTGGCGCCTCACCAATATTCCCTCTGCGGTCCCTCCCACTGGCAGCCCCGCGGCGTCTACCGACTCACCCGGCTGCGCTCGATCTCCTTGGTGGTCATGACGATGACGCGCGAGTTCTCCTGCCAGACCATCCACCAGAGGTCGGCGATGGTGGTCGGCAGGCAGCCCTGGGTGGCGATGTACGTCTTGCTGGGCGCCTCGCCCGCCAGTGAGTCCTCCTCCGGCTGAGGGACGGAGGGGACCGTCAGAGAGGGGGGTAGAGATCACACCACCGCCTCAACCACCACAGGCCTGCTCCGGCTGTGGGCGGACGGACAGACTGAAGAGGGTGGGTTGAAGTGAGGGTAGGAACGGGGTAGAGACTAGCTTCTGAGAACATGCTATCTTCTCGGAACTTCTCGTTCTCGACACATAAAACGAGCGACATGTGACCAGATGAGCAGGGCGACATTTAACTAGACATCATTGGACCAGATGAGCTAAACGGGCGTAACAACATGTTTGTCGAATCACATGGCTCTCGCCATGGTAACCAGACACACTGACGAGATACAGTCGCCGCTGAGCGCTCTCTGGCGGTCTGCTAGCGCAGTCATTATCAGCTCCGTGCTGATGACAGCCGTCTGTGGCCGCGGCTTTGAAGGCGGGCGCTGGTAAACACCGGTGACGTTAATTAATACGGGGCAGCGGGCCGGGCCCGGCGACTGCCCAGTTACAGTCGGCAGTGCGGGGCAGGGGACACGGCGGTCGCTATCTGGGCGTGATACTGATATGCGGCCGCACCCGGCAGACACGGAAACCGCGCCGCGCCGCCGCAGCAGCAGGGCTCGAGCAGGAGCGGGTTTTACCGCCAGGGGACCGGCCCCTGTGACAGAGCAGTCATCGTTAAAACAGCAGCAGGAACGCCACCCAAACACCGTCCATTTCGGATGGAGCTACCCAAATGTCATCATATCGTAAAGTGCAAGACGTCAGTGCATTCAATCACTCACATATTTTCCTTTACCTCTGCAGCTCGAGAAGCTACTAGCGTTACAGCAGGACTTTCACGACATCGGCCACTTCTCCCGTGATACCACCTATTCCCCTCCCTCCCTCCCTCCCCTCTCTAACCCTGTCCGTACCGTGATGAAGTTGGCGTTGATGTAGTCGGCGCCCGGTCCCAGCGCCTCTCGGTCGCGCAGTATGACGCGCGTGTGGTCAAAAGGCAGGATGTTCTTGTAGCGGTTCTTGTTGCGGCTCTCCGGTCGCTGGCCCTCCTTCCTGCTGTAGAGGTGTTTGCACTCCTGCTGCTGCAGCGACTCGAACTCCTCCCAAAAGCCGGCGTTGTTGCCGTTCGACGGGCCGTGCTCCTTCTGCCGGAGGGGAGGAAGGGGAGTTAGCGAAGGGACGGACTGTGCCCCTGGTCCCGTGGACCACGTGATGCATGATGGGGTGAAGTCAGGGGGGGGGGGGGGGGTATGCAAGGTGCAGTGAGGAAGGGGAAGATACCCAGCGTTCTCTGTTGGAAAGGGTCTGTGGATATTCGAAGGTGTTGGATAATTGGGGTTACCAATGAAGTAATTGGTAGGAACCTGTGGCGGTGTGGCAATCACTACACCGCACCCCACTCTCTTTGAGCAACCGTTTTCTTTCCTGTTTCCCACTCATCCTACCGTGTTCCTTTCGTCATCACATGCTGCTGCTGCTCGCTGTTCGCCCGACACGGCATGTCGTCATGTTGCGGGTACCGCTTTGCGTCAACGCCGTGTGATCCCTGGCCGGGTCGGCGGGCTCGCCGGCTGCAGTGTCGACAAATGTCTGAGGTAGGTGCACCGGTGACTCATCTGCCGCAGCAGGGCGGCGGTTCCGGCCAACAGAGCAGAGTTTTACCCGCGCTCCGGCCGATACGACACCGTTCTGTGGCCGCTCAAACTGACAGAGCAGCGTGCTGTAACAACAGCAGCCGACATGACAGCGCTCTGTCGCCACTGGCTGATCTGACAGTAATACGTGACATGTCCGGTAAGGTAGCGCTCTGTAACTGTCCCAGACGACACGGCGGCGTTCTGTGGCCCCCTCGGCCGACACGCTGCACCCACAGGACAGCCGGCGAGGACAATGGCGCGCCGAGCTCCACACGCTCGTCCTTGGTATAGTCCGGCAGCCGGCCGGTCAGCGCCGCGCCCGCGCCACGGCGGCCGGACCCTGTGCACCGGCGCGCGAGCGGAAAGCCGCGGCGACACGGCTTTCCCTCAGCTGGACGTTAAAAATAGCCGCCGGCGGCCGAGACCGGAGCTGCAGCCGGGCTGCGACGACCCTCCCTCGCAGCCCGGCCGGACCGTCAGAGACCTGATACGGAGGTGGCTTCAGAACACGGAGCCGACCGCCGCCTGTACGTAGAACGGCCGCCGCCGCCCGACCAATGGACGGCCGAGCAGCCATTCAGAGTCCGACGGCCGGCGCGATACTGATGGCCTTCTAAGGAACGCGAGATCAATGTGCGAATGAATGGACAGAGCTCTGGAACTCTGCAGACATAACGAGTGGACGTCACCGAGCCCGAAATAGCCCGAGCTGGACTCATTCAGATATCACAAGTCTGGACTCATTCAGAAATCTCACAGGCTAGAAACACGAGTGTCGCCTAGCGACGGTTCTTGGCGTAGAAACCGTTAAAATGATTCTTGGCGTTCGACGGGATTGTCATCAGACCCGAATCCGATCATCTGCCCTGAATAACTTTGTCGGATATACTGTTCCACAGAAGCCCTAGGTATTTGTCTCGTCTCCCATACCCTGATCTCCCAGATCACGGTCCCTCAGCTCCCCAGCTGCCACTCGCTCGGCGGGCCGATCGCACCTGGAGCTCCTTGACGCGGTTGTCGATGCCGCTGGCGTTGATGCGCGTGGCGTTGAAGGGCATCTTGAGGTGGACCACGGTGCCGGTGGTCTCCACCATCGGGTTCTTTTTGTAGTTGTCCACCAGCTCTGCCAGACTGTCGAACCGCGTCCCGCCACCCACGTCATATTTGCCGTCCTGGGGAAAATGAAGAGGAAGAACGGGTTAGTAAGGCTGGGCTGGAGGGTAGGGGCGGCATGGGGACAGGGGAATTCAGTTGTGCTATGATCGAATATCCGCTGTGCACCCGAGTCTCCAATAGGTGCATGATTCTACGCAGCAGAACATGACTACTGCAGTCCTCTAGCCATACGTACTGCCACAATTATCCCACCTTTCACCTACCGCACACGGTAAGTACCCATTCCGCTCGCCCCTGGTTCCGGGCGGCTCTGCACCCGTCCCCGCTGTGAACACTGCGGCTAATTGGCGAGAGCGGCGCGCCCGTCCCATCCCGCCCGGCGCGTGCCCGCCGTGGGCGCCCCTGACGCCCTGCTCCCACGCCCCGTGGCGTAACGCAGGCGGCAGCCCGGCCCGGCCGGCCCGCGGCTGCTCAGGCCGCAGACAACCACCCGGCAATCGACACAGACCGTCGGCAGAGAGCGCCGTAATCCGCCGGCGGCGGCTGCACATCTGGCTAATTACGCTGTTCATTAGCGTTGGTAATGGATTGGGGCGGCTGTGATTAGATTGTAATCCCTGCGATACACCTGTCGGGGTGTCACACCGCCCCCGCCCGCAGAGACGGTCCCTGTCGGCGTGTGTCGGTGACGGAGGGGCACTCCGCCCGTCCTATCCACGACACTGGGCGGACCTACCAACACCGTCTGCCAGCTCGTGCCGTACCGGGCTTCTACAGGTCAGTGCTGTGGACCACAGTGACTGGGACAAGGGTCGGAGCGGGACCGCAGGAGACGGCACAGCGACAGCGGCCGGTCGGCGAGGGAAGGAGCCGGTGGAGAAGACAGATGATATCATGGGAGGCGAGAACCACAATAAAAAAAAGAAATATGAGAGATAGCACGGACAAAACGTATGGCGGACATAGCAGGCCACACACCATACCAAAGAGATAGTTTAGTGAAATGGCTGCAGTCCAGTAACAAGTATGAGCTGCACGATATAAGCACGAACCTGTCAGCTCTGGCTTTTCATGTAACGAGCAATTAGTGACAAACTCCTGGCACATTAACCTAAATCCTGTTTTGCAGTTTGCAGTGCCACGGCAGTAAGTAAGTGAAATAACGCAATAAGCCCACCGCACAAATGTTGGGACAACAAAGGAAAAGATCACTTGGGAAATTGTTACACAAAGTCAACTTCTATAATCTATATGCAAACATTTGCATCTACTCATCCCAGTTACACCAAAGGCCGTAGTGTGGTACACACTACACACTACACAGGCGTACAGACACCCACGGACACACAGACACACACAGAGTACCGCTGAATTTGACAGAGCAAACGGGCTACAGACACACACACACACACACAGACTAGTACCGCTGAATCTGACGGGGCGGACGGGCTACAGACAGACAGACACACAGAGCTGAAGCTGACAGGGCAGGGCAGCGGACGGGCAGGTGGCGGCCGGCTCAGTGCAATGAGTCAGCAGTGCGAACCCGGTGACATCCGACATTTCATAGACCACCGCGGTCACAACACCGCCCCGGCCGGCGCCACCGCGCCTCTGACACAGCCTCCGGCCGGCTACACTGAGCCCCTAACACAGCCTCCGGCCGGCTACAATGAGTACCTACAGCAGCGGACAGCCGCGCCGAGAGGGTGATTAGCGGACCTTCCTCGAATAGTCAATGCACAGCCTAGTCACGCACCTGCCCATTACCAGTGGCGCTCGCTGTTCAGCCTCCGCCCTCCCACGCCCCCTGCACGGTTCGTCGGAAGGTCATCTCAGGCTCAAAAGAAACGATATATACCATTCGAAAGCTGACGGTGAGCTGAATCCAAAAATGTAATTTTTACCAAAATCGATCGATGGCCTTTTTTGAAAATTGCGTTTTTGTAAAAACTTAATAATCTTTTATTCAACGGGCTGTCCTGGACATTCTTGAAAACATAAACATGTATTTTTGAGTTCCAGTGAAAGCTGAATGCCAAAAGAACAATATTTAGCGAAGCAACATTTCCAAACATTAATATCCGTCTCCCACAGCCGAAAATAAGGCGCAATCACACAGCTCAGTGTCACGATGGACCAAAGTCAACCACACAGAAGCGTGAAATGACCCTTATCGACTCGCAGACCCGGCGCTCTAGGCCCGCCTGACCGGCCACGGAAAGAACGTTCGGCTCTCGTTCTACTAAACAAATGTCATATTTGTCAGTTTAACTGTCCACATCGCTATGAAAGTTATTCAGGATACCTGTGAAGAAAATTCATTGTTCTGTCATCCTCACATCATGCATTAATTTGCATTTGTTCATGTCTACTTTGCTCAATTGAGCTTGGTATCATGCCCATATAAGGAAAATTGGCCGCGCTGAAATGTCAGAGGCTGCACCGGCCTCAGCTCTGGTGGAGTGGGGGTAGCGCCCGGTGGGGCAGGGTAACCTTTGACCGGTCGCACGGTCGAGCAGCTGTCACCAGTACAGCCTCTGACAGTGAAACCCCGCTCACTTCCCCTGCGCGGGCACTGATCGCAGCTGGATGGAACAAAACATGCATAAGAAAAATGTAAATTAAAGCATGTTGTAAATCGAGCAGAACAATGAATTTTCTTCACAGGTATCCTGAATAACTTTCATAGCGATGTGGACAGTTAAACTGACAAATATAACATTTGTTTAGTAGAACGAGAGCCGAACGTTCTTTCCGTGACCGGTCAGGCGGGCCGAGAGCGCCGGGTCTGCGAGTCGATAAGGGTCATTTCACGCTTCTGTGTGGCTGACTTTGGTCCATCGTGACACTGAGCTGTGTGATTGCGCCTTATTTTCGGCTGTGGGAGACGCATATTAACGTTTGGAAATATTGCTTCGCTAAATATTGTTCTTTTGGCGTTCAGCTTTCACTGGAACTCAAAAATACATGTTTATGTTTTCAAGAATGTCCGGGACAGCCCGTTGAATAAAAGATTATTAAGTTTTTACAAAAACGCAATTTTCAAAAAAGGCCATCGATCGATTTTTATAAAAAATACATTTTTGATTCAGCTCACCGTCAGCTTTCGCATGGTATATACCGTTTCTTTTGAGCCTGAGATGACCTTCCGACGAACCGTGCCTGAGCCGTTGACACATGCCCTGACCCGTCAGCGCAGAGTGACGACACGCCGCTCGGTGACCTCGCGACCCGCGACCCGTGCCATCCGACCGGCGGCAGCCAGATAGCTCGCCTACCCCGGTTATCACAGCGATGTGAGCTCTACGCACTGAACACTGAGCTTATGACTGATGTGACAGTGAGCTCATCTGACATCATATCACATATGTGATCCTCACCTGGGTAACACCGTATCATCACGTGATTCATCTCTCACCTGACACCGTATCATCACGTGGGAGGTCCTGTCGTCGATGCGCACGGACAGCACGTAGTCGCCTGGCTTACTGAGCGACTCGCGCACCAGAAAACTGCCGTTCTTGCCCTTCTCGTTCATCAGTTTCTCGGCTTCCCGGCCCGGCAAGTGACCGTGGAACCACCTGAAGATGGGAATACCACAAAACGTCAGACTTTCGACACACTGTAAGGTCGTTTGGGGTGGGTTAAAAGATGCAAGTGAGGGCGCAATACCAGAACATTTGGTAAGGCGACCCAGAACGGCCAATGTGCTAGACACGGTAAACGTGATAAAGAGCTGTCTAAAGTATGTTAGTGAGTAATAAACGTCCCACATTGCAAAAGGCCTCGAGTTGAGCTGGAATGTCATCCACAGTACCGTTGCTTGTTTGGAAACGCTTGCCACCGAAAGGGATTACAACAAGCATAACATCATTTAGCACTAGGTGCTATTCCGTTATTTCCCGTATCCCAGACTAAAGGCCGACAAACAACTCTGTCTCCGCTGACCTGACCCGCGACTTAGTCCCGAGTGACATCGTGTATTCTAACAGCACACCGAAACGGGATGAGACAAGGGGCACGGGAACAGGAACGGGAACGGGGACAGGAACGGATAGGGAACGGGAACAGGAACGGGAGCGGGAACAGGAACGGGAACGGGAACAGGAACAGGAACAGGAACAGGAACAGGAACGGAACGAGAACAGGAACGGAAAAGGAACGGAACGGGAACGGGAACCGGTCCATCTGCGCCGGTCCGGACCGGACCACGGGACCGCTCTGTCCGGTGCGGCTGCTCGGGACAGGCCGGCGGACCGGCGCCGGGACCCTATTTTCGGCCGCTGAAGGCGGGTTATCGGGTCGTCACACGACTTAGCAGCAGTGGTGCGGGCGGGCGGGGCGGATAGCCAGATGATAGTGCTCACCGCGACATAGTGCGGCACCGGCCGCGGTGTGTACGATATCAACGGGCCGACCCCGTCCCCGTCCCAGCTCTCGGGGTGGAGTGGGGTGGGGGTGGGGGCATGATAGGGTGGTCGCGCGGCCGGTACAGCCGACCGAGGGCGGCTGCAGCCCACCGGATAACCGCCGGCGAGCTGCGACAACGAGGAAACGGCGCACCGAGCGGAGACCGACAGCTCGGCCTCTCGGCCTCTCGGCCTCTCGGCCTCTCGGCCTCTCGGCCTCTCGGCCTCTCGGCCTCTCGGCCTCTCGGCCTCTCGGCCTCTCGGCCTCTCGGCCTCTCGGCCTCTCGGCCTCTCGGCCTCTCGGCCTCTCGGCCTCTCGGCCTCTCGGCCTCTCGGCCTCTCGGCCTCGCTCCCTCGCTCCCTCGCTCCCTCGCTCCCTCGCTCCCTCGCTCCCTCGCTCCCTCGCTCCCTCGCTCCCTCGCTCCCTCGCTCCCTCGCTCCCTCGCTCCCTCGCTCCCTCGCTCCCTCGCTCCCTCGCTCCCTCGCTCCCTCGCTCCCTCGCTCCCTCGCTCCCTCGCTCCCTCGCTCCCTCGCTCCCTCGCTCCCTCGCTCCCTCGCTCCCTCGCTCCCTCGCTCCCTCGCTCCCTCGCTCCCTCGCTCCCTCGCTCCCTCGCTCCCTCGCTCCCTCGCTCCTCGCTCCCTCGCTCCCTCGCTCCCTCGCTCCCTCGCTCTCTCGCTCTCTCGCTCTCTCGCTCTCTCGCTCTCGTCGCTCCCTCGCTCCCTCGCTCCCTCGCTCCCTCGCTCCCTCGCTCCCTCGCTCCCTCGCTCCCTCGCTCCCTCGCTCCCTCGCTCCCTCGCTCCCTCGCTCCCTCGCTCCCTCGCCTCGCTCCCTCGCTCCCTCGCTCCCTCGCTCCCTCGCTCCCTCGCTCCCTCGCTCCTCGCTCCCTCGCTCTCTCGCTCTCCTCGCTCTCTCGCTCTCTCGCTCTCTCGCTCTCTCGCTCTCTCGCTCTCTCGCTCTCTCGCTCTCTCGCTCTCTCGCTCTCTCGCTCTCTCGCTCTCTCGCTCTCTCGCTCCCTCGCTCTCTCGCTCTCTCT